>NC_143514.1:56360443-56662109 GCF_031878675.1 Megascapheus bottae | reverse complement strand
CCAGGACTGGCAAAAAAAAAAAAACAAAAAACACAAAAAACCAAAAAACCTGGGGCCTTACACCTTCTATATAAATGCTCTATCATTGAGCTATACACCTAGGCACTCCTTTGTTTCTTTTGTTATCTGGAAGTTCTGCATTTTATTTCTGTGCTCATGGGGTTTCCAGAAATGTAGTTTTCTGTCAGTGTCAAGAATCAATTCACACTGTCCCCTACCAAAGAAGACCATTAATTCACTTGAACGCTACTTCATATACCTAACTTAATTGAAATCATTTGAGACCTTAGTACCAGGTTTTTTAAAAGTCATTTTACACATTAAATCTGTTTCTTAAAAGTACTTTATTTTGCACTTTGGCTCTATAAAATGCTCCTTTTTTTCTTTGTCATGATTTGAAAAGTTGTAGTGCTGTTTTTTCTGTTACTACAGATTGACTTTTGTATTTACCAAATATATTCTTGAACATTAAGTGACAAAAGTTAAGAGCAGTGGCTGGGAGTTTGGCCTAGTGGTAGAGTGCCTGCCTAGCATGCACGAAGACCCGGGTTTGATTCCTCAGTACCACATACATAGAAAAAGCCAGAAATGTTATGGTGGCTCAGAGTAGAACACTATCCTTGAGGAAAGTGCTCAGGCCCTGAGCTCAAGCCCAGGACTGGCAAAAAAAAAAAAAAAGTTAAGAGCAGTCAATATCTCCTCCTTCTTCTATTTTATGTCTAATGAAGATTTTAGTGTTCTTCCAACCTGCCTTCCCCTCTTCTTGCACATTTTCAGTCTCTTCAAATTTACTGTGTGTTTATCAGAAACATGCATTTCATTCACCTTTCTTTTAATTTTTTAAGTTCAATTCCTATGATATATTTAGTTGGTTTTAGTGTTTGTCTCTGGTCTTTCTTTTATAATGTTCCCATTTCCAAGTCCTTAATTTTAATTCATCTCTTGAGCAAATGAAGTGTGTCTTCAAATTGTTTACTTCGGGTGAGTACATGGGTGGTACATTTTCTACACCCTTCTCTGCAAATATGGAATATATTTCTGTTGTCTTCCCACAGGAAGGACAACTTGGTGGCAACAAAGTTCTCATGCCACACTGCTTTCCGCTTACTCCTTCATCTGGGCCCCTTCTCTCCAGCCTTTTCTTTATTTGATGCTCACATCTGGCCTCATGGCCTGCTAACTCCTTTATATTCTTTAGATCTCACTGCAAATATTGCCTACTCAAAGAACTCCTCCCTGGCCCTCCTACCCAACCCCCCCTCCACTCCATTATGTCCTATAATAACCCCTAAGCCATGCCTTATCTTACTTTATTTTATTTTTATACTAGTACTGGAGCTTGAACAAAATGCCTCACTCTCGTGATTGCCTTTTTTAAAATCTAAGTTAGTTCAATGCCAATTGAGCTCCACCTCCACCTTTGGGTTTTGCTGGATAATTGGAGATAAGAGTCTTGTGGTCTTTTCCGCCCAGGTTGGCTTGAAACTACAATCCTCAGATAACAGCCTCCTGAATAAACAGGAGGGGAGGGGAGGGAAAATGGGAGAAAAACATGGGAAGGGGTAACAATGTTCAAGAGGTAATGAATGTACTTACTACCTTATGGTTGTAACTGTAACCCCTCTGACATCACTCTGACAATAAAATAAATAGGATTGCAGGCTTGAACCACCAGTGCTAGCCTTTTTTCTTTTTCTTTTTCTTTTTTTTTTTTTTTTTTGTGGGTCATGGGACTTGAACTTGGCCTGGGCACTGTCCCTGAGCTCTTCAGCTCAAGGCTACCGCCCTACCCTTGAGCCAAGCCCCACCTCCCATTTTCTAGAGGTTAATTGGAGATAAGAGTCTCAGGTCCTTTTGTGCCCAGGCTGACTCTGAACCTAGATCCTCAGACCCCAGCCTCCTGAGTAGTTAGGATTACAGGCGTGAGCCACCATGCCTGGCCCTTTTTTCATTTTTTACAAATGGCTACCATGCATCACATCAATTAAAGAGACAAACTTCTCTGCCCACATGGGGCATAATTTTATGGAATTTCCCTCATAATGCCTCTTAAAATCATTATTAATCTAATTAATTAATTTCATTATGTCTTCCTCAGAAATGTCATCTCTTTGAATGCAGGGATGACATCTACTTGATCACCTGTTTTTCTTTTTCAAGTTCTGGGTATGAAACCCAAGGCCTGGGCCACTGATAACCCACTGAGCTACATCTCCAGCCACAATTTCCATTTGTAGCTCTAGAATTCATTCCTGGTAGAAAATAGATACTTGATCAATGTTTGATGGACAAACAATATTAGAAACAAATCCTGTAGAAGTCAGGACCCTTTTGTGTTGCAATCTATCTCAAACATGCTACAAGGAGAAAAAAAGAAAGAAAGAAGAGGAAGGAAGGAAGGAAGGAAGGAAGGAAGGAAGGAAGGAAGGAAGGAAGGGGAAGGAAAGGAGGGAGGGAGAGCGAGAGAGGGAGGGAAGGAAGGAAGGAAGAGTGAAGTAAATTAATCAGCTCACTAACTGAGAAGCCCATAGGCAGCTCTAGCATCATACACAGCTGGATCCAGAGTCTTACGTGATGCCTACAGGGCTCCGTTAGCTCCCCTCTGAGTGTTGATCTTATTCTTTCCAGCTCTAGATGGATTTCCTCCATGTTGCCAGGGGAGATAGGTACTGACAGTTCCAAATGCACATATTCTCAGCTTAGCAACAACCAGGGGGGAAAAAAAAGCACTGCTTCTCTCTTTGTGTGTATGCATCTGTATGTATGTCGAGCCCAGACAACTGAAGACCTGGCCCAATGTCCAAGGGCTATTCTGACTGGTCAGGACCTAGTGGTCTTTAGCACATGAAGCAGCCATCAGGGTCCAGGATGAATTTTCTAAGGAAATAATAATACATATTACCAACAGAAAGAGTGAAATGTGAACCAGGCACTGGTGGTTCATGCCGGTAATCCTGGCTACTCAGGAAGTTGAGGTTGAGATCAAAGTTCAAAGCCAGCTGGGGCACTAAAGTCTCTGGGACCCTTATCTCCAATTAACTACCAGGAACCCAGAAGTGGTCCTGTGGCTCAAAGTGGTAGAGCCCTAGCCTTGAGCTGAAGAGCTCAGTGCCCAGGCCCAGACTTTCAATACCCATGACCTACAGAAAGAAAGGAAGAAAGAAAAAAGAGAAAAGGGGGAAGGAGGATAAAATGTACTACTAATACAAACATCATGATGTGTTTTTTTCCTTGTCTTCTTTTTTGTGATTGTTCTCGGATTGTTTGTTTATTCTGTCAATACTGGGGTTTGAACTCAGGGCCTTGTACCTATTCTTCTTGCTGACTCATCTGACCCTCTGCCACTTGATCCATGCCTCCAGTCCAGCTTTCTGCTATTTTGGAGAAGGAATCTCTCAGACTTTTTCTTCTCTAGACTGGCTTTGAACGACAGTCATCTGGATCTCAGTCTCCCAAGTAGCTAGGATTACAAAGGTAAGCCACTAAATCCCAGCTTCCTTGCCTTTTGTACTTTCTGCAGCTAGTGGAGTTTGCATCTTTCTCCCTCTCTTCACTGCTTGGGGCTTTTGTCTTGTCCTGAGTAGCTGTTTCTGGAAGTGCTGTCCTTTGACAATGGAGGAGTAGAGGGGACCTTGCACTTTCTCTACACAAAGCTAGGTTTAGAACTGGCCTTTTCATTCTTCCAAGAGCTCTGCCTCCTGATAATGATTCACTGGACAAGTGCAACTCAAATTCAAACTAACCATTTAGCCTCTGCCATGAGAAAGAACAGGTTAGCAGAAACTCCTATCTGATTTCAGGTGTCAAGGAGTAAGCGCTTTGTTTAGAGTGGGCTTACTACATACCCAGCTCCCTGCCTGGGTTCCAGGGATAGGTATGGACTAGCTCCCATTATGTATGTGGCATGCTCTCAGCATTTGTCATTTCAGAGGCTACAGCTTCAAGGGTCACACTGTTCTGAGGCCACTGCATATTGCTTTTGTATAACTTCAAGCTAGACTCTAGGTTCAGATCATGATAAACAGGTATATTCACTTGCAAGAAAGTCTAACAGGAATATTCCCCAACCAGGCAGGCTATAGGGTAATTCTTCACCATGCAGAACTCTCCAGTGTATACCAAGCATCCATCATCACTGGCACCTGACCACTAAATGCCAATGGTACCCTTTAATCATTAGAACAACCAAGAAGTGCTCCACAAATTTTCTAGGCACCTGCTAAGGGATTGTCTTCACACAGCATCTTGTCTTCTAAAGACTTTGAACCTAGGTTTACTGCTCTGCATCCCCAAGCTCTACCTAGATCCTGAGTTCTTTCCTGCGCATGCAGAAAAATGCCTCCAGGAAGGCAGCGACTACAGTGTAGATCAAGGGAAGATTGACCTTGGTTCTGCTTAGAATGTTTCCAATAGTTTCTCACCGTTGGGAACAACACTGAGAGCAAAGCCCCTTGAGGTTGTGCCAGCACTTCACAGTGTCTCATCTGCAATGCAGCTGTGGTGGTCAGAGATTCTACATTCACATACAAGCCATACAAGCATGTGAGCCTTTTTTTAAAATGTCTCCAGAACCTGGGTATTTACACAAAGATACATAATTCTGTTGTAAGAGACTGTTCTTCATATTACTGTTAAACTGTTGAGTCCTATGTGTGTGTATGTGTGTGTGTGTGTGTGTGCACTGCACACATGCACATGTGTGTGCTGTCCCTTAGCTTTTTTGCTAATCTGATAATCTCACATTTGAGCCACATCTCCACAACTAGCTTTTATTCTGGTTAACTGGAGATAGAAGTCTCATAGATTTTCCTGCCCAAGCTGGCTATGAACCTCTAATCTCAGATCTCAGTCTCATGAATAGCCAGGATTACAGGTATGAGCCCCCTATAGTGTCAAGCTGGCCTGTTGAGAATGGACATTTTAACATGTTGAACATATATAACTATACATATATATAGTAGATAATACTATTTATTCCTTTATCTCAAGCTACACGAAGATGTTATAAAATAGGTATTATCCATATATATTAGGTATGATAGAATTGAGAACAACAAATACAAGTTTGGCAGTTGTCACCAACAAGCAGGAATTATATTTATGGTCAGAACCATCAGACCGCTGGGCATTGGTAGCTCATGCCTGTCACTCTAACTAATCAAGAGGCTGAGATGTGAGTATCACAATTTGAAGCCAGCTGAGGCAGAGAAATCTATAAGATTCTCATCTCCAACTATCCAGCAAAAATCCAGAAATGGGAAAATGTGTAGCATCCACTTTGAATGAAAAAGCCAAGTAAGAGCCTAAGGCTTTGAATTCAAGCCCCAATATGCACGCGCACACGCGCGCACACACACACACACACACACACACACACACACACACACACACACACAATGTTCCTTTTCTCAATATCAGACCTGTATTTAAAAACATTTAAACTTGCTGATTTAATCCTCACTCTCCACCTGTTCCCATCAAAAGCACCACTTCTAGACATTTCCCTGACCAATGAGCCCTGGAAATGCAAGTCTTGGTAGTGACACACGCAGAGGCTGTCGGTTCAAGTTCAACCCAGGCATTATGTAGTTCCCAATCCCCTTTTCCTCACACCGTTTCCTCTATAATATATCCCCTGCCCAGGTTCTGGTATATCCAGACTACTAGCAAGAGATGGTCCCCAATGCACCAAAGCTCTTGCAATCCCATCTCTACAGAACAAGAGTTGGGTGCCATCTCTGAGTACCACAGCCATTCTGCCACACTAACCACCTCCCACCCTGTCTCAGGCTGCATAGAGTCATGTTTGTCTTGGAAAATGAGGAGCAGAAATAGGAGGTCTTCATTTGGATTCTGAGCACAGCCGCTTCCCTCACATCTGCACTTGAACCTTTTCTGGATTTCAGCAGCTTATCGTGTCACTGCTGTATGAGTGGGCTACACTGCACTGTGCTTGCCCCCCCACACCCTGCAGCCTTGAGACCAATCTCTGCATGTTGCTATATCCCAAAGAAACCGAATTCCAGCTCCAAAGACAGTGATAGATAATGTGGGTTTTCTCAGAGATTCTGTGAGATGACAGAGGAGTCATAATACTCCCCCCGAGTTCTGCTCCCAACAGCTGCTCATCTGTCTCCTGGCTCTCCAGTCTTCCTTCCTTGTCCTCTGCATCCATGGTGGTTCTAGTCTTCTCCCTCATTCTCCTTCACAAAGTCAGCATGTAGAAATCTATCAACACTAGCCAGACAGAGGCCACCAGCAATTCCCCTGGCATTTCTTGGGAGGTCTTGGTTCAGTTCTCCAAGCTCCTGCTTGGTGAATGCAATTTTCTTGTATCCTGAAGGCTCCTTACTCAAACCTGGCCCCACCGCACCCTCCTTCCTTCCCATCTGTCCTTTCCTACATTACTTTGTGTAGGAATGCCCTTGTCAGCCCCAACCTGGCTTTCCAGGATCTCTGGGTGTCTACCAAAGTCTCTGTGATGCTTTGGAACATGTGTGATATGGAGGCAAACCCACAGTCCTGGGACTCACCTGGAACATGCATGTTTGTGGAACAGGGAAGGACAAAGGAGCTCCTATCACCTATCTGGGCTGTTCTGGGTTGTCCCCAGTGCTATATGACCCTTGCTTAGGCCATCTGAAGGTGTTAGAAGACCCAAAAGTTCCTATGGAACAAACTTGCCACCTTAGAAACAATTCGGAAGTTGTATCTAACCCGATCCAGGGTATGAACTGGGTGCTAGTGGCTTATACCTGCAATCCTAGCTAATCAGAAGGCTGAAACTTGAGAAAACACAGTTCAAACCCAGCTTAAGTAAAAAAAAAAATCCATGAGACTCATATATCCAATTAACTAGTAGTAGGCCAGAAGTGGAGATCTAAGTCAAATGGTAGAGTATAGCTTTGAGTGTAAAAGCTAAGGGACAGCGCCCAGACCCTGAGTTCAGAGGCCCTACTTCTGATTGCCCCCCTCAAAAAATTTTTTGTCCTGCATCAATTCTAGATCCCCACATCTGAAACCTCTGATCCCAACTTCAAGTTGCATCTATCTCCTCCTGCCCTCCCTAGAAACTGGAATGCAGAGTTGTCTCCAGACTCTAAAAGGTCTAACAATGTTCAGGAAACCCTGCCTACATGATTCTCATGCCAACTGGTTCAACCATCTTTGCCACACACGTGTGTAAGAATACCACCCCACTCTACTGACTTAGAGTTCTAACAGTGTCAGAACTAGCTGTGCTGACAGCTTAGGTTGGGGGTCAGCCTCAGGTTGATGCTCCAGAAGCAAACCCTGCAAGGATTCACATGTAAGACAATTTAGAAGAGTTTCCAGGGAAAAGCAAGCGATGAGTCAGGTATGGAGACTAAGAAGGGAAGGGGGAGCCTATGGCTCTATGGGCTTTACAAGAAGCACAGGCCACATATTGGGCTGTCATGTCCAAGAAGAGGAGCTACCGAATTTATGGCCTCAATCTTTTAGTTGCTGGCCCTGCCTCCTCTAAATTCCCAGACACATGTGTGCATTTATTTACTGTTGCCAGATACTGTCTCAGTACTGTCTCTGGCAAGAAGGGAGTGCAGACTGTTGGAGGGGAATGAACTCAAGTTGTGGGTGTACAGGCAAAGCACTGATCACATTGCTTATTCTCTTGAAATGGAGGCTACATTTCCTCTCTAGACACCTGCTAGCCTGTCACATTTCTCTAGCAGATTCAAAGTCATCTCCTCTCCTGGGATCAGAGTCTCTTGTTCACTTGGAAGTGTGTCTCCTGGCATCTGTTTTACCTGCATGTAAAGCTGGAACCCAAATTGGTCCAAACAGACATTAAATTAGCATATGTATCTAGTTCCTCCTGCTCCAGAAAGGGACCCAGATCCTTAAGAAACTGTTTCAAGCATGTTCTTGCCTATAATTCACTAGACTGAGATGTGAGGATTGTGATTCAAAGCCAGCTCAAACAGGAAAGTCCATAAGACTTATTTCTAGTTCACCACCCTAAAGCCAAAGAGGAGCTGTAGTTCAAGCAGTAGAACACTATCCTTGAATGAAAAAGCCAAGGCACAAGAAAAGGACAAATGGAAAGAGGGAGAGAAGAAGAGTGGGAGGAAGGAAAATATTGTCAGTTTGATGTGGTTATACTTTCCTCATGAAGGGGAAAACATTCTCTGCATGAAGGGTAGCACGGGCAGTGGGCATTCCACATCCCCCCTGGACAAATGAGGACATCCATTCTTGGCAAAAACCATCCTTTAATCCTAAAAAATGGCTGGTGGATTTCTCCACCTTGATTTTAAAAGGTCCCCTATCAGATATGGGGCTTCTTTAGTGCTAAGCCATCTTCCATCAATCTGGAAGTGCCAAATCCATTTTGAAACCCAGTGTCCAGTCTGCAGCCATCACTCTGCATCTGGTTGAAGTACAAGGAACCTTTTAGTTGTATTGATAGGAAAACTGAGTCAAGTTTGCTAAGAAGGGGAATTTACCGGGTCATTAATGAAAAGTCACAAGGACATTTAGCTTCAGAATGAGTTGGATCCAAATGCGTAAAGGAGAGCTTGATAAACCCTATAAGAGCTAGAATACAGGTGTTCTTCTAGATCCCAAAAGGCTACCGCTGTTCAAGAAAACATGGATAAATTGATCTGTAAGTCAAATCTGTTAGGAAAAATGATGCCATCCTTATTTGTTTGTGTATGGCTTCTTTTACTCTATGACCACTGTGCTGGGCAGCTGCAACAGAGACCACCTGAACCACAGAGCATCAAAACTTACTATTAGTTCTTTCTTGGGGAAGAGAGAAGAACTGAGGTGTGAACTCAGGGCTTTACCCTTGCTAGGCAAGCACTGTATCATATGAGTCATGCCCTCAGCCCTTTTCTGCTTTGGTTATTTTTCAGATAGGGACTCAGCCTTTTGGCCTGGCCTCAGACTTGGATCCTACCACTTCTGCCACCTGAGTAGCTGGGATTATAGGCACAAATCATTGTACTTGACCTTTACTATTGGCTCTTCATGGAAAAAGTCTGTGTCACCTGATTTAAACAGTATCCAGGATCCCCCTTTATCTCTTCTTGCCTGAAGGTTGCTGTCAGTTCTTCTTACCCCTGTACCTAAACTACAAAGACTGAGAGTGGCTGTGGTGTGATTCCCCAAGTGAAAACTGGAATGCAACCACCAAGAGGAGAATAAATGCTTCTGAGCAGACCAAAACAGCAGATGTCCTCTCTACAGGCTCTGATCTTGTTTTCTGTGCAGTGTTACACTGAGCCACCATGCTGACAAACCATAAACCATTTGGAGTTGAGCCTTTAGCTCAGTTGCACACTGAGTGAGACTGTCCCTATGTATCCCCTTGTTGTTAAGGCCTGAACGAGATCAATAAGCAGCCGTGGCTCCGGCTCAACTATCAAGACAGACTGAGCACCACCAGCAACAGCATCCCCAGGGCTTTGTGTGAATTAGAGCCATCTCTCTACCACCCCACTGCCCTTTCTGATCTGGATAGAGCATTCCAAGCACATTGAACAAAGTTCTGTTAAATCCCTTGGGTTGAGGCATTCCCTTTGAGGAGTGATCATAGCTTTTCCAATTGAAATTCTGCTGGTAAAATGATCTTTGAAATCTTACAACATCTTGGTAAGGAAAACCTAAAAACAGGAAAGAAACTTCTCTCGCCACACCTCCACTACAGAGGATGCTTCTCAACTCGCAGTGGGCTTCCTTGTCACCCAAGGAAGTGCCTTTCCATTCTGACTGTCCAACTTCAGAGGACAATGATCAAGCACTCCATTCTCTAAGAGCCTCATTCTGAGTCATCTCCAGAAGGCTGATGAGTGAATGCAACACCCTGGGCGCAGGTGTGGAGTTTTATTTGGATGTCCTCTGCCGTTCTTGGGCCAGAGGAATCATGCCCTAATTAGCCCCAGCATCTGTTCCCTCCCCAAGGCCTGAAGTCATCACTGCGTGGATCTCTGTGCCACCGGGCAACCTTTTGAAACAGCACCAACTGCTTCCACAGTCCATTCATGAGGCACACAATATTCTATGCCATATCCAATCATTAGGGCCACGTCATTCCTAGAATCAAGCATTCCGGCTGCCAGAGGGGCTTTTACCCTCCATGCCAGAAGGCCCTATCCTCCTTCCCACCATCAAACACAACTCCACACCTGGCTAAACTCTTTGACAATCCCTGCCCGCCCCCCCCCCCCCGCTCCCACCTGGGGTGGGGAAGTTGATTTGGGGTGAAATAATTCAAGATTGTAAATATAGCTTCTGCTACCAGCTGTCAGCCAAACTCTTTTCCAGACCCCTTTCTCATTCCTAAGGGCCTAGATGTCCTCATTAAAGATGGCTTTAGTGACGTGAGGAAGTGACCTTTGGAACACAGCAGCTGCACCTTCAAGAGTACATCATAATGCTAAAATTTTAGGCCACTGGAGTTTCTATCCTGCCTATTCCCAAATACCTCCTAATATCTAATTCCATGCTGATAAGTGAGGGGCAGGACAGGGTGTTAGAGGACACTCCACTTTCATACTCTTTAGATATCTATTCTTGGTATCCATATCTGCAGGAAAAACTCTGGTAGAGTAAGGGTATAGTTCAGTGATAGGGTACTTGCCTAGCACATGCAAGAACCTGGCTTCCATCCTCAGCACTGCAAGAATAAAGAAAATTCTTGTACGTTAATGAGGCATTGGGCCACACTGCCAGACAGGCTGAAGAACAAATGCCACAGTGTTGTTTCTTTCTTCGTGTGTGTGTGTGTGTGTGTGTGTGTGTGTGTGTGTGTGTGTGTGTGTGTGTGTGTATTAGGGCTTGAACTCAGGGCCCGGGTGCTATCCCTGAGTTTTTTCAACTCAAGGCTAGCACTCTGCCACTTGAGCCTTAGCTCCATTTCTAGCTTTTGTGTGTGGTTAATTGGAGATAAAAGTGTCACAAACTTTATGACTTGGTGGCTTCAAACTATGATCTCAGATCTCAGCCTCCAGAGTAGCTAGGATTGCAGGTGTGAGCCACCACTGTCCAGCCACAGTGTTGTTACTTCCTTTGACATAATACTATCTTCTGTTTGTCTTCCATCAAGGTTTACAGCTCAAGTCTCTTCCTTTAGGAAGCCACCCTTCCTTCATTTCCTATAGTTGAGGAGACACTGATTCCCCAATCATTTCCCATAAACCCAGGATCTGAAGGCCTTGAGTATCACTAAAAATAGCCTATTCTGTTTCTCTAGTCATAGAAATTAGTTCAGGGATGAGCACATAACCAAGTGAGCCAATCAGAATCTTCTCTGGGATTTTTCTGTTAGAACTATCTGGTAGAAAATACTCTGCTCTCTGAGAGTGTAGGCTGGAGCTATCTGTGGCCATTTCACTGTCTAATTGAAGAAATAATTTGTAGAATAGATTATATATATATATAAATAGAATTAATAATAATAGTAAATAGAGGAGAATGAGGCCAATAAGCAACATGGTACAAAAAATTAGCTGTGACGAGATATGGATACAGAGTCAGAGAGAAACCTGATGAACATGATTTGGGTCCTTGGACTGGCCACTTCTGAATATCCATACTTAGAGGAAATTAAATATTATAAGCCTCCAAATTTCATCTTTATTTAAAACTGTAGTTGGAATAAGAGGTTTCAGTAGCAATAGATAAGGAATCTTGAGAGAATGAGAACTTACTGACTAAGGACTTTTAAGAGAATTCAAAGTATTGGACCTGATTGAATTCTTTTTTTTTTTTCCTAATAAAGAATATATATTTTTGTATAAAGTATAAAGTTATATCTTTTTTGACATTAGTCTATATTAATTACACAAAGCAATAAGTTTCATTTCACATATTCTATTGCTACCACTGTAGTCCTCATTTTAATAAGGTAACAGGCTCATGAAAGGGTGAGATTCTGCTGTTGCCACACAGGCTTTCTTTTTTTTTTTTTTTTTGGCCCCTTTCTCTTTCTGGCCCCGCTCCCTCCGGCCCTGCTCGCTCGGGCCCGGCTAGGCCCCCTTTCTAGCTCAGGCCCCGCTCGCTCCGGCCCCGCTCGCTCCGGCCCGCTCGCTCCGGCCCGGGTCGCTCCCGCACGCTCCTGGCCCCGCTCGCTCCGGCCTCGCTGGCTCTGGCTCGGCTCGCTCCCGCACGCTCAGGCCCCGCTCGCTCCGGCCACCACTCGGTTGGGCTCTGTTCACTTCAGCTCAGCTCGCTTCTTTCGCTCTCTGTCGCCGTCGCAATCTTGTCTCTGCCACTTTTCCGGTTTGGTTGTGTCCTGATTGAATTCTTTTAATATAGCCAAGATTAGGAGTAAGGGGAAGAGAAGATAGTTTAGAGAGAGAGTTTAGAGAAAGAGAACCACATGAAGTTAAGATCTTATTTCGAATCTCATTTATTCTTATGTTACATCTTAACATCATAATTTTGAGTAGTTTGTATGCAAGAAGCTCTCCTACAATATCCTACTCTAACGACAATGTTTTATTATTTTGGAACCCTTAACCTTAAGACTATGTTTGTTTATTGTAGAAAATTATATTTACTCACTGTAAGTTTATTGTAGGAAATTGAACTTTCCATCAACCTTATAATATTTAACCCACTGAGCCTGACTGCAGTGCTCTTGTTTTATCTGAAGCAGCATAGGAGTGGTAGGGGTTCATTGGTATTAGGAGAGAGCATTTGTAAGGTTTGGTTTTCCCCCTTGCATATGTTACACAAGAAAAACAAATACTAATTACAAGAGATGCCTACTAAAAACACCATACAGGATTGAAACTTTCTCTTTTACATCCTGGACTTTTTAATTCCATACACAAACACATTGTTCTTTCTTTTCTGAGTGTCATGGGAAAAACCTTTGCTAATCCACCTTCCTAGAGGAAATGGCAAGGGAGACAAAAGTGAATTGGCAAGATGAGTGTAAGAGCATGGATCTCAGTGTCGGGGACACTGGCTCTGAGTTAATGCTGACTGTATTACTCTAAGATTCCCTTGTGGTGCACTTCTAGCTCAATTGGGAGTGTATGAGATGGGGGCCAGTGAAGGCCTTAACCTGAGTCCACATCCCAGAAGCTTAGCAAGGTCCAATCCCTACCCTGCAATCATTCTTCTTAGCTCCATAGCACCAGCAGCTCCAGATCTCCATTCTAGAACCCAACCACTGAGGATTCAGAGTTCCTCCTCCACACCCTAGGAAAGACCTAGTGTAAGTCCTTGGATTTTGCCTCCCCTTAAAAAAAATGAAAGCAATACAACATCTAAAACCACTAACAACTTGAAATACATAGGATTCGTGATTCTTACCACACACCATTTAATTCTCCATAGCCAAAGAAGGATAGAAGTCTTGGAGGATAGCAGTGGGTCCTCACATGCTTTCGTGATGACTGTAGTCCTTGCCCTAGAGTTGTTCAGGCCAGGTGTGTTCACACTGCTGTATTCACTGAACACCTCCTTCTGAGGTTGTGGCTATCTGCTTGTATCCTATGTTCTTCACTAAACTCTAATACCAGGTGTAACTCCACCACACCTGATTTCTCATTCCAGCTCAGGTTGGAGACCCTTTACTTTTCATGTTTCAGATGCCATGAGGGCATATGATGGCTGTCTTCACTGAGGTGATAGAACTTGGTCACAGCTGATGCCAGCTTTGTCAACACTTCTTGATGATTTCACTTCAACAGTCCAAATGTAGGAGGCAGGAAATGGTTCTCTACTATAAACACCATATTACTAACCAGGCAGAGTGAACAATGTACAAACTTATTGTTGACTTCTGACTTGAGTTTTCATTCGAACCTATGTGGACATCCCAAGAACTACTTTCAGAATTGGCTGAGCCCTAGAAGCAATGCCACAAGCAAGGGCTTTCCCATGGAGGCACCCACTGCACCCCAAATGATCACTTTCTCCAGAATAGAAGAGAGAATCTGTACCATTGGCCCATGCCTATAATCCTAGTTACTCAGGAGACTAAGATGTGAGAATCATGGTTCAAAGCCAGACCAGATAGGCAAGTCCATGAGATATTTTATTTTATTTTATCTTGTCAGTCATGGGGCTTGAACTCTGGGACTGGGCACTGCCCTGAGCTCTTTAGCTCAAGACTACCTTCCTACCCCTTGAGCCACAGCCCTACTTCCTGTTTTCTAGAGATTAACTGGAGATAAGAGTCTCATGGTGTTTAGTACCCGGGCTGACTTTGAACCTCAATCCTCAGATCTCAGCCTCCTAAGTAGCTAGGATTACAAGTGTGAGCCATCACACCCAGCAAGTCCATGAGAGTCTTTTCTCCAATTAAGATTCTAACTCTTTCCTCGGATTCTCCTGTTTGTTTTCTATAATAGTTTTCCTTGCCTCCTGCAGGTGCCTGGCTCTATCTCCTTGAACTCTGATACAGGCTTCCAGTTGCTTTACTCCAGTTGATTTCATTCTAGACAGGAGGGGTAGGGGTAGGGTTAAGGGGACTGGTTGGTAGAATATCTACAAAAAAGGCAGACTTGGCTGGGAGTTTGGCCTAGTGGTAGAATGCTCATCTAGCATGCATTAAGCCCTGGGTTCATTTCCCGGTACCACATACATAGAAAAAGCCAGAAGTGGCACTGTGGCTCAAGTGGCAGAGTGCTAGCCTTGAACAAAATAAAGTCCAAGGACAGTGCCCAGGCTCTGAGTTCAAGCCCCAGGGCTGGCAAAAAAAAAAAAAGGGCAGACTTTTCATACCACTAATGTCTATCCCCTTTTGACATATGACTTATGTGTTATTATGCAGAAAGAAAACCATTGTTTTTTATCAGGACTCTTCTGGCCACAGAGCCCTTTTGGAACTCTGGCCTTTGTATGTTCCATGCTTCAGGAAGGCAGATGTGGGCCTGAAGGGGAATTTGTGCTGCTGTAGCTCTCATGTTGATTTTAGAGATCCAACGCTGAGATGCTATTTCAAATTCCATCCCTTCTCAGGCCTGATCAATCTTCATTTCTTTATGCCATAAATTTGCAAGCATGGCAGTCCTAGTGGGGAGATACTCTAGAGTTTCAGAACAATTTATTTCAAGATACAGCTGGGCTCCACTCTTAGGTTAAAAAATACATATTCCAGATTAGGCCCAGCCTTTAACCCACACATGACTGCATCTCCCTAAACTCTGGCTTCTGCTACCATTAACCAGATTTGAAGCTAATCTCTAACTACCATGAACTCCCTCCAAAATAAACCCAATACCCAAAGTGACTGGAAGTTTCTTAGAGAGCTGGAAAAGAAAGTTATGTGGCCAATAACAGTTCCCTAAGTATCTTCTTAAAAATCCATTCTCCTTTAACAAACAGGCAGTACCTGTTCCTGTCCATCTCCCCTCCATCTCCCTTCCTCCAGGAGCTCCGGCCTCTCTCCCTGCTAAACTTACTCTGTTTTCTATATCACAATCCTGCTGGCCAGAAACTACCACTCAGCAAAAGAGAAGTCAGCCAAAGAGTGCTTTGAACAACAAAATTCTGCTCGTTATCTAAACAGCAAATCTAATCAACCATTGTTCCTCAAGTGTGCCCTAGTGGCCTCAGGCTGTCCTACCATCTCGTGGACAAGTAAAGCAGAAAAGCTGAAATATATTTATATTAAATCCCACTATTTTAAAGTAATATTTCTACTCCTCTCCCAAATTCTTTCTGTCCTTGTTGTTGATGAAATGCTGTTAAAAAATCTCTGAGACTGCCAGGTGCTAATAAATGTAATCCTAGCTACACAGGAGGTTGAGAACTGAGGATAATGGTTAAAAGCCAGCCTAGGTAGGAAATTCCATGAGACTTTTATCTCCAATTAACCACCAGAAAATCAGAAGTGGTGACTTAAAGTAGTAGAGCACTATCCTTGAGCAAAAGAGCTTAAGGACGGCACCCAGACCCTGAGTTCAAGCCCCACCCCTAGTGGACCAAAAAAAAAAAAAAATCTCTGAGATTATTAAAGGTGGACCATGTCTTTCCATCATGAACATTTTAAGCTCCAAGTTTTATTTGTGATTACTCAGCTATTCTTTAATCCAGAGCTATCCAGAACTTTCTGCAGACACAGCAATGTTCTCTATGTGCACTGCCCAAGATGGCAGCTACTAGGCCATGTTCAATGTTCAGTGTTATTGAATATTTGGGAATGTGACTAGAGTAAGTGAGGAATTAAATCTTGAATTTTATGGTATTGGGGATCTGAGCCAGATCTTTATAGATGACAGGAAAGCACTGAACTTTTAAACTACAATCCCAACTCCATAATAAATTTTTACTTTTGTTAATTGTGTGTGTGTGTGTGTGTCTATCTATCTATCTATCTGTCTGTCTGTCTGTCCTGGGCCTGGGCACTGTCCCTTGGCTTTTTCTACTCAAGAATGGTATTCTAATGATTGAGTCTCACAGACTTTCCTACTTGGGCTGGCTTGGAACCATCATCCTTAGAATTCAACCTCTTGAGTAAAGAAGATTACAGGCCTGAGTCATAATGCCTGGCTTAATTTTATTAACTTTTAATTAACTTGAATTTTAATTGCAACTTGTTTCTGCTATATAAGGCAGCCCAACCAGTACCTTAATTCCTCCAATGGCAATAAGGGACATTATGTGAAATCATCAAAGAAAACAATTAAATTGTCTGCAGTAGAGTGTCTAGGATGGTCATAATTCTATAGGTTGTGCTTCTACTAGGAAAGTTTGTTCTTTGTCTAAGAACCTGAAAAAGCAAGGTTGCTCTTAAACAATTAATTTGTTTAATTCTTTTTCTTTAATATTAAGGCCACCTTTGAGTTTCACAATCAATCATGTTCCCTTTTTTCCTTTGGCTGTAAAAGGCTCAGCCACATTCCAAGTCTGCTTCTAGCTTGTGTACCTTTATAGGTTTTTTTGTTATATGGTGCTAGGGATCAAACCTAAGACATTTCACACAGTAAATATTTTTTTTACCACTGAGCCACATCTCTAGCTCCAATGTGTACTTTTTTTTTTTTTTTGCCAGTCCTGGGCTTGAGCTCAGGGCATGAACCCTGTCCTTGGACATTCTCAAGGCTAGAGCTCTACCACTTGAGCCTCAGCACCACTTCTGGCTTTTTCTATGTATGTGGTACGGAGGAATAGAACCCGGGTCTTCGTGCATGCTAGGCAAGCATTCTACCACTAGGCCAAACTCCCGGCCCCTCAATGTGTACTCTTGAATATTGATATCACCTTCAGTTCCATATCTCTCCTACTCTGTTGTCTTTTTTTCTTTTTCCTTTTGTGGCAGTATTGGGGTATGAACTCAGGGCTTTGTGCTTAATAGGCTTACTTTCAGCTCTTTCTGTTTATGCTGTTTTTTTCAAATAGGGTCTCACTTTTGTGTGTGTGTGTGTGTGTGTGTGTGTGTGTGTGTGTGTAGCTCAGTGAGTTTTGGCAACATTCTCTACAAGTTAATTTTAAAACTTTTTCATTGCCTCTAAAAGAGCATGCTCATTTCCAGTTACACCATGCCTGTAGTCACCACTTATTTTCTGTCTCTGTAGATTTCCTGTTACTGGACATTTTATCATATCATATCATATGGATTTTTTTCGACTTAAGATTGAATGAGAGGCATTTCATATGCTATCCTTAGCAGGCTGAGCCACACCTCTAGCCCCCAAAGTCTTTTGTATCTGGTTTCTTTTTATTCAGTGTCATATTTTTGAGCTTTATCAGAAGTATCATTCATTTTGAATGTCATTCCTTTTCATGGGTGAATAACACTTTACTGTATGGATATTCTACATTTTGTTTATCCAGTTATCAAATGATAAACATTTAGGATACTTCTATATTTGTGTTATTATGTATTATTACTATTATTATTATGCTGCTTTGGGCATTTCCATGTCACTCTTTCTATAGACTTGTTTTTATTCCTCTTGAGCTAAAAATACCTGTAAGTGAAACAAAGGTCATGCAGTAAGGGTAAAATTATGTTACGAATTGACTAAATTGTTTCGATGTCTGTGTTGTTTTTCATTCCCACAGGCATTACTGGTCAGAGGGCTTTGGCATTTCCATACCTTCCTCCACACTTGTTATTGCCTGTCCTATTGACTGGAACCATTTGAGTGGGTGTGAAACAGCATTTCATCATTGCCTTGCCTTTTCTTTTATTTTTTCCTAGTCTTGGGTTTTGAACTCAGGGCCTGGGCACTGTCCCTGAGCTTCTTTTGCTCGAGGCTAGCACTCTACCATTTGAGTCATAGTGCCACTTCCAGCTTTTTCTGTGTATGTAGTACTTAGGAATCGAACCCAGGGCGTCATGCATGCTAGGCAAGCACTTTACCACTAAGCCTGTCATTATCATCTTGACTTGTATTTTTTCAGTATCTAATGATGTTGACCATCTTTTCATGTATTTATGGAGTTCTTTTATAGATATGCCTATTCAATTTGTTTGCATGTTTTAAATTTGGATGGTCTTATGAATTTTTTAAGAGTCCTTTTTTATATATTCTGGATGAAAATCCCTTTATCTAATGAATACTTACAAAGATTTTTGTCCAGTCTGTGTGATTTGTTTATTTTACTTTATTTAAAAAGTTGGCCGAGAGTGTGGCTTAGAGGTAGAGTGCTTGCCTTGCATGCATGAAGCCCTGGGTTCAATTCCTCAGTACCACATACACGGAAAAACCTAGAAGTGGTGTTGTGGCTCAAGTGGTAGAGCTCTAGCCTTGAGAAAAAAGCCCAAGGACAGTCAGTGCTCAGGCCCTGAATTCAAGCCCCAGGACTGGCAAAAAAAAAAAAATTAATTTAAAAAGTTGTTTTAGGGGCCGGGAATTTGGCCTAGTGGTAAAGTGCTTGCTGAGCATGTACAAAGACCCGGGTTCAATTCCTCGGTACCACATACATAGAACAACGCTGGAAGTGATGTTGTGGCTCAAGTGGTAGAGCACTAGCCTTGAAAAAAGTCCAAGGACAGTCAGTGCTCAGGCCCTGAGCTCAAACCCAGGACTGCCCCCCCCTAAAAAAAAAAGTTGTTTTAAGAGCTGGCTGGGAGTGGTAGAGTGCTTTCCTAGCATGCATGAAGCCCTGGGTTTGATTCCTTGGTATCGCATACATAGAAAAAGCTGGAGGTGGTACTGTGGCTCAAGTGGTAGAGTGCTTAGCCTTGAGAAAGCTCAAAGACAATACGCAGACCCTAAGTTCAAGCCCCATTGCTGGAGTCTGCCTATAATTCATAGTTCTAGCTATTTAAGTGGCTGAGATATGTTGTTTAAAGCCAGCCTGGCTAGAAAAGTCCATGAGATTTTTATCTCCAATAAACAACTCAGAAAAATTTGGAAGTACTGCTGTGGCTCAAGTGATAGAATGCTAGTCTTAAGCACAAAGAGGCTCAGGGATAATGCATAGGCCCTGAGTTCAAGCCCCAGGAAAGGCAAAACAAAACAAAACTATATATATGTACATATATATATATATATGTATATATATATATGTACATATATATATGTATATATATATATATAGTTTTACTTTTTGATTTGTAGTGGTACTGGGTTCATTCTTGCTAGGTAAGTACTCTACCTCCTGAGACATTCCACTAATTTCTTGAAAAAATTTAGTCCTTATGAAATTAAGTTTTTTTTTTTTAAAGAACTCTTTGTCTATAGGCCGGGAGTTTGGACTAGTGGTAGAGTGTTTGCCTAGCATGCACGAAGACCCAGGTTCGATTCCTCGGTACCACATACATAGAAAAAAAGCCGGAAGTGGTGCTGAGGCTCAAGTGGTAGAGCTCTAGCCTTGAGAAAGTCCAAGTGCTCAGACCCTGAGCTCAAGCCCAGGACTGGCAAAAAAAAAAAAATGTCCTTTAACTGGACATTTCACATAAGTGTGAAATAAATAAATTAGTAAAAAAAAAAAAACCTCTTTGTCTAGTCCAAAGTCATGAAAAATTACTCCTGTGTTTTCTTCTGACTTTTTATAATTTTAGCTCTTATATTGATACATAACTTACTTTGTGAGTTAATTTTTACATATGAGTTAATATATCAGAAGCATCTAAATGCATATTTATTCATGTGTATACCCAGTTGTTTCAGAGCCATTTGTTAGGCGAACATGATAACCAGTACACTGCAGACACCTCCTTAGGGCCATTTATTAAAAGAAAATGGTGCTTTTCCCATTGAGTTGCCTTGCTACCTCTGACCATAATGTAAGGGTTTGTCAAAACTCAATAGACCATAAATGTAAGGGTTTATTCTGGGACTCTCAGTCCTATTCCATTGATTTATAATCCTATCCTTATAACCATACTCTCTTGATTACTGTCCTTGTTTTCATTTTCTTTCTGTTTCTCCATATACTTATCTTTAATTTTATTTAACTGGGAGAATATATCATCCCCAAATTGATATTAGCCGTTGGCAAGAATGTAATTGAGGCTTCCTAAAATCAGACCATCAAGGCCTCTCTTGTGAAAATCATTGCAAAGCCATTAAAGGGACTACAACCATATTCTTATTCAAACAAACCCCAAAGGGGATCAAGAGTGGAACAGACATCTACCCTTGCCACAATAATCGGATTTACTCATTCTTAGGGAATAGGGAAAACACACTGCTAATTAGGAGGCAGTTAAGGAATTATTTCCTTTCTCAATATGGCTTTAGAATGTACTAGACCTAAGAAGTAATGTCTGTCTTTGAGCTATGGGCATGAAAACATTTTGTTTAGCAGATTTGATACATAAAGAAGAAACCAATAGGAATTTTGAAAAGAAAGCTCCACTCAGAGTCCTCGCTCACTTTGAAGGATGCAAAGCGGGCTGCCCTTCCCCTCCAACTGTTCTCCAGGAAGACCTGAGCATTACTAACCAACTTGGTGCAGCCCGCAGGGTGACTCGAGAAGAGTTGGCCCAATCCAAACAGCTGAGGACGGGGAGGGAAGGACTTCAGGAGATAGGCTTCTCCCTGAGGAGGAAGGAAAGTAAAAGTCCTGCCATGTCGGGGTGGGAAAAGCTGAGGAATGATGCTATCCAGGCTCAGGCTCTTGAGAACAAGAGCACAGTTAGCATTTGTTGTAGGTGCTTTTTTCCTTTTCCTTTCTTTCTTCCTTCCTCTTTCTTGCTTTCTTTCTTTTTTCCTTCCTTCCTTCATTCCTTTCTTCCTTTCTTTCTTTTTCTGCCAGTACTGGGCCAGGTGCTGTCCCTTAGGTTTTTCACTCCAGATAAATGCTCTACCCCTTGAACCACAACCCCACTTCTAATTTTTTTTTTTGCTGGTTGATGAGAGATAAGAATCTCACAGATTTTCCTGCCT
The DNA here is from genome assembly GCF_031878675.1 of Megascapheus bottae. Classification (NCBI taxonomy): domain Eukaryota; kingdom Metazoa; phylum Chordata; class Mammalia; order Rodentia; family Geomyidae; genus Megascapheus; species Megascapheus bottae. The sequence continues at coordinate 56,640,819 of NC_143514.1, read as the reverse complement.
GGGCTGGCTTTGAACAGTGATCCTCAGATCTCAGCCTTTTGAGTAGCTAGGATTGCAGGTATGAGCCACTGGCACATAGCTGGTATTTTTCTTTTGGGGGGTCTCTGGAGAAATCCTAATTCTTACCTAGTCATACAATGTTCTCTTTCTACATTGTAAGTCTTCTTTTAAATTGCACTGTCCTCCACTAAAGCAAGTCACACGTGGCAATGGAGGCTCAGGTGATGGTCTTGGGGAGAACAGAAGTGTGGAAGTGGTGGAGGGAGTAGGGAGCTGCTAGGGCTCAAGGAAGGGAGCAGCTCCAGTTGGTGACCTACATTATGAGGTGAGATCGTAGACTGCTTCCTAGCTGAATGACTTGAGTCAGGCATAACACTGAATCTTCCATTTCCCTGTATGAGTGAGACAAAATTCACCTGCTATGTGTCACCTATTTTTTATGATATGATATTTCCTTTGTTTATATTTGCAGTACTGAGGATTTTAACTCAGAGCCTTACAATTGCAAATTGTCCCCCACCCCCAAATCCCTTTGTTTTTAGCTTGCTTTTTCAGATAGGATCTCACACTAACTTTGCCTTACATGGGTTTAAATAGAAATCCTCCTACCTCTCCCAAATAGCTAGGATTACCGGTGTACACTATTACACCTAACTCTTATCATATATATATATATACTTGTTTTATTAATACATTTTATATAATTTTATTATATATGTAACCCTCCTTTCTAAAAGATGAGAGATATATACTTGATAATTCTTGGTTGAATTAATTATGAGCCAGATGGCATGAACCTTAAGTAAGTAGGGATTTTTCCACAAGGCTGCAGGAATAATAATCTGGGAGTGGCTTTGGAGTTGAGAAGGCTCAGCCCTTCTCACTGCACCATGGTTGTGGAATAGCATCCTCCCCTGAGACAATAGCTTCATCTTCAGTTAGGCAGGAGTCAGAAGGAGGAGATCGGAAGGGACTGAGTTTGAGATTGAGGGGGTGTAATGGCAGGAAATTGGATCAGGGGAAGGAAAGTGCTGAAGAAGGTTGAGGGACAATGAAAGCTGGGCTTGCATTCAGACTGTAGTTGAGGATTAACCAGAAAAGGGAACCTGCTTGGATTAGCTTGTAAAAGCTTCTCCAAACTGGTGCTAGTGCAGGCTTGTTTATGCTAATCTAATAATCTCCACATAGCTTCTATGGTCAGAACCTATGATGAGGGCTGGGAATGTGGCCTAGGAGTAGAATGCTTGCCAAGCATGCACCAAGCCCTGGGTTCAATTCCTTGGTACCATATACACAGAAAAAGCAGGAAGTAATGCTGTGGCTCAGGTGGTAGAGTGCTAGCCTTGAGAAAGCCTGAAGACTGCCCTGTCCCTGAGTTCAAGCCAAGCCCCAGGACTGACCAAAAAAACTATGATGATATGAGGCACTTTACCATCTCATCCTGCAAAGTAAGTATTATTCCCATGTTCAGAAGAGGAAACTGAGGCTAACAGAAAGGGAGTGATTTGTCTAAGACAGCTAGTAAGGACCATGGAGATTATCCAAACCTGGGTCTGTTTCTCCCAATACCAGGCCTTCCCCTAGCTGCTTGGTCTGGGGCAGCAAAGGTAGCAACCTTGAAAACCTGGAGTTTTTATAACAGGCAGCTGTGCAGCTCCAAGCACCTAGCCAGAAACCTACACCTTCCCATTGCTTACATTGCCTGAGTATTTACAAACTCCCCCCCACCCACTTTCCACAAAGAAATAGATATCCTCAGAGTAATATATTCTGTCTCAGAGGAAAATTGACCATCTCTGCCCCACCCTTGCAAAATGGATATGGTATTTTAAACAGATACCTGGAGTTTCCTGCCTCCTACAAATCCAGATCCTTGCTCCATATGTGCTTAATCCACTAATTCATTCATTAAAAAAAAGTTTGGGCTGAGAGTTTGGCCTAGGGGTAGAGTGCTTGCCTAGCATGCACAAAGACCCAGATTTGATTTCTTAGTACCACAGACCTAGAAAAAGCTGGGAGTGGTGCTGTGGCTCAAGTGGTAGAGCTCTAGCCTTGAGAAAGCCCAAGGACCATGGTCAGGCCCTGAGTTCAAGCCCCAGGACTAGGAAAAAAAAGTTCCATCTGGCCTAGCTCCAGTACCTTACCCCTGTAATCCTAGGTGGTAAGAAGGCAGAGATCTGGGAAGATCTCCATTAGAGGCCAATCTGGGCAAAAAAAAAAAAATTGAGACTATCTAAACCAGTGGCTGGCCATTGTATTTCATGCTTGACATCTAAGCTATGAGGATTACCGTTCAAGGCCAACCTGGGCAAAAAAAAAATGTTCATGAGATGCCATTTTAACAGAAAAAAGTTGAGCTTTGTGGCACATGGCCGTCATCCCTGTCACAGTAGGAAGTGTAAATAGGTGGACTGAGGCTCAGACCAGCCTAGTGAGACCTGTGTCAAAAATAACCAGAGCAAAACGGGATGGAGGTGTGGCTCAAGGGTTAAAGTATCTGCCCCACAAGTGCAAAGCTCTGAGTTCAAACCCTAGTACCATGAAAGAAAGATAAAAAGAAGAAAGAAAGGAGAGAGAAAGAGGAAAGAAGGAAGGAAGGAAGGAAGCAAGCAAGCAAGTGAACTTTAGCGCTGGTGGCTCACACCTGTAATCCTAGCTACTCAGAAGGCTGAGATCTGAGGATCACAGTTCAAAGCCAGCCCAGGTACAAAAGTCCATAAGTCTACAATTAACCACTAGAAAACTGGACGTGGCACTATGGCTCAAAGAGTAGAGCGATATCCTTGAGCTGAAGAGCTCTGGGACAGGGCCCAAACCCAGAATTCAAACCCCATTACCTAGGGGAGAGGGAGAGGGGATGGGGAAGGGTTACATTGTGGCTTGAGCAGGCAGGCAGGCAGACCCATTCAGAGCTGGGTTTCTGTCATCAGGTAAGATAAAAAGAGAAACAACGGGGCTTGGAGTATTGACAAAAGTTATTAAGTATTGGACCTGGAGGAGGGGAGAGTTGACACACTTAGAAAACAAAGAAGTGGTCAGTAGGGAAGCCCGGTGATACAGAGCAGTTCTCCTGAGGAAGGTGGGTAAGGTGCAGCAGGGGTGGGGAGGGCTTCCATTTGGGGATGAGGATGAGGCTTAGTGTGACCTGTATGAGGCGACCATTGCCATGAAGGAGGTCAAGGAGCTGATCTCGCTAATGAAGTCTGAAGCTGAAGATAGCAGGCCAAGTGGCCCAGGCCACTAAGAAATCCACTGGCCTGAACACAGAGGTCACTCGACTTGGCAAAATGGAAGTGAACAGTCAGTATGTTAGAAGCAATTTAGTCAAGTGTTGGTCAAAAAGCTGGATTATATAGGCTGAGTGAGCAAAACATGGAAGAATGAAGGCATCACGCAAAAACTGTTTTGGCATTTGCCAGGAAGCAGAGCCATATTCGAGTCTTTTGCACTCTGGATAGGTGTGGGCTGGAGGGAAGGAATTTGTGGGGGATAGGAGAGGCTCAAACATAACTATGAATGGAGTGGCAAACAGAATGCAGTGGATGGGGGAGAGGGCAGCAGAGTCCTGCATTCTGGGCACAGGTCATCTGCCTCAGCTAGCTGACAGGCTAAAGTCCCTTTACCACTAAGATGAAAGCTGACAGGAAAAGGCTGGTGTGGGTTGCTTTGCAGACTTGGTAGTGAGGACAGGAGGGAGTCCTGCTAGGGTGGCTTCTGTTTTCTAAGAGAAACCTGCATTGAGGTCATCAGCAGTGGAGTTCTATTGAGAAATTAACTCGTATCAGACTCCCCACCATAGTGACTCATCAGGAAGGAACCAAAGGATTTTGTGTTCTAAGGCCTTAGCCTTATTTCTCCCACATGTACCTGGAAAGGTAAACAGACCATGTAATAGTTCTGGTGTTTCAATTCCCCCTGACAGCAGAGGGAAGACAGCTGATGATGTTTTGGGGAACTAATTGTCCAGGTGGAGAAGGACAGGTGAAGAATATTCTCTGTTAACCCTACTTCTCCCAGGAACACATATAACCCAGAATGCTAAGGACTAAGGGTTGCCACTTGAGGGGCTTCTCTGGAACAGACTCCTTTGGAAGAGCCTGGGACAGAGGGAATAGAGGATCCTTGTCCCAAGGACCAGGCTAGGAAGCTGAGTCTTTGCAGTTGGGGATCAAAGAGAGAAAAGTCCTCACAGTGATAGCTGAAGACTACCACAGAAACAGTGTTCCAAGGAATGTGCCAGCCCATGCTGGGTGCCAGTGGCTCATGGCCTGTAATCCTAGCCATTCAGGAGGCTGAGATTGTAGTTTGTCTGGTTTTTGGTTTTGTTTTCGTTTTGTCAGCCATGGTATTTGTAACTCAGGGGCCTGGGCACTGTCCTTGGGTTCTCGTTGCTCAAGCCCAGTGTTCCACCACTACGATCCACACCTCCATGTCCACTTTTCGGATGGTTAGTTGGAGATAAGAGTCTCACAACTTTTTCTGGCCTGGGCTTGGCTTTGAACTGTGTGAGAATTGCAGTTTAAAGCTAGCCCTGGTAGGAAAGTCTGTGAGATACTTCTGTTAACCACAAAAATGCCAGAAGTGGAGCCATGTCTCAAGTGATAGAATACCAGCCTTGAGTGGAAAAAAAAAAAAAAAAAGCAAAGGAGCAATACTCTGGCCCTGAGTTCCAAGTTCCAGGACTGGTACCAAATAATAATAATAATAATAATAATAATCAGTGTTTTTTCCTTCAGGGTTCTGAAGTATAGACTGTCCATCTTTGGATCTCCTTTCAGTGAGAGGAGAAAGTAAAGTTATAAGTGACAACAGAAATCTTGCTGATCTGGTAGATGGGGATTCAAGCTGAATTTAATTTGATTTAGACTGAGTAAGAGATGAGTAAGACATGTATTGATGTCATGTTGTTTGAGGAGTGTCCAATGGGTCCAGGCTCTGGACAGTGAGCAGGGAGTGGGAACTGACATCTGGCTCTCCCCTCACCCTGCACCCTGCGGCTGGAACACAGTAGTCACAGAGCTACCACGTGGTACCACTTGGCCTTCACAGATGAGCACAAGGACATCTGTCCCCTCCAGGCCCAGGAGCAGGGCAGCAGGGCAGCCCCACATGGACCCTGTGTTCAGAGTTTGGCAATCTGGACACAGCGTTGGCTCTGTTCCTTCACGAGTTTTCAAGCTCTCCTAGGCCTGGCCATCTGAGATTCTCCTCACGTGGCTCAGGGCCCTGGACTTCTGGCTTCATGTCTCTAGGCTTTCGTGTTAAGACTAGTGTAGGTGGCTCACAGCATTCTCTTCTTCTGACTGCACACATCCTGTGCCACATGGGAACAGAAAGATGGGTGACCAGTGGGTTAGAGACCAATGGATTGAAGTTCTGAGACCCCATGTGGAGTCTCAGAATGTAATCCTGCAGTGCTCAAAGAGCCTGGTTAGTTCTGCAGTGAGCAGGTCTGCCGCCCTTTAACCATGGAAGTACAAGGGTCCTGGTTCTGTCTCCTTACCTTGCAAGTGTAGGATCACTGGGCTGGGCAGTATTGAGTAGAGAGAAAGGACTACTAGAGCTTCAGATTAAGCAGATATATGGGACAGAAGACTTAAGTCCCTATTCCAGCACATACCAGCCAGGCCTACAGAAGACTGAGGTTCAGACAAGCTCTAAGGCTTGATCAGGGAGTTCTTTCATTCATGTCTGATGGTCCCTTGAGCACAGAAAAGGTGAGATCTGCCTGTTCATTCCCTGAACAATAATGTATTCTGCACCTGTCAGGAGTCAGGTCCCACGGCTGGCCACTGGGAAGTGGCAGGTGGATGAGGCAGATTGGTTACTCACTTTCAAGGAAACTATAGTTCTTCTGTAGACAGGAGAGATAGATACAGATTTAGATGGCAATGATATCCAGACTTAAAGCTCCAATGGGCAAGTCTCTTATATACAGTTAATTCAGAAACAAGGATGCCTTCCTGGAGGAAGCAGTGGGGCTTTTTATTTGTTGTACCAGTATAGGGGCTTGAAATCAGGGCCTTGTGTTATCACTTTGCTTTAGTTAATTGAAGATAAGAGTCATGCTTTTAAATCTTTTTGCTCCTATGATCTTTGAAATAAGGTCTCACATTTGTCCCTAGGCCAGCATGGATTGTAGTCCTCCCATTTATGCTTCCCCTTATAGCTGGGATGACAAAGATATGCAACACCACGCACAGCTTTTTTTCTGTTGAGATGGCATCTCATGAGGGTTTGTTTTTGTTTTGCCCAGGTTGGGCTGGAACTTTAGTCATGCTAATCTTAGCCTCCTATGTAGCTAAGCAGGCATGAGCCACCAATACCTGGCTGTGCCTGAGATTTTATGACTGAAATCTAAGTCAGAAACTCTCCCTCTACATGAAGCCATATGGTCTGTAGCCTCATTCTATTCCTGAAAGTTTTCGAGACTGATGACTGACTGGGGAGAATGCTGAGAAAAAGCCTGCATTTCTGGCCCAGTGACAGTGGATGAAGGGGAGCAGACTTGAGTTGGAAAGATGAAGCTTGTTTACCTAAGAGACATCCAGGAAGTGGTATGGAGACAGTTCTTCATATATGGATGTGGAGCACTCAGAAGAGAGATTTGGAAGTCATTGGCACGTGGTTGATAGTGGCTCAGGAGGCAGAGAAGGGAAAGTCTACGATGGAGCCCTGGCAGTGAAGAAATGGTGAAGGAATTGGAAAAACAGTCAGTGAAGAGTACTCAGGCCAGTAAAGACTGATGTTTCAGAAGTTCAGCAATGAACAGGCATAACTAACTGAAAAGTGCACCTTTTTTTTTAAGAAGCCAAACCCTCCAAGTTTTGAAAAATAGGCAAAATAATGTCTAAATATGCACAAAATTCTAACAGTTTTCCCTCACAGCAAACCAAAATTACCCAGAGCGAAAAACCACGGACTGGGAGTATTCATTTTTGATCTGTTTGTCATCTAGACCAAATTGTTTGTCCAGAATCATTGGAGCCAGTCCCATCCCTTTCTTGCCCACGAGGGGGCGCGCATGCACTGTTCCTGAATCCAAATCCAGGACAAAAGCAGGCAGTGAATTAGGCAGAACTTGAAACCTCAATCCAGACCTCTTAACTCAAAGCAACAATGCCCTACACATTCCCACTGCCATACCAGAATCCAATGAGTTTCAACAATCCTAACATCTTGTTTATTTTTCTCTGCACTCCAAACTCACAGGAGAAATCTGGGAGACCCCCACAGAAGATAAAAAACTTTATAAAGGATCTCAGGGGGTATGCCCCTGAACTCCGTGGAGAAGCTTAGCAAGCACAGAGGTGGGGTGGGAGATAGGAAGGGTCTTGTATGACTTAACTGATGCATGGACTGGAGGGGCAAGGGTGGAGGGAATCTGAAGGCTTTAATGCCAAGGCTGGCTCTTGATTTGGAGCATTAGGACCTAGAATAAATCTTCAGGTAGGCTGTTGGTTTAGTCCAGAAAATTTATGAGTCCGCATTCAAGTTAGGTTTGAGAAGTCATAAACTCAGTGCCAAGGTTTATATTAGGTGTGAGGCATTATCAAATCTTGAATTAAGGAGCAATTGTACTCATGGAATTAGTATAATATTGAGGCATTGACCAGCTTCTGGGTAGGATTAATACCAGCTCTGAGAAGTGGAATATACGGCTGAAGGAAGTTTGTGAGGAGTCTCTGCAAAGCCAGTCTATCAAAAAGTGGGATTTGAGGTCACTCTCGTCTGTATTTGGGGTCCTTTTCTGATGATCCAGTCTCAATACTATCATTGAAACTGAATGTTCCAATTCAGGAAGTGTGCTGGTGTTTTCCTGGGAAGGGGAGTGTGGTACTGGGGTTTTCCTTAAGACTTGGGGTTCAGAGGGTTTACTTAGGGATAGGGTCTCGGCATTGGTACTAGAGTCCATTTAGAATCTAGGCTTGATCCCTCTAATTATCAAGTTTTAGGATAGGTGGAGGTAAATTAAGACATAAGTCGGAATTAGAGGCCCATACAGGGTACAGAGGTTCAGATAAAAATTACTTGTGGGGGGGGGGCGGGAGTTTGGCCTCGTGGTAGCGTGCTTGCCTAGCATGCACAAAGACCCAGGTTCGATTCCTCGGTACACATACATAGAAAAAAAGCTGGAAGTGGTGCTGAGGCTCCAGTGGTGGAGCTCTAGCCTTGAGAAAGTCCAAGGACAGTGCTCAGGCCCTGAGCTCAAGCCCAGGACTGGCAAAAAAAAAAAAATTACTTGTGTCCATTTTAGGGCCAATGCTGGGTTTAAGGATGGGTCCGAGCTGCGCCTCCGGCTTGGGTCTGAATGGATCTAGAAATGGGGTCCCAGCCCTGCATTAGGTTCACGTTAGGACCGAGAGTCACTGGAAAGATCTAGGCTTGCGGCCGAGCCCGGGGCTGTGCCTTCTGGTGCGCTGCGGTGGGGTTTAGGCTCGGGCTTGGGTTGTGGCCTCGCTGGGCCTGCGCGGCTCCGCCGCCTTCCGAGGGAGCGAGCGAGAGTGCACGAGGGGAGGGGCGGCGCGGGCGCGCGCACGGCAGGGCAGGGGCGCGGGCGCGAGCGCGGACGCGCGGCTGGAGCTGGCGCGGGAGCGGCGGGAGCGGTGGCGGCGGCGGCAGCAGCAGAGGCGGCGGCTCCGGCTCCAGCACCGGCTCCGGCTCCGGCTCCGGCTCCCGCTCGGGCGGCGGTGGCGGGAGCGGGACCAGGTGGTGGTGGTGGTGGTGGTGGTGGTGGCGGCGGCGGCGGCGGTGGTGGTGGTGGTGGCGGCGCCCGAGGAGCCAGGAGAGGCGGCCTCGGCGGCTTGGCGGGGGGACATGCGGACCGACGGCCCCCGGATAGGCGGTGAGTGACCCCCCAGGGCCCCCCTCAGGTCCTCTCCGCGCCGGTCCCCAGCCCACCCTTCCAGCCTCGCCCCCTCCCCCGTGTCCGCCGGGAAAGACGGTCCTGGGGGGCCTGGAGGGGGGGACGCCGCTAAGGCCGGGCCGCGCCCCCACCTGCCGCGCCCGCAGTCGCGGCTCGCCCCCCCCCGGCCCCCCGCACCCGGCGGCTCCTCCCCGTCTTTACCCCGCGGCAGATACCCCCCACCGCCGCCGCGGCCCGCGGGCTCCCCGCTGCCCCTCTCCCCCCTCCCGCCCGCCGCACCTGAGCCGCAGCCCGCGCCCCCGGTGCAAAGTTTCCCCTTGCCTGTGTGGGCCCCCTCCCCGGCCTGCCCCCCGCCCACTCCCCACCTTCCGGCGCGGACGCGCTTCGGGGACGGCTCTCCGCCTCCCACCCCCCCAGCTCCGGGCGGGTCCAGGCCGCGCCCCCACCCCCGCCGCACCGGCGCCCCCTCCCAGCCGGCGGGGGAGCCGCAGCCGGCGCGCCCCCGTCCCGCCCGCGGCCCCCGGCGCACGTGCGGTCCCGGGATGCGCCGAGTGCGAGTTTGGAGCTCTTCCCCCCCCGCCCCGCACCCCCACGGCTCGGTGTCTGGCGCGGATCGGGGAGAGCCGGAGCGGGCGGTGCCCACTCCCACTACGCTGCAACGCCCTGTCCCGGGAGGACGTGGCCGCGCGGACCCGCTCCGAAAGTTCGCTCCGTCGCCGCCCCTTGTCCCGTCCCGTGCCTGGTCCCCAGTTTGCTGCGCCCCGTCTTAGTCTCGGTGGTAGCTTTATTTCCCTGCGTGTCTCTCTGTCTCCCTGTGTCACTGCCTTCCAATCTCACCCCCTGCGGTCTCAGAGTCTCTATCCAGCTGTCTCCCTTCTCCCTGCCCAGGTGTCCCTGTTCTCTCTGCCTGGTGGTGGTCACTTTGCTTAAGGCTTCCTGTTCTTCTGGGGCCTCTGGTCCCCCTCCCCTCTCTGTCTGTTGGTGTCTCTGTACCCCCTCAGCTAGGCCCCTTCCCCCACTTCTCTGGAATGCTGCCCCTCTGGTTCCTCCACTCTGGGGGGAAGGGGAGGGGCTAGCCCGTCTCCCCACTCCAGCCTCCCCTGCAGAGCCCCAAAGTTGCAATCGGTGTGTGTGTTGGAGCAGCTGCGAAACCTGCTTGGGCTATGAAATGGGCCACTGTGATGCCCCTGGGGTAGAACGGCAGGGAGCCTGGACTGCCAACCGGTGACCATGGCTCCACTTTGGCTTCTGAGGGACAAGGGACGAACCCTGAGTGACCTGATGCTGGCTGTGGCTGGAGAATCTAGGGGAGTGTATCCAGATTTGGTTAAAAAAAAAAAAAAAAGTGTAGGGTGGCCCTTCCAAGAGGAAGGGATCCGATCTGGGATCAGCTGGAATCCAGAGGAGAGTTCTGACAAGAAATGCAAGGAAATTTTGTTGGGCTTCTTAGAAACACTTGCTTCAGGGAGCATGAAAATCCCTCTTTTTCCTGATTATATGAATGAGCCCAGGGCTTCCTTGAGTACAGCCTCTGTATCTTAGCTGGGCCTCAGGCCACACACCAACACCCTGCATACTTCTTTCCCACTTGCCTTCCCTCATCTCTCATCCCCATACACCTCCACATTCCCTTCCTTCTTGCCCTTGTCTGCTCTGTCCCGCATGCCAGCCAGGGATCAGAAATCCGCTGTGCTTGCACACTTACAGCACACCTGTGCACTTGCATACTCAGTCCTGTGCCTTCTGGTACATGTGCTTCTGTGCATATTTTTGCTTGTTTAATATTTCTCTTTTATCACTTGAGATGTCATTTCCAACTCCTCGCTCTACCCTTTTTAATCAGCCCTGGGACTTGAACTCAGGACTTGGGTGCTGTTCCTGAGCTCCTTATGCTCAAGCCTAGCTCACTACCATTTGAGCCACAGTACCATTTAGACTTTTTCTGAGTTGTTTCTTGGAAATACGAGTCTCATGGACTTTGTTGCTCAGACTGGCTACGAACCTGATCCTCGGATCTCAGCCTCCTGAGTAGTTAGGATCACAGGTGTGAGCAACTGGCACACAGCTATTTTTTCCTTTCTTGATCAGGAAACATTTTAAGGTTATTCTTCCACTCCTTGCTCTTTGTTTTTTTTTTTTTTCTTTCTCCTCCTTCTCCTCCACTGCTGCTGTTGCTGCTTTTTCTTCTCGCAGCTACTGACCTCCCTCCTTGTGTCCCACCTGTGTAGTGTGTGCTACATCCTGCCTACAAACACAGCTGGTGCTAGTGTGATATATAGGATTTTGTGAAGAGCAAGATGGGTTTGGGTGCTGGAGAAGCAGTTTGGTAGACTGAAGCAAAAGTAGATTGGCTAAACCTCTTTTTTGGAGAATTGCATTGATGTGCAAGGAGATAATGGTCCCTGGTGCTTTGTATTTTCTTCACTCTTCCCAGGAGCTGTAACCAAGGGTTCTAGTTTTCAAGTCCTCTGTCAGGGACTTAATGCACTGGAGAATGTTACACACACTACACCTGCCCCTCTGTCCTCCAGCCTTAGACCTCAAGGAGGTTGCTTTCTCCCTAATCTCAGTTTTGGCCCCTATAGAACAGGCCCCAGTGGGCCTTAGGGCTTCTGTGAGAAGCCACTAAAATTGTGTGGCAATACATCCTCAGCAGTGACAGTAACTTTGTGTGACTATGAAAGCAATTTGGTAACCTGCTGTTGATTGCTGACTGTATACCAGACTCCAGGGCTAGGCACATTCAGCCAGGCCATTTACTTCCTGTAGGATAAGACCTGATTAGAAGAGGGAGCCCATCCCTTAGCTGTTGAGGTTGTGGCATCAGTTTACCTAAAGTATCTTCAGTCCTTAGCTAAGATTAGAATATTGGGGAGTTCACCATGAAATGGGAGTTTGAAGTCAAGGTGAGATGAGTCCCAGAGGAGACGGAGAAAGGGCTGTCTAAGCCAGTCCTTTAGAGGTTTAGAGGATTGAACAGCATTTACCAATTGTAGAAGGGAGAAAGAATACTTGTGGTAAAGAACCATATATATACCTAGTATGAAGAAAGACGAAGAGAAACCACTTGTAGGATATTTAGACATTACAATAGATTACAGAACTTTCAGAGCTCAGTGAGATACCTGTGATTTAGAGAACAGAGGGGATTTTAAAGTTTTTCTTTTTTGTTGTTGTTTGTTCATTTTGTGCCAGTACTAGGGCTTGAATTCAGGGCTCTGGCACTGTCCCTTAATTTTTTCACTCAAGGTTGGTACTCTACTATAGAGGCTACACTTCTAGCTTTTTGCTGATTAATTGGAGATAAGAATCCTGCGGCCTTGGGCCAGGAGTTTGGCCTAGTGGTAGAGTGCTTGCCTACCATGCACGAAAACCCATATTCATTTCCTTAGTACCACATACATAGAAAAAACCAGAAGTGATGCTGTGGCTCAAATGGTAGAGCTCTACCCTTGAGGAAAGCCCAAGGACGGTGCTCAGGCCCTGAGCTCAAGCCCCAGACTGGCAAAAAAAAAAAAAATCCTGTGGACTTTCTTGCCTGGACTGGCTTTGAACTGCGATCCTTAATTCTCAGCCTCCTGAGTAGCAAGGATTAGATACAGGTGTGAACAACCAGCACCTGGCTAACACTGAAGGTTCAAAGTTGGGGTGGTAGCTGTGGTGAGATTTATTTTTCTGGAAGATGGCTTCGGGGGTGTGCAAAGATAAAGATGGTGTATAGGATGCTCAGTGACGAAGATGTTACAGTGAAGTTAGGAGAGAGGACTGTGTGGTGTGATAGAGTTGGAGGTATGGGCCATTGGAAAAGCTCCTTGGTCTGGACAGGATAGCTTATTGGATGTGGTGTGAGGAAGAAAGAGGAGCCCCAAGTTCCCAGGAAGCTAGGTAGGGCCTTCCTGAAGGCCCTGGAATATCTGGACAATCCTGAGGTGGGGACCTTACCAGGTGGATGCCGAACTCAGGCCTGATGTGCTGTCTTTGATGTGCTTGGGCACTTAAGGTTCAGTGGAGGTGGGGGCTATGCAGGGGTGGGTCTGTGAAAATAGAATTTGGGAGAACATTTTGAGCCAGAGAAGGAGAACCACTTTGGTTTTGAATGACTGGAGTTTGACTTGACCTTGACCAAGCTGCTTAATATCTCTGAGCCAGTTTCCTCATTTGTTAAACAAGTATAATAAAATTTCCATGTCTCAAGGGGGTGTAAGGAGGTTTAAAGTTAATATGCATTAAGCTTTTAGAACTAGGTCTGGTACCTCATAAGTACTGTTCCTCAGTGGTGGTGGTGGTAGTAGTAATTATAACCATATCAACAAGAGTGGTACAAGCCCACTTTCCATCAGAATCACTCAAGATTGCCTCAAAAAACCCATACTGGTCACCTAAAACAGCTCCAATTCTAAGCTGTAGTTAATAAGTAGCTAGCTTGACAAGGAGAAGTGTGCTTTTGTGCCCCCCCCGCGGCCCCCCTCCCCCCGCCATCGTCATCATCATCAGTGGGATTGTATGTTACTTGGATGTATTTGAGCTTCAGCTGGACAAGTGTAAGAAGGATATAAAGGTGTAGCCTTGTAGAAGAGGGCTTGTGGTAGGTGGGTAGAATTCTCAGAAGAGGTAGCCTCACCTTTCTAGTTCCTCAATTCCTCGGGCTCTTCCTGGGTCCTAAGCAGCTTCAGAGATTGGTTCTTTCTGAGTTTGCCTTAGAGATCCAGTGTACCTGGTCTGGGGGTCTGAAGACAGGTTTAGTTCCTTGGCTGTGTTTTAGTTGCTGCTTCTGGGAACTTTTCCTGATGCAGCCACAGGGGCTGCCTGGGGGTTGCTCCAAACCATGTCTGTGTTCTGGATTTCCACTTCATCCTGCTCCCACTGCTGGAGCCAGCTTTCCTGACCATGATGGAGAACCCTGCTGGGGGAGGCCTGGATTGGTGCCAGGGCCTTACGTGATCTTGGTCATGCCTGCCTACTAACCTTACAAGGCCCTTCTGGGTGGCACTCAGTATGATTCCTAACTTTGCTCCTATGCCAGTTAAGCCTTTTCTGAGTAGCTTTCCAGTTTGTCATCCAGTGTCAGTGGTGGCCTATTCTCAGGGTACACCCACCATTCTGAAGTCTGCCCCAGTGTGGGTCTGAAGTGGTTCTGGGAGCTGTTGTTGAGAATCTGTGTACTTGAGAGAGCTCTGTCTAGGTTGTTTTGGGCCTCTTGTCCCAGACTGGTGTGATCTAAGTGCTATTTAGGTTGTTCTGGAGTTGTGCACTGGTGTTACTTTGTGTGGTTTGGTGCTTTTGCACCTGTGTGTGTTTTAGTCTGTTCTGGGACCCACCTCCTGACCATTTTGAGCACGGGCTTCTTTCGACATGTGGCTCCTTCTTGTTGAAGAGCCCGTTCTCCCCAAGCACAGGGCTTGGGGTTCCTCCCATGGCCTTGAGTGTGATAGTGCTCCTTTGCTTGGGTTCCTGAGCAGCAGTGGAGCCAGAAACCTCACGTCAGACTCAGTGAAGCCTGGCAGACATCTCTAGACAAACGGGCCTTTGAGTTTTGGGAAGCTGGTTTGTCTAGCCAGACCCGCCTGGCAGCCTGTATACTGGGAGCAATGACCACTGGGAATATTGTGAAGAAACACAGTAGGCTGGAAGAAGGAGGTGTGTGGGCATTCTGAGTCCCAGGGCTGTTACTTCTGGTGGGGCAGGTTGTCTGTTTCAGGGCCTTGCACTCTTGCTTAGCTTTTTCACTCAAGGCTGGTGTGTTACCAATTGAGCCATGCCTTCACTTCTGGCTTTTTTTTCTGGATCAGTTAAAGATTAGAGTTTCTCAAATTTGTCTGCTTGGGCTCACTTCCAACCTCAATCTTCAGCTATCAGCCTCTTGAGTAGCTAGGGTTACAGGAGAGTGAGCCACCAGTGTCGGGATGAGAATATTATTTCATGTGTGGGGAGCATACCGCTGCTCTGTGGCTCTCAAGCCAGGTTTGGTAAGGATGGCATTGGTCTGGTGAGACCTGTCATAGGTCTGCCAGAATGGCCCTTGGCCAGAAGTTAGCAATCTTAAGATAATTTCCTGGTGTGGAAGTTGGAAATAAGGGTCAATGACTGGGTTTGTGAAGGGTGTTCCTGGCCCTTATGACCAGTGTAACCTGTGTGTCCATTTTGGGAAGAGCCATAGTGGCAGGACTGTGGGAGGGGTGGTGGCTGTTTTTACATGTGGGGTTGAGGCCCAGGAGAAGCCTTCTGCAGAGTTGAGTGGGCACTGTCAGAGTCTGTAGCTGAGCTGAGAGGGTGATTAGATGAAGTGAGAGTTACCGACCCTTTTCCCCACCCCGCTGGTGCCCATGCTAATAGGGGTTCAGTAATGATTTTGGATGGAAAGGCTGGGCTCTGGTTGCACTGTGTGTGCCCGCGGAGGAGGCATGCAGGGACACACCTTCATTTAAAAAATTATAGAGAAGCAGAAAGTAAAAAAATAAATATTGCTCTTGAAGTTTCTTTGAAGATTGACATGTATTCTGGGGTGTGTTTTCCAAGCTGTTTTCTGTGAACTCATTCATGCATTTATCTATGCAACTAAACATGTTGGCTGAATACCTACTATGTGCCAGCTCCCTGCTGGACACTAAAAATAGGAAACTGAGCTAGGCAAACATGACTCAGGTTCTTAATGAGCTTATGTTAGTGACTCAGTAATTGTATAAGTAAATAAATACATTTGTGATTACTGCTTCAAGGCAGGGTTCAGGGATGCAGTCCAGCACATCATAGGAAGGAAGAAAGTACCATTGGATTTGAGATATGAGTATACTGACTACACGGACCTAGGTAGCCCATTCCCAACAGAGGTACATGGTGAAGCAGTGCTGGGAAACAAAAAAAATAGGGTGCATTTGAAGATCAGAAGACAAAGTTCTTGGACTGGGAATGTGGCTTAGTGGTAGAATGGTTGCCTAGCATGCATGATTCCTCTGTACCACATAAACAGAAAAGGCCAGAAGTAGCATTGTGGCTCAAGTGGGAGAGTGCTAGTCTTTAGCAAAAGAAGCTCGGGGACGGCGCCCCGGCCCTGAGTTAAAGCTCCAGAACTGGCGTACGCACGTGCGTGCGCGCGCACACACACACACACACACACACACACACACACACACAATGAGAAAGTTCTTGTAGTTGACTAGTAGGAAGAGAGCATAGGCTGAGTGACTCTGCATAGCACTAGGATTATACTGAGAAATGTGGACACAGTTTCTACTATTGAAGTCAGACACTTGGTCTCTGTTGCTAATAGCCATATGGAAGGATGCCTTGCACACACTAGGAGCTCAGGGAGACTCAATAAAGGAGTAACTTGAAATGATGGGCATTTTTACTAAATGGAGATCATTCGACACCACCAGTTCTATAACCTATCTCTCTTACCCCACCCCCTAGCAAATGTTGAACATCTATGTCAATTCCCATTCTGCTGTGATCAAATTCTTATTTTTTCATCTCTTCTTCTCTGTCCAGCAAAAAGCGGAGGCCCCCATGCCCTGCCTTCAGAGCTGATTGTTCAGCAGGAAAGACTGTGAGCAAGCAAAAACACAGTAAGTGTGCGCCAAAGTATGACCTGAAGCAGGGCGCAGAGTAGTTTTCTGTGCCAGGCTGAACTGATGCATAGCCCATGGAAATCCGTATAGGTCTTGTCAACAAGGGCATGGAATGACCCTGTATGCATATGGCTAAGAGGTTGTAAAGGCTTTATAAGGAAGACAGTGTTAGTAGGGAAAGAAATGACTTGAGTGCTATTTAAGGAGGTAGAGTAGACAGTCCATGGTGAGGGAGTGAATGTGGGCCATGAAGGAGGGAGGTGTCAAGGAGTTTCTGGCTGGAATGGATGACAGAGGTGGGTGGGGAATGATACACAACTCATCAATGACTGTAGGTGTGAAATAAGCTTCTGGGTGACATTCTGGGGCTTACACTAGGATCTGTCTGCTGCTTCATTCACTGTGTTTCTTTTGAAAAGACTGCTTGCAAACTAAAGCTTGTGGTAGAAGGAGCAGGGTACCTGGTGCTAAGTCTCTGAGATCCACTGCTTTCCAAGAGAAGCACAGAGGTGGGTTTGGGTTGCACAGAATGAAATTGAGAGTTTGGAGTCAGCATTATGAGTTTGGATGTCAGACTAAAAGCTATAGACTTTTTCTTGGGGATGATCCAGAGATGTTAAAGATTCTTATAAACAGAGAAGCAAAATCTGGGTATTCACCTGTCTAACCATCCATTGACTCATTTAATCATGGAACATTGGCTTTAATGGGATCAGGCAGCAAACATGACATGCATTTTTACCTTTGCTTTTTGTTTGGGGTGGAGAATGGGGGTGGATCCTGGGCACTGTCTCTGAGCTCTCTCTTTCTCAAGGCTAGCATTCCACCATTTGGAGCCACAGCTCTGTTTCCGGTTTTCTGGTGGAGCCTTACAGACTTTGCTGCCTGAGCTGACTTTTAACCATGATCCTCAGAAGTCAGCTTCCTGAGCAGCCAGGATTCCAAATATAAGCCAACAGTGCCTGGCTGTATTTGCATTTTTTTTCCAGTCATGGGGCTTGAACTCAGGGCCTGAGCACTGTCCTTGGACTTTTCGCAAGGCCAGTGCTCTAACACTTGAGCCACAGCACCATTCCAGCTTTTTTCTATGTATATGATACCGAGGAATCGAACCTAGGTCTTCATACATGGCTTGGCAAGCACTCTACCACTCGGCCAAACTCCCGGCCCCTGCATTTTTATAAACTAAATGCACCATTGGTT
Source organism: Megascapheus bottae (assembly GCF_031878675.1). Taxonomy (NCBI): domain Eukaryota; kingdom Metazoa; phylum Chordata; class Mammalia; order Rodentia; family Geomyidae; genus Megascapheus; species Megascapheus bottae. The sequence goes on along the minus strand of NC_143514.1, from coordinate 56,623,182 downwards.
GAGTGCAGGATGGGTTGGAAGGGATGAAGCCCACTGAAGAGGCCATAAGTGATTGGGATGGAGGCAAGGCAGGTTCGTACTTACTGGGATGTATGGGATGGAGAAAGGGAACATTTTAGGAGGACTTCCTAGCTTGGATGACTGGGTAGATCGAAGTGTAATCCCTAAGATTAGGAGTCTTAGATAAAGAGGGACTGGATAGTTCTGAGCCAAGGGCTTGGTGGGCCTGTTCACTTTGTGTGAATACATTGGAAGCAGAACCTATGCCTTTGGGCAGTTCTGAATGGATGACTGGGCAAAGAGGCCATGGAAAAGATGGGTTTGGCCTAGACAAGGTGGACATGTACATTTCATGGGTGTTTATAGTTACAGGAAGGGTCATGTGATGGGTTGGGTTAGAGAGGTCAGTTGGAATAGTGGGTGTAGGAATACAGTATGCCCTTTACCTGCCCGTCAAATGATGGTCTGGCCTGCCTGAAAGTTTACCAGAAGGGAGTACTTTGTCCTGTGTGAAGGCTACTTGCTGGTGGCACATTTGGATAAGTGGGCTTGGGTATGTTGCAGAACCAATTTCTGGTAGGTAGGCTAGGTTTGGGATTGGGGAAGATGCTCTGAAGTCCCAAGGGTCCGAAAACAGCTAATAGGAGAATTTAACCAAGTTATGGCTGCCTTGGGTTCAAGGCTCAGGATGTTTCTAAGGGACTGGGTCCTAGGGCTAGGACCAAGTCAGAGTATAGTCTGAACCAGCAATGGAGTTTCTCAGTATTAGTGCTGTTGGTGTTTTAGACCAGATGACCCTTTGCTCTAGTGATTATGCTGTTACTATAGGAGCACTAACAGTGTTCCAGGTTCTTCCTACTAGAGGCCAGTAGCACCCATGTCCACCCATGTCCTGACAGTCAAAAATGGCTCCAGAGCCGGGCGTGGTGGCTCACACCTGTAATCCTAGCTACTCAGGAAGCTGAGATCTGAGGATCGAGGTTCAAAGCCAGCCCAGGCACTAAAGTCCATGAGGCTCTTATCTCCAATTACCACTAGAAAACCAGAAGTGATGCTGTGGGCAGAGCCCAGGGACAACGCCTAGGCCCTGAGTCCAAGCCCAAAACCAACCCCCCTCCCCAAAACAAATTAGTTCCAGACATTAATTTAATGCCCATGGGGTAACAGTCACCCTGGAGTGGAAACCACTAGTTTGTATCACTTCTTGTATCTTTCTCTATGCTGTACAAGGCTAGAAAACTGAGCAGGTCATATGGAAAAGATTTACATTAATGTGTGTCACTTGAGCCTAGTTCTGAAGGCTGAGTGAGTGGCTAGGCAGGAGAAAGGCATCTTTTCTGGTAAAGACATAGCTAGGGCAGAGGCCTAGAGGCACTAAAGTAAGCATTAATCCAAGAGGTCCCCATGCCTCCAGAGGAAGAGGGCTAGAGCCTTAGGAACTATTAACTGTAGGAAGATTACCTCCACTAGTCCCTTTTGATTTCATGCTTTCCAGCTAGGCCCTTCCTAGGCTCTTGGCTGCAACCCCAGAGACTTCAACACTTCCAATCACTCCCTCCTTGTAGCTGAGGGCTACAGTAAGAGGACAGGGCACTCAGTGCATCTGGGAGGGAAAAGGGAGGGTTGTTCCTGGCTTTGCTTACAGATTCTGGTCCCCTGGCTAGAAGAGAAGGCATTCTCTGCCCCCTTCTGCCAGCTACCTCCTTCCCTGAAGCTGGGGTCATGGCTGAGGCCGTGATTTATTTTTATCATAATCCAGTGGTTGGTTTGGTGAGAGTTGGAAACATGTTGGTTTTCCTTTCCCAAGAGTATCAAGGCCTGTTTCCGCCTCCGTGGCCGCTGCTGCAATGCCACGTGGTGAACGGTCTAGGATGTGACAGAAGAGTTCGGTTGGCTGCTGCCACCAGTTAGAAGATGAGTGGCTCCCAGCTTTCCCTCCCCAGTGTGTGCTTCACTGCCCCAAGTACTGGCCTCTTCCATTGGCTGGCTTCTCTGTGTGGCCCTGGGTTACTCCTTCTGTCCAGGTCCATTCTGAGTCCTAGCCTCTAGGAGCCAAAATCCTGTCCTGAGGAAGGGTTAGTAGAGGCATAGGAACAGGTGGTATTTGGAGACTAATTAATATTTGTGAATAATAACTCATGCCCAAGGGAAAGAAATCAGTCTGTATTTGCATATTCATGAGGGGGCCACGGGAATGATCCCAGCTGTTTTTCAGCTGGGAACCCCTCCTTCCTGGCGTCACATAGTCCCTCAGGACTCCTTTGGTCTTGGCAAGGCGTGGTCAAGGTGGGCCACATGGAGGTCATGATTCTGTGTAGCACACATTTTCCATGATGTTGCTGTGCAGGTCTTGTGGCTTGGTGTGGTGCCTGCTTCTTCTTTTCCCAGGCTCTTTGTGTTCACAAACCAGTTCAGTTTCCAAAGGTTCTTGGGGCTAGACATAGGGTTGGCATTTTTTTTTTTTTATTTTGCCAAGGACATAATAAGAAGCAACTGCTATCTGCTATCCCCATCATGTCATACAGGAAAGGACATTTTAGTACCAAGGACAAGATCTGAGAATAAAGGACAATTCTTCCTAAGAAAGGGCAGTTGGCAGCTCTACACTGATGTAGCAAAGGGGAAAAAAAAAAGATATAAAAACCATATTGAATGTGGAAAAATTGCATTCAATTATATTCTATAATATCACAACGTTTATAATTGTTTTCCTGTCCAAGTATGTCAGTTTGTTAGACCTGATGGTCTCTAGTGCAGTTCTGAGCCATTAAAAGTCCAGACTCACCCATGGTTGCTGGTGAAGTGGGCACCCTACTCTTTCATAGAGAGGGTGAGCATGACTAGCAGCAGTCCTGTCTCCCTGCTCCTCTTTGCCTTCTCATAGCAGGTGGCCTGGGACTGACGGGTGGAGGAAGGACCAAGGTCTAGCCCTGAGGCCAGGCTTGGGGACTCTGAGTTGCCTTGCTCTGTAGCTGTGGGAGGCCCTAGAGCTGGGAGTGGCCTGAACCACCTGATGTGGGACAGGCTCTGGGCTCTGCAGTCTAGAGGCGGGAGCAGCTTGCTCACGCCAGGAGCTGCTGACAAGGAGAAGTCCTGGTTCAGACAGCTGAGTGCTTGCCAGAGTAGTTCCTAGGAAGGTGTTTGTGTGCATGCACGAGTGTGTCCTGTGTTTCCTTGTATCTCGGGGTGTCTATGTCTCCATGCACGTGGATGACTTCGTTTTCGGTTGTTCTACCTTTGTCTGTCCTACATTGTGGATCTGAACAAAATGTTCTGAGTATCTCAATCCAGGTCTCTTAACCCCTGTAGCCAGGATCTCACCCAAGATTGGACCTCATGGCTGTCTATTCTGCTAGTCATAGTCCATGATGGCTCTGCTGGATGGAGTCGCATACTCCTTTAATATCTGTAGCAGCAACTGACCCCCTTGGGATCTGTGACAGCAAGTTATACCTCTCTGGCAGTGTACTATCCTTAACAGGCAGTTACACTTTTATATGTCTCTACCCTCAGTGTATGCCCATATCTTGTCTGGGCCAGACACTACACTTTATAATGTCTACACATGGGAGTTAAAGTTCTGTGATTGCTGTACCAAGGCAAATATAGGAGATTAAGCCTCTGTGGTAATTATGCTGAGTTCCATCCCATGACTGTGCTGTGCATTTGTACCTCATAATGGCTGTTCTGTTTAGCGTCATCCCTTTATGTCTGTACCAGAGAGATGTAGCCTCCTGATACTTGTACAGGAGATTGTGTCCCTGAGGTGTCTATACTAGGGGTTACATACTTGGAAAAATGGTTGACTTTGTGTTGTCACACTCCATGATACCTGTCCTAGGCCACTCTGTATCTATCCTTTGGTACACACTATTGAGTTATACCTGTGGTACTGTTCTGAAACTGAAGGATGATCGCATCAGGGTACTATGCCTCCATGATAAGCTGTCTAGGCAGTTTATTACCTGATGTCTTGCTAGGAAGTCGGATTGTACTATTGGCTGCACTGCAGTTACCTCTGTGCTATGGTAACCAAATCCAGACAGAGCCTTAGTGATGCTGGACTTCCATCCTGACATGACTGTGCTGGACATCGTTGTGGACTCAGCCTCGTCAGCTGTGTGATCACTCAGCAGGACTCCCAGCTTGGTGCAAATGGGGCTGGATATCCACAATGTCTTTTCAACTTTAATTGCTTTTTCTGGCTCAGTTCTTGTCTTCAAGTTTCAGTGAGATGCCTGGGCAAGAGACATATTCCCTTTTTCTTTGTGTTTAGCCTCCACCATGCATCACAGTCACCTGTACTTTGTCTATCACTTTTGCTCATCAGCTGCTCTCTGACCTCATGACCTTTGACTGCTCCTGTTGAAACAAAGGTTCAAGTTCTAGGAAGGCCCAGAACCATCTTAGATCCCTATCTCTCTTATCTGTTCTGTCATCTTACAAATTCTCTTACCATTATGAGTCAGCAGGCATCTGAGTCTGACCATGGCTTTGACCCCTCCAGAGTTTATGGGTACCACTGTAGGATCCCAAGTCATGTCCGCTTCCATTCACGCCTATCATGCTCTGTTGAAATTTTAGTGTTAATGACCTGTCCAAATGCTAGTTCCCTACTTATGGCGAGATGTGTACAGAGATAGATGGTGGACACTGCTGCATATGACTTGAAACTCCCAGGTCCCAGGCAGAGGATGTGTGAGAGTGACCCTTGGGTGTTTGCCACCGGGATTGAGGAATGATGGCAATATCTTCAGTGTGTTGTGGGGTCACAGGAAGGTATTATGGGTGTCTACAGAGTAGATAGGGCACTCATACAGGAGCTTATGAACAAAGGCGTGCAAACATTTAGTTAGTCTCCAACACAGTTCCTCACTGTCCCTATATGCTTCTGGTTTCTGAAAGCAGTATGGGAATTGAGTCTTAGGGTGTAGCACCTCCATTCTTGGCCACTGAAGCTTCCCTATAGTTTCTCTTTGGAAGGGAAGGTGTCATGGGAATTGGGTAGGATGAAGGTGGGCAGTTCCAACTTGTCGAGTGTAGTCTTGGCCAGCCCTGATGGGTTGTGGCTTTGGCTACAATCCTCTGATACCTGGATTTGTCTGTTGCCAACAAGTCTGTGTTCTGAGACCTGTGCTCATTGTGTGGGGGTCTGGCCTCTTGCCTCCCTCCCTTCTCAGAAGCAGAGGGGCAACAGGATGCCCCAGAGACTTTGGGATGCCTGTGTGGATCTGCCTAGCTCCTAGCTGATCCCTATCTGTGTCTTGTCTTTGTTCCTTCAATCTCTGTGTCTCTGACTGTGTCTCGGATCCCATTTCCTTGTCTAATTAGTGGAGTGAGTTAGAATTAGGATGGATCATCCTGGTCTCAGTATCTTACACTGTTCTTCTGATGGGGTTTAGAGAATGTCCTAAAGACCTCCTGTACTCTCTTCCTACAAGAGCCTTGGTGGCATTGCACATTTCAAGGTGGGTCTGCTGGGCTAGTGTCTGAATGGATAGTGAGGATGAGTGGAGACTAGAAGAAAGCATGGGTGGGCAGTAGGGACATTAATGGATACCAGCTGACTGGCTCTACCTTCCTCTCTGTTACCAGGTGCATTGTCCTGGGCTGTGGCTGATTGAAGAGCCCTGGATGGCCCCAGAGCCAGCCCCAGGGAGGACGATGGTGCCCCTTGTACCCACACTCATGATGCTTGGTTTGGTGATGGGTGCCCACGGCGACAGTAAGTAATCCTTCAAGGTGCAGATCTCCCGGGTTAAGAGGACAGTTTTCCCAGCAGTTCTCTGGGCTGGGACAGAACTACTTATGGGAGAAACGGGATGCTGAGAGTATTCCGCCCCTCTGCTTCCTGTGAGCACCTGTGGAGTGCTTGTGTATCACTTAGGCTCTGTGGGTAAAACATGCTTAAGCATGATCCCATTTTATGGGTCTGGAAAACATGTCCTGGATTCATGTGGTCTTTGTGTGGCATGCTCAGACATGTGCTGCATCCTTATTGCAGATGTGTGTAGAAAGCCCAGGAAATATGTATAGATGTGTGAATAGGATGCCAAATGTGTCCTGAGGTCCAGGAAGGGCTCAGAAGCTTCCTCTGGGTTATTATACCCTTAGGATATAAGTATGGAGATATTGAGCCCTTCCTTCAGCAAGGAGCTGAGTTCCAATCTCCTTGAAGGGGGGTGGGGGGGCCCTGTGCGTGCGCACACGGGGTGTGTGTGTGTGTGTGTGTGTGTGTGTGTGTGAGAGAGAGAGAGAGAGAGAGAGAGAGAGAGAGAGAGAGAGAGTGTGGGTATGTGTGGGTATGTGTATGTTGGACAACAGTCTGTCCCCTATCCAGGTCCAACTCTGAACTTTGGTCCCTTTCCTGCTGCTGCCCTTCCCCCAGCCTGGTACTACAGTAGACTGGCCACAGCCCTCCCGTCGCCATGGTTACCACTGCTTGGTTACTGGAGGGAGGCGGAGCACAGAGTAGGCTCAACCAATCTGCAGGCTAGGGGGAGGGGCAAGGTCGGAGCCAAGGTCCCTGGGGGAAGGGGCTGTTCCCAGCCTGTCCAGAGCCCAGAAGCAGTCCAGGACCAATTCAAGGGTCAGCAGGCCACAGTCATCCTTTCTACCCACAAGTCTCTGAGTGAAAGTCTTGCCCCACCAGGGCTCTTTCTCCTAATGGCTCATTAATTATTCAGGAGCCGTATTGGAGAGGGGTGGCCCTGAAGTGTCCTGCCCTTTGTCCTCAGAAACTAGGCCCTGGGTGGGGCTACAAGGGAAAGGGTTAGGGGCTGACATTCCTCTATAGAAAGGAGGATGAGGAGTAGTGGGAGCTGCTAGACAGGAGCAACAGTGGGATCTAATAGGGGCTGTAGCAATAGGGAGCAATGTGACGGAGTTGGGGATGATCTCTAGACCTGCTTAGAACTGGTGAGAGAGATGGGGCCAGGAGTTTGGCCTAGTGGTTAAAGTGCTTGCCTAGCATGCATGAAGACCCGGGTTCAATTCCTTGGTACCACATACATAGAAAAAAGCCAGAAGTGGTGCTGAGCTCAAGTGGTAGAGTGCTAGCCTTGAGAAAGTCCAAGGACAGTGCTCAGGCCCTGAGCTCAAGCCCAGGACTGGCAAAAAAAAAAAAAAAAAAAAAAAAAAAAAACTGGTGAGAGAGGGCTTGAACTTGGAGGCACAGTTTGGGAGATTCACTGGGTGTGACTACTGTCATCTGGGCTTGTTCAAAGGTGATAAATATCCCTTCAGCATTGAAGGACTAACATTGCTCTCTTACCCCAACCCCAGACATTCTCAGGGCATGAGAAAGCAGAGAGAGAGGATATGCAGCTGGGTATTAAGGGCTTTAAGAAACTAGGTTCTAGGAAAATAACTTGCTTTCCCTCCTGCCTCGGTCCCAGCATGCCCCCACCTCTACCCTTCCTTCATACCTACCTGCTTTGCTTCCTTTTCTTCATATGGATAGTGTCACCACATTCTGTTATTTCTACCTTCTGAGTATCTTTGGAGTGCACTCACTTCCTTCCACCACTTTAATCCAAGCCACCCTCAGTTCTTACTTGGGCTCTAGAACACAGCAGCCTCTTCCCTCCAAATTCATTCCCCATTCTACAGGGAGTCTTGTTGCAAAAACGAAAACTACGCTGAAAACTACCCCTCAGTTTAAACCCTTTCCTCCCCTCCTCAGCTGCTTTCAGGGTTCAGAGCCTTCTCTGTTAGGTCACATGCTGCCTGTGTCCAGGCTTTCATTTCTTCTATTTCTGCTTAAAAAAACATTTTTCCTGTCCTTGGTTACATGTTACAGTGTGTAGCGTCCTGCCACACTGACTATGAGTCTGGGAAGTTCAGGTGTTGCTCAGCCCCAGCCTTGGTGGTTGGTGGGTAAGTGATGGAGTGAGCCTGAACTCCAGAAGGCATTTGTGAGAGGACAGTTTTTTGTTTTGGCCAGTCCTGGCCCTTGAACTCAGGGCCTGAGCACTATCCTTGGGGCTTTCTCAACGCTACAGCTCTACCACTTGAGCTACAGCACCGCTTCTGCCTTTTTCTATGTGTATGGTAGCAAGGAGTCAAACCCAGGTCTTCGTGTATGCTAGGCAAGTACTCTACTACTAGGCCAAACTCCCAGCCTGAGAGGACAGGGAGTTTTTTGTGTGTGTGGGGGGGGGGGTCATGGGGTTTGAACTCGGCCTGGGTGTTCTCCCTGAGCTCTTCAGCTCAAGGCTACCACCCTACCCCTTGGCCTGGGCATTGTCCCAGAGCTCTTCAACTCAAGGCTACCACCCTACCCTTGAGCCAAGTCCCACTTCCCATTTTCTTGGGATTAATTGGAGATAAGAGTCTCAGGTTCTTTTGTGCCTGGGCTGGCTTTGAACCTTGAGCCTCAGATCTCAGCCTCCTAAGTAGCTAGGATTACAGGCGGGAGCTGGCTTGAGGGCTTGAGAGGACAGTTTTAAAGGTTTCCGGGAATCTCCCTACTGGCTCTTTAGTAAGCAGAACCAAAGGGCCGAAGTCTTAAAGGTAGGACCCAGCTGAGGAAGCTGAGATCCTTCTTCTGCTAAGGTGAATGTTCTAGTGATGTCACTTGGACTCTCTCCCACACTTAGAACTATGGGACAGGTCTCTCAGCTGGGGTCATGGTGACCTGGTCCCAGGATTAGGCTTTCCCCTACAAATCTGCCTTAAGCTGCATTCACTTTTGGCTCTATATCCACCATGGCCAGCCTTGGACTGAGCCTGGGTGACTTCTTTCTCACTAGGGGCAAATAGCCAGACAGAGCAAGGCTGCTGTAGAAGGCAGGGCGGGCACCCCAGAGAATTGACGACTAGAGCAGTGAAGCGCAGAATGGACAAATGTGTTTCTATAGGCCTCTTAACGAGACAAATGAATGGGGGCCCTGGCCTTGGAGGGGAGTGGAGGGAGGCGAGGTGGAGAAGCAGCTGCCAGGAGTTAGCCTGGAGGCCCAGCATCAATGCCTACTCAGCTGCAGTTGAAACCTGGACAAGCACACAAACAAGCCCATGAGAATGGATTCCCTCTCATCCACTTCCCTAGCCCAGTACTTCATGGCTTCTCAGGAGGGGAGACCTGTGGGGCCACATGTGGTTCTGAGCCAAGATGGGAAGGATACATGCAGGCCTATCATAGGACCCATCATGGAGGGGCACAGAACTTCAAGCAGACAAAAACAACAGTGTGGTTGTAAGTTTGAACAGTGTTGACACAGGTCTTGATCTTGGAACAGGTGTTGGGAGGCTTCCTAGGGTAAGGAAGGAGGAAAATGGTCCTTGGGCTTCTGAGCTCATGGGAAAACCATAAGTGAGTCCCACATGCAGCATGGGACAGAGGGCCTCAGGACCAGACGTGAGTTGGCTCTGATATCGGCCAGTTATTTGGACTCACTGAAGCTCAGAACAGGATACTTGGTGGTGGCTGCAGGGGTGGACGGTGTGCAGATGCTGAAGATACAGAAAGCCAGGTCTTGAGGATTCAGGGGGGGGGTGTGTGTGTGTGTGTGTGTGTGTGTGTGTGTGTGTGTGTGTGTGTGTGTGTGTGTGTGTGTGTGTGTGTGTGTGTGTGTGTGTGTGTGTGTGTGTGTTTACCATTTGCCCTCCCTCTACTGAGCCTGTGAAGCTGGAACATGTCAGGGTGCTTGCATACAAGTTCTGCAGTGCTTTCCCCCTCATGTTTATGGGTGGCCAGTCTCGACTCTGCCCTCGGGAACTTCCGGCATAAATGCTTTCTCTCTCTGGGCCTGTTTTCCTATTGCACAACAGAGTTAATCACTACTATCAGGAAAGGTTAACTGAGGTCATGTAGCCAAGACACCTGGCACCTAGTAAGTGCTCCCCCTATTGCTAGGGCTTCAGGAGTTCAGGAATGACTCTTGGAACCAGGGTTGTCTTTGAGCCCTAGAGGGGAGGGGGGCAGTCACAGGAGCTCATTAATGAGTCCCTAGCTCATTAAACAGTTCAGAGCATGGGAAATTGCCTCTCCAGGAGCTCTTTCTGCCCTTCCCTTCTGTCTGTCCTTCATTGTGTGTCTGCCCTCTGTTTCCCTATGCTGTCTGTGTGCATGTGTGCATGTGTTCCTCAGGGAAGGCATAAAATAGCAGTCATGTTCCCTGAGGAGGAGCATTGGAGGTAGCCCAGCTTAGCTGTCCCTCCGAACCTCCTTGGAGTTTATGCCTCCTTTACCCCAGGCCAATTCCTTTCTTAAATCACATCCTCCCACCAGGCCCCTTTATCCCAGTCTGCAAGGTCTGTGTCTTGCTCTTGAGAATGCCTCAGCGTATGCCCTGAGAGTCCAAAGTTCTGTGCTGCCCACAACCCTGGGTAGTGGGGAGGGGAGACACACTGGTGAGTTATCAGGCTGGGCAACAGCAGTGTGTTCTGATGGCACCCCATAGACACAGACTCGAAAGTTGGACCAGCTGTGTGAAGCTCTGGGTGTCACCAGGATGGTGATGGTCAATCTAACAGTGAGACAGAAAGCAGGCTTCTACAGCCTCTAAGTGGGACCAAACACAAGAGAGCAGATCATCCCAAAGGCAGGGAGGAAACTACAGTAGGAGTAAGTCCCTTATAGTCTGCACTTTGTTCTCAGCTCAGAAGTGCTGGAAGAGATAGAAAGTGGGGGCTGGAAGGTTAGAAAGAGCACCTTTGAGAGGGGAAATGGGAAGATTATGTGAGGACAGATTTGTAGGTGAGAAATAGGCTCTGATTGTGCTCCCCAAAGCTCCTAGCAGTGAACAAGAAAGTCAAGGGCTTGCACCCAGGAGTGTTGGCCTAGCAGTAGAGGGTTCACCTGGCACACAGAAAGCCCTGAGTTTAATTTCTCAGTACCCATACACACAAATAGCTAGAAGTAGTGCTGTGACTCAAGTGGTAGAGTGCTAGCCTTGAGAAAGCCCAGGCCCCAAGTTCAAGCTTCAGGACTGCAAAAAAAAAAAAAAAAAAGATAAGTCAAGGGCTTGATTCAAAGAGGAACTGGGAACTGGAGCTTGACTCTGGTACTGTGTGAGGGACTGGGGTTAGGAGGAAAGCAAGGCAAGGCCTAATGGAGGGAAGGGGCCTGCCTATGAGCCTCTGAGCTATATAGGGCTGAGCAGCCCTGCCAGTCTGGCCCAGGGCTGTGAGTGGGGCCAGATGCTGGCTTCTCTCCAGCTCCTAGGGAGAGTAGTTCTGTCTTCTCACTGGCCCCAGACCTTAGGCACAGTCCAGCCTCCACTCCACTCTCAGGCTTGTCCCATCTGGCTGTTCCTGACCCTACCTGGCTCCCCTCCCCAGCTTCTTCACTCTTTGTTTGGCAAGGAGGCCCCTCCCGGCCCTGCCCCCCAGTGTACTCCCAGCCATTCCGGTTCTGCAGGTTGCTGCCTCTGGTTTCGATGTAGACACGTTGAGGCAAGAGCTGGAGGGGGACTTTTTTCCTGGAGTTTCTCCCTTGCTAAGAGGGAAGGTGTGTGTGTGAGGGGCCCAGTCTCCACCTGCCTTACACATTCCTTTCTCTATTTATTCCTTCCTCCATTCTACACCCCTGTATGCCAGGAGCTGTGTCAGACACTGGGACAGGGTGAGGAAACTAGACAGGGTTATGCTCTCCTCGGAAGTACTGTTAAACAAAAATGTGGGAAACGTAATAGCCTCACACATGCACACAACCAAAAGTTATAACAATGGGTAGTGTTGAAGGAGGTAGAGACAAAAACCAGGAACAGACAAAGTGAGCAAATGGGGGTGGGGCAGGTTGATCATGTTTGGACTGAAACTGGGGAGGTTACTAGGAGTGAGTGGGTAAAGTGGGTGGTCTGAGAGGTTCTCAGTAGAAGGAGCCACACATGTAAAGGCCCTGAAGCTATGGAGAACCTTGTTTATTCAGGGCTCCAAAGCCAGGACTCTGGAGAAAGTGGCTGGGTCAGCCCTAGCAGAGCTTTATCCGCAAGTATGGTGTTTTGAGAGAGAAGTAGGAGGCTTTTGAAGAGATTTGATCAGGGATAGTCTTCTGGCTGCTGAAGAGAGAATAGAGGAGGTGGGGAAGAATGAGAAGGGAGGAAGGGACACCAGCTTGTTTAGCTGGTGGGTATCCTGAACAGGGAAGTAGTGTCTGGACTAAAGGTGGTGACATTGCAAGTAGAGAGCTGGGAGATGCTGTCTGGAGGTCCTCAGGTATATGTGTGGGATGGGGGGAGACTAAGGGATGGCTCCAGTGGAACATGAGGGTATCCTGTTTGAAAAGACCAGTCTGAGAGGAGCAGAAGGCAGTGACAGACTGCGGATCTGTGCATACTAGCATAGTTCGAAAACTCCTTTAAAGGGAGAAAAGAGTCAAAGGGAGAGGGCATCCCCAAAATTCAGGTGATAACGTACCTTCTTTGTGGGGTGTTTTAAGGACTGGGGTACTAATGAGTGATGGCCATTTTCTTGATGAAAGCCCAAGGTGTTACATCCTGAAAAAACAAAACAAGAATTTTCTACCTTCCAACTGTCATCCATTCCAGCTGCCATCTTGATTTCCAGTCACAGCCAGTCTTCCTTAGAGTCTGCTATGCTCCCTCTCTACTTCATCACTTCTGCTCACTTTACTGCCTCTTTGGTCTGACTTTTTGCCTTTACAACTCTATTTTAGGCCTGCTCTTTCCCCACCAGCCCCCTGTGAACTGTTTTGTGCCAGTTATTTTGGACTCTTACCAGGCCTGAATTCAAGACCTGGATGTGCCACTCACTGGCTGTATGACCTTGGGCAAATGATTTGACCCCTTAAACTGTAAACTGGAAATAGTAATGTTGAAAGACTAAGTAAATAAGATAAAGTGCCTGGTGCAGAGTGGGTGCTTAGCAAAAGATTATTTCTGCCAGGCAGGGCCCAGGCCAAACCTGAGATAGCTTAGGTACCACGCAGGTGGTCTGAAAGGTCATTTCTCACAGCATTAGCCCTTCCAAGAGCTGTTCATTGGCCTGATTAATAGGAAATAGATCTGCTGTCAGGATTAACGAGGCATTGCCACATCTTAATGAATGAGTTTCTCTTGGCATATGACCCTGGATGGAGGGATTCATAGGGGTAACAGCCATGGGTAGACCCTGATATATATACCAGGATGCCATAGGTACGGCAGTGCCTGAGCCCCTCTCTTTTTCCCCCTTCCCTTGCCTTCTGTGGAGGAAGAATTCAAGGAGCAGATTAAGCAACCACCAAACCAGTGGGAAGGAGGGGGGTGGGGGGCACATTACCGGAAAGCATTCACCTGGGAAGACGTCCAGAAATACTTAGAAGCTGGAATGTCTAGGCCTTTGGGACTGCTAGTATGTGGGGCTGAAGAAAAAAGAGGAGTTTTAGTTTCTGGCTCAAGTCTAGGGGTTGGTGGAGGTGCCATTATGGAAAATGGAAAGCAAGAGGGAAGGTCTCTTCTCAGAGAGCAGCTAGTTCTATGGTGCTTTAACCTGGAGGTTAGAATGACAAAAGCAACTAACTATGACTCCTGATGCTCTATTACACTCTACCCCTTACTGGCTGTGTCACATAAGGCAAATCTCTTAACCTCTATGTGCCTTGACTACCTCATAGGTTTCAGAGTTAAACATCTAGCTCTTTGAAAAATACCTGTCACATAGGAAACCATACATAAAGGTTAGGTGTCATTACTATGTCTCTTAAGTCTTTTTTGCGCCCCTCTTCTCCATCCCCAACTGCCACCTGTAGTGTTGGCCATTCTAGATGGGACTATGCTGTGGTAACTTGATGTCTATATCTCTTCCAGGCAAACCTATTTTTGTTAAGGTCCCAGAGGATCAAACTGGGCTGTCCGGAGGAGTGGCCTCCTTTGTATGCCAAGCCACAGGGGAACCCAAGCCACGTATCACATGGATGAAGAAGGGGAAAAAAGTCAGCTCCCAGCGCTTTGAGGTGCGTCCTTGGGCAGGAGGCCCAGGCAGATTGCAGGGTTGGCCTACTCTTCCTTCTGGTCCTGTACCAAATCCTGTTTTGGAAGTATGAGGAAGATTGGCCCCAGTGGGTCCCTGCTAGGCTGTGACCATGTCTGTTCTCTGACAGGTAATTGAGTTTGATGATGGAGCAGGGTCAGTGCTGAGGATCCAGCCATTGCGGGTACAGCGAGATGAAGCCATCTATGAGTGCACAGCTACCAATAGCCTTGGAGAGATCAACACAAGTGCCAAGCTTTCAGTGCTTGAAGGTATGTGCCCAGAAGGGGCATGGCATGGTGGGTGCATAGACTGTGCTATGGAGAGAGTTAGCTAGCCCTGGCCCTGCCATGGCATGTATGTGTGAAACAGCTGGCCATTGGGGGTGGGTAATCTTTCCCTAGATTGCTGGCTTGTGCTGAGGCTAGCTGTGGGCTAGGTGCCCTTGTGTCTTCCTGCTAGGCCAGGTCATTGCTCTGGTGGATTCTGAGTCAGACTTGAAGTATGGAGCTATACTGTATCCCTTAGTTTACGTGGCAGTGACACTGGCTGAGATTTTCATGTAAAGTCTGGCTGTAGGTTTCCTCTGAGCAAAGGTCCCAGGTTGGGGTCTGGGGCTTTGAATGTGAATTTTAGTGTGTTTTTCACCTGGCAATTCGTTCATAAGCATTCTCTGGACTGCCTAAAAGTCCAGAAGGTCATCTCACCAGGTGCTGTTCTCAAATTGAGCAGTTTCTAGTGAGAACATCCTCAGAAGGCTTATGGAGAGGAGGAGGAGGAAGAGGAGGGAGCTGTCTCTGTAAGAGCCAAATTTCAAAAGTAGAGAAAGGGAATGTAGGCATTTTTAGAGGTTCGTTAGTGTCTATGTGCTAAAGTCCACAGGCAGGCAAGGTAGAATGAGTAGTTCATTTTGGGTTTGTAGGGGGCAGGTGTCAGCCATGTGGAAGGCACAGGCAGAAGGCCGGGAAGCAATTCTGCATGGTTTTGGAGGTTGAAGGGACAAGCTCACAATATCAGATTAAAAAATGAACACTTCTGGGGGTATAGAAAGACACAGGAGTGGGGAGAAACATGATTAGACCTTAGCTGCAACAGATTCGTCAGTCTGAATGTTTTCAAAATACAGCATTGATTGTTGATTTGAATGCAATACCAATACCTGTTTTCAGTTAAAAAAAAAAACTGAAAAGTATGGAATAATACATAGGAATAAAAATCACTCATTATCCTCCTACCAGTACTGGTTATTTCCGTGTGTGTGTGTGTGTGTGTGTGTGTGTGTGTGTGTGTGTGTGTGTGTGTGTATGCTGCTTATGTCTATAAAGACAGAGAGATCATATACCGCCCAGAGATTTTGATTTGTTTTTGTTTTTTGCTCTCTTTTGTAGTGCTAAAGATTGAACTCAGGGCTGCTTATATGCTAAACAAGCATTCTACTAGTGAACTACATCTCTAGTCCCTTTGCTCTGTGTGTGCGTGTGTGTGTGTATATATGTGTATGTATATGTATGTGTGTACATGTATACTAGATACTTGTGATTCACCCCTGTAATCCTAGCTATTCAGGAAGCTGAGATCATAGAGAGCCAAGGTTCAAAGCTAAACCAGGCAGAAAACTTCTCCACAATAAGTAGAAAAGGCTGGACTAGACACATATCTCAAGTGCTAGAGCACCAGCTGAGCAAGCAAGCTAAGTACAGTCCTTGAGTTCAAACTAGTACTGACAATAAACAAAAGACATTTTCTTGCCATTAAATACTCTTCATCTTTGTTGTTGCTGTTGTTATTGTTGTTGTTGTTGTCATCGTCATCATCAGTCATGGGGCTTGTACTTGGGGCCTGGGCGCTATCCCTTAGCTCTTTAAGGCAAAAGAAGAGTGTAGCCACAGCTCCAGTTTTCTGTTGGCTAATTGAAGATAACGTCTCTCAGACTTTCCTGAATGGGCTGATTTGTAATCCCAGTCCTTAGATCTCAGCCTCTTGAGTGAGCCATCAGTGCTCAGCTTGTATCATTATTTTTAATAGCTATTAATTGCTGTCATATACAAGTATCCTAATTATTGTTAGACATGTATGTTGTTCCTAGTGTTTTGCTTCTCTAAGTACAGTTCCATACATGTCCTTGAAGACAGACGTATTCACTTTGTGATCATTTCCTTGTTCTACATTTATGGAATGGAATTGCTGAGTCAAAGGGCACGTGCATTTTTATTTCTTCAATATTTCTAGAAGATTATATCAGTTTATATCTCTGCCACACAAGGGCATAAGAGGGTCTCTATTCTGCACATCCTCACCAGCAGTAGAAATTACCATTAGAAAAACTGTCTTTGCCAAGTTAATGGGCAAAGAATGACATCTCAATTTGCATTTCTTTGATTACAAAAGCAGTTGAACGTCTTTTTACATTGGCCATTTTATGCTGTGGTTTTATGTGTTCACACATACATTCGTTCAGTAAGTCTTGCATCTGTGTCTTGTGTGAATCAGTGGGTTCTACCAAGCTTCCATAGACATTCCAGCTAAGCAGAACCACAGAGGACAGTGGTGAAGATGAACTCTGGACCACTTTCTCATTGTGTGACTTTGGACCAGTGACTCTGCCTCTGAGCCTCATATGTTTTCACCTATAACCCAGGATATAGTACTTGGTGTGCAAGCTGGTTTGGAGGATTAAATACAATGCAGTGAAGCATTTCCCAGAATTCTCGTGTGAATGGTAGCTGCTGTTGGATGAGAAGTTGTACATTCTGAGGGCTAGCCACTTTATCTGATGATCCTTGGCTTTGATACTACCTGATCTGTTCTCATGGTCTACCTCTGACCTCTGATTTTCTTCTGTGACCTAGAGGGAATTATTTCTATACTGCCTCCCTCCTGTTGGCATCTGCCCCAACAAGGAGTTATTAACTGTCCCTGTCCTGACATTTGGATAGTGGGCTAGGACTGTAGCTTCTGTCCTGGAGGGGAATCTTCTGGGGCTCTCAGGTTGATGAGTAGGGTCTCCTTGTTAGCATTGTAAGAGAACTCCCCCCAAGTCACTAAGTTCAGCTTCTTTGGCTCGAAAGCTTTTCTACCTCCATCACTGCCCTGTGAGCTTTATGTTTTAAAGGGCTGAGGAGGGTGAGTGTAGCTGTCAAGAGTGTGAGGGGAGGAGGCTGGCCATTCACACATACAAAGGATCTCCATTACGAATGGCCTTCCTGGTCAATAGTTTTTCTCAGGACTTGAGGTTTGTATTTTGTTTTCGTGTGATGCTTGAGATGGAACCCAGAAGCAAATTAAGTTTAGCTGTCATACCACATACCACTGAACTGTATCCCCAGTCCAAGGATTGTGTGTATGTGTGTGTGTGTGCCTCTGAGCTGTGAGAGGTATCCCATAAGGCTAGCAGAAAGTGGGCTAGGTCCTCTGCACTGCTCCCACTCCCCTGAAGCAGGGAAGCTTAAGGCCTGAGTGAGTCTCTCCCGCTGCTGAAACACAGCGCCTGTAGCACAGAATGCTGGCCTATGTAACCTTGACCAGCTTTGGGTTTGGCATAAAGGAGTTTCTGGGGATAGTGTCAGGTCAAAACCACGTGCTCTAACCCTTCCTCCTAGGAGGCAGGAAAGCTGAGATGCCAGGAATTAGATGAAAGGATAGTGCTAGATTGGGGTTGGGGGATAGCCAAGACCATTATTGCCAGGTGGCCCCTGTAGGGTCCAAAGAGAGGTGGGAAGATAAGCTGCTTGGGTACTGAAAAATAGAGTTGAGCTCCCTACCCTAATCACCCTGGGCATGTCCTCCTCAAAGCATTTAGATGTATACACCTGCTTGCTTCAGGACTGGAGCTGAGGGCTGCTTGGGGTTTGCCTCCTCAGGTGCAGGGTCTGTGCACCTCCCCAAAACGAATCCCTGGTCTGTAAGTCCATCCACTATCCTCTGCGCTTGCTTCATTCTACACCAGGCCCAGTTCTCCTCATGCCAGCTCCGTCCTGGGCCACTCCCATTACAGCCCCTGGGGACAGTGCCTCTCATGTTCTGCATACCCTCCTCCAGAGCAGGACTGCCATTTCCACTGTGGATTGGTGAACCCCAGGTGGCTGTTCTGAATGGGGATGGCCAGCCCTGTGCCTTTCCATCCTGGGGGGAATGAGGTTCAGGCCAGGGGTCCAGCCCTAGCTGGCCGGGGTTGAGCCTGTCCTGGGCTGTAACTGGGCTAGCACAGGGCTCCGCCGCCCAGCGTGCCTGTCTGAGTGGTAATTGAAGCCATTAGCGCACCAGCCTCTCCCTCGCCGAGTAATGGCAGGAAAAGCTCTTCTCGCTCTGCACTCTTGAGGCGGCGGCTGAATCACTCCCCCTCCAACCCGCCCGCTGCTGCCACTGAGACAGAGAATCTGACATTTTCCCTCATGAGGGAGGGTGGTTGGGGGAGGGGACACAGGCCTTTCTTCTGGGCTTTTCCTTCTAGGGTGTGGGGTAGGGAGGGTCTTCAGCTCAGGTTTGAAGGTCATGAATCTGCCAGGGGCAGTGGGTTCCAAGCCAGGCAGAACTGTAGACAGGAAAAGCCCCAGGAGAAGGCCAGCCAGGGGTGTGGGCGCCTTGGTAACTGAGCAGATTTTGAAGTGGACACCAATGGAGCAATGGAGTAGGAGAAAGAGGAGAGGGAGGAAGAGGAGAAGGAAAGGAAAGAGACTGTGGAGATGGAATGAGCTGTTCTCACTTGTCCTGGGGCCCTGGCTCCAAGTGCAGGTGGCAATATTTGTCTTGTCATGGCCACAGCAAATAATGTGTTCTGTGTGTTGTGCCTATTCTCTGTGCCACATGTGAGTCTGTGTGTGTGTATGTGTGTCCTATAGGCTGTGTGTAGAGAATGAATGTGAAGCAGGCTCTGTGCATGTGCATACCTTGGGAAGTATGTACCGTGTGTGTGTGTGTGTGTGTGTGTGTGTGTGTGTGTGTAAAGGTACACATGCACAGCTGGCAATCTGTGGAATATGAGGGGGAGAAGGAGTGGGTCCTAGGCAGTATGAACAGCTTAAGGATCAGCAGCCTGAGCTGACTGTGCTGGTGGGAGGTTAGAGGTGCATGTCCAGGCTCAGGGTCTCGGACCTTCAGTATCCCTGTCGGTGTCTGTTGGTCAGTCAGGACAGCTGACGGGACTACAAGCAGATGGGTGTTGAAGTGTGGTCAACACCTACAGTGGCACCTTAGCAGTTCCTGTCTAGTCAAACCAAGAGGGAGGGTGCACCAAATAGTCCTGCCCGGACCTGCCTTAGGGAGATCTTGGAACCTTCTCTTCCTCCTGTCCTCCCTACACCAAACCTAGGCCCCATTCTGTCTGTTCCCTTCTAACCTTGGTATCTGCTAACTGACCAAGACCACCCCAGGAGTACAGCTATCTACATGGAGTGCTTGCAGTTGCCTACTTGGGGGAAGATTCTGGGAGGAGTGACTGGTAGTCATATGGGCCAGAAGCCAGGGTGGGGCACCAGGCATGGACGTGTAAGTTCTGCATTAATTCTAGGAGCTGGGTAATGAAGGGCTTCTTGACAACACTCCCTCCTCACTCAATTCCTTTTAGAAACAACCCTCAGCAACGTATGACCCTGTTCCAAGGTGTCCTGGGACAAGCTGGATGGGTGTGTTCCAAGGGAATCATCTAGTACTGTCTGTTTGTTCCACCCACAGTGGAGTGTCTTGGTCCAGGCCTGACTCAGGTGGAGAGACCTACCATAGCCAGAAAGGACCCCAGAACCTAAACCCTAGACTACCTCTTCCCTTCATTCTGACAAGTAGAATGTGGACATACCCCTCTCTAGTGGCTGTGGTCTCTGACCTGTCATTCTGCCCTCTGTGATTTCAGTACAATGCATACATGTTCTCGCCTCAACTCTGGGAGTACCAGAGATGTCAGCTAGATAGGTGTTGCTTGGGGGGGGGCTCTTGAAGATCAGAACTTGGGTTTCTCAGACCCTGGGTCCTCCATTTTTTTCTAGTAATGACTGTCTTTAAGGGCTCAAGTGGACTCTGATGACGTGGAACTGCCGTTTCTTCTGTTAGGTGTGAACACTGAATACCTGCCCTTGGGCTGTGCTTGCTCTCTCCATCTCTAGCCCTTGCAAGTTCTAATTTCTTTCTGGACTTGTTATATGCATGGGTGCCTTGCTTACCCTCCTCTCTCCAAACATACAATGATAGTGGACCATCAGATCTGGAAACAGCTCTCCAAGTTAATTGGAAGTGTTTTTTTTGTTTGGAGGTTGTTGGGTTTTTTGTTGTTGTTGTTTGCCCCTCCTGGGCCTTCAATTCAGGCTTTGGGCACGCTCCCTGAGCTTTTGTACTCAAGGCTAGTGCTCTACCACTTGAGCCACATAGCTCCTGTTCAGCTTTATTTTATTTATTTATTTATTTTTGCCAGTTGTGGGCTTGGATTTAGGGCCTGGGCACTGTCCCCAAGCTTCTTTTACTCAATCGTATCACAGTGCCTTTTCTGTTTATGTGGTACTGAGGAATCGCACCCAGGGCTTCATGAATGCTAGGCAAGCACTCTACCACTAAGCTACATTCCCAGCTCTCCCCCCCTTCAGCTTTTTGATGGTTAATTGGAAATAGGAGTCTCACAGCTTTTGCTGCCCATGCTGGCTTTGAACATCACTAGTACTGTCTTACCACTTGAGCCACAGTGCCAATTCCAGTTTTCTGGTGGTTAATTGGCGATAAAAGTCTCACAAACTTTCATGCTCATTCTGGCTTTGGATCACAATCCTTAGATCTCAGCCTCCTGAGTAGCTGGGATTACAGGTGTGAGCCACTGGTGACTGGCAAGAGAGGCTTTTTTTTTTTCCTTTTTTGCTGTTGTTTTCCTAAAGACAGGATTTTTAAGGTAACAACCAAATTTATCACTGTGGATTCAGGGTGCAGTAGAATATAATCAGGCTATCAGCTATGGAAACTAGGAGTGTCACTATTCTAGAACAGCCATAGCACAAAGTTAGGGAGACCCCATTTCAACTAAACTTCTGGGTATTGGTATGTACACTTATTCTCCTAGCTACACAGGAGGCCAAAGTAGGAGGGTTAAGGTCCAGGGAGGCCCATCCAAAAACCCATGAGATCCTTCCTGAAAAATACCTAAAGCAGCAAGTGGCTCTACTCTTCTTTTGCTAGCCTTGAGCAAAAGAAGGTCAGGGACAGTCAGGACCTGAGTTCAAGCCCCAGGTCCCCCCCCCCCAAAAAAAAAGTGATTTGAGTGTGTCTCTAGCCCATGCCTAGTAAGTATAAGGTCCACCAAAAAAGATTAAAGAAGAAGTTAGAATGAGACCAGGCTCTGATAACAGTAAAAGATCTGTACAGCCCAGGTGGGAGCTAGCATTGTCCTGAATCTGAGTGTGAGTAAGGGAGGAAAGGGGATAGAAACAGATCACCAGCAGGTTAAGAACACAGCAGCCATTCTAGCTCCTGTGCTATGGGAGAGATGATAGGGTTTGTTTGAGTTCTTGGCTCCAAGGCTGAGTAGACAGTGATACTATTTTCTAAGTTTCAAATGCTGGAGGAGACCCAGGACTGAGAGGGCAAGTTGATGAGTCCATTTCAGAATTTTGAGACGGGGTGCACAGGCAGCTGGGCAAGGATATCAAGGAGGCCTGGTATAAGTTTGTTTGGCACTCTCAAGGGACATCTAGAGATGAAACTTAGAGGGCCAAGAAGTGACATATCTCAGGGAGCCAGAGCCAAGATAGGAGAAGGAGCTGCAGAAACCAAACTCTGCATTTTGGGAGAGATCCTGAGAGATAGGAGGGAAGCCAAGAGGCAGGTGTGAAGCTTTGGAAAAGTGTGTGAAGGAGGAGAGAGGCCAGGCAAGATGAGCGATGGGAAGTGTTCTCTGGATTTAGATCTGTGGAGTTGTTGACCTTGTTGAGTGTTCTGTGGGAGGCAGTGAAGGTGGCAGGCGGCAGGGCTACAGGGGGCTGAGGAGTGAGTGGGAGGCTGTCAGTGGTCTGGAGTGACAGAGCAGGGCCTGAAGCCAGGGGGGTAAATGGATGAAAAGAATCTTCCTGCAGCAGGACTGAAGAAGGGGAACCCCAGTGGAGGGTCCAATATGGGCCATCATATGACTGGGGGAAGCCCCTGAGTTCACAGGGTGTTGTGGTAGGGAAGCCTTGTCTGCCAGGCTGAGTAGGGTGATGTAGAACACCAGGAAGCCTGAGGGAGGGGGGATTACTGAAGAGGAGGAGGCCGTGGCTGCCGACAGGCCCCAAACAGCTCAGATTCAAAAACAAAACAGGCTTTTAAGATGCCAAGTTTGATGAAATCTGAGTGCTGGAAGAGGTGGGAGTTTTCTCTTGGAAAAACAGCTGAAAATCGAGACTGAAAGCTGCGAAGGGAGATGGGCCCAAGGCTCCCCAGGCCCCCCTTCCTGCCTAGAAGCTTAGGGGTGGAGCTGGGCTTTCAGAGTGAAAGCTGGTCAGCGAGATCTTCTGCTTGCAAAGATGAGGATAGAGATGCCTCAGGGACCAGTCTGATGTCATCTTGGCTTCCTTGGTGTGCCTGAAGGCCAGAGGGAACTGGCAGCCCTGCCACCCACAAGGTTCCCTCCTGGTTTTTGTAGCTTGCATGTGTCACCAGACACATGTGTCTAGGCATACGTATCTCTTTGAATCTGCATGTCCTCACATGTGTGTTATTGTATGTCTGTCCATACCACCTCTGGATTTGCTGATGGGAGTTTGTTTCCACAGGGGCCTGTCACTTCAGATGTCCCTCCACGTGCACACATTGGTTTCTATTTTTGCACCTGTTTCTCCATATCTTTCTCAGGGTCCCTTGCTCAGCATGTTTCTAAGATAGGATGAGGCCAGGCCCAACACTCCTAGGGGAGAGGGTCAGACTCACAGATGCTGTCACTCCAGGGAGCCTGCGTCTGTGCCTGATTGTGTGTGTGCCTTCGTTCATAGAGACACCACGAAGCTGGGTAAACACGGGTGAAGAGGTCATGCTGACAGACGGTACTGCCTGCCCCCAGACCCTATTGGGCTGGCACCTCCATCTGTTAGCTTCCCTGAAGCAACTCCCCCCTGTTTCCGCCGCCCCCCCCCCCACCTCTCTTGGTCCAGACTCCGCCCCAGACATCCCAGACTGAGCTGGACAAAGAGTCCTGTGTGTGCCCTGTAGGGTGCCTCAGCAGCCCCCTTCCCCCTTCCAGTCATTGCACACTGGCCTTATCTATCAGAACCCCAACACATGCCTCAGCCCCCATGAGGCTCACCTTTTTACTCCCTTCTATTCACAGTCTTGGCCCAGGCAGCCCCCACCAAAGCTCTCCTATTCCCTGAACCTCTCTCCTCCATCAAGCAAATGAGTGGTAGACTTAGATTGATCAGCCTCATTGCTGGAGGTCCTCAGCCTCCTCAACAGTTCCCCCATTTAAAAACATACCCTGTCCTTTCCTTGTGCCCTGGGGGGCAGCAGAATCTCTAGGGAAGGGGACAGGTCTCTCCCAGCTGCAGTGGGTTGGGAGCAGGAGCCATTCATTCATGCATGCAGATTTGTGGGAAAGTATGCGCACTATATGAGTGGGCAGACATGGGTTCCTGGTGGACTCTAAAGCCCTAGTGGGCTTCTTTTCTTTCTGAGGGACACTCTTACCCAGATGGAAGGGTTGGCCTGAGACAGATACTTCGAGCACTGCATCTTCTGAGGCAGCTGGGGGCCTTCCAGCTCTGGTCAGAGACCATTGTGCCCCATTGGTGTATCCCGAAAGCCTAAAGGGAAGGATTCCCCAGATCTGGGAGCCAGGTTCTGTGAGGGGGCTGGCCCGAAGCCCATTGGAGGCAGGAAGGGCGGTGCCTAGCCAGGCCTGAGGCGCGCGAGCTGCAAGCTGGCAGCTTGGATGTGTGCGCGCTCGGCCCTTCCTCACCACCTCTCCGCTGTCACCATGGTAACCGGGTGGCCTGGAGGGGGCGGGGCCCTCCCGATCAGGCAAACCCGGTGCGGACAGGATGCCGGTGAAGGGGCTTCGGCATGACCTGGGCATCCTGTTGGAATGTGGATTCATGACGGGTGTCCACGTTTAGGATGGGGAGCACTGGGGCTCTCTGTGCTGTACCTGCAAAAGCTACACGTGTGCAGCTTTGCAGTGGAGTCTGGGAACTAGCTCTGGGCGTAGTGTCATGGTGGGATTTGTTTTCCTCATGAATACCCCACGCCTCTCTCCCCTGACCCTGTCTACTGCTATCATCCCAGCACCACCCCCAGTTTAGCAGAGTGACCTTGGGTGGATTTCTAGCTTTCTCTACGTCCCCATTTGCTTATATACCGCATCAGGATTTGATAAAGATTAAGTCATTTTCTAAAGCATTTTAAGCATAGTTCTTGGGGCCTGGCAAATGCTTCATGCAGGGAACCTTATGTCCTCATAACTGGGCCTCAGTTTTCCCAGTTGTGGATAGGTTCGGAGTGATGGCGCCCTGAGGAATTAGGTCTATCCAGTTCTTACCCTGAGTGGTACTGGTTACTATGGACCGAGCTTCAGGCACACCACAGGCATCAGGGAAAGACTGCTGCCTCTCCTGGGTTTGAATGTGCTGGAGGCCTCTAGGTGGAAAAGTCAGCAGCGGGTTTTCTCACCTCTGAGGGGCTGGAGTCCAGTGAGACACTCTACCCCCTCCTGGAAGTGGCAGAACCCTGGTCTTCTTACATTGCGAGAAGTCTAGTTGGCACAGGGGCCAGGCTTTTGGGTCCTGCTGTTTTATGGACGGCTCTTCACACTTGCTAGTTTTAGGCTCAGGTGGCAGTGCCTAAGGGATGATCTGAGCCAAGGACAGCCATTGAGGGCATGATAATTGAGGGAGGAAAATTAATTGTCCTTAATTTGGCATAAATCCCAAAGACCTTCCCCGTGTCAGGAATTCAGAGTAGATTCCTGAGACAGTGCTGCAGGCATTTGTACTGCTTTCCTTCTCTTTGATCAGTGTCTTGCCTGTAGGAAATAAAAGCTAGTTAACTCTTGGACTCTGACTCTGGCAGACCCTGTTCCCTGTACAACCCTCCACTTTGCTCAGGAGAGCTGAATAGGTAAAAGTGGAACTAGCTTAGTACTCTGATGGACAACATAGCTCGAAGCAGCCCCAAGTGTCCCCTAACCCTACAGGTAGTCTGAGAGAAGCCCAAGGTCTTGCTTTTGCTTTCTGTAAAAGAAAATGATACAGCACCAAGGGAAGCTGTTTCCCTGCTAGGTGCGTCCCACGTCCTTCTCATTTCTGTCCTCCCTCTGTTCTCTTGCATTGCTTAACACTATCCTTTTCCAAACCAGAGCTTTAAGTCAGGACACTGTGGAATCATATTTACAATCAGGGCTTTATATCCAGAATTTATAGGCCTTCTAATGGGGAAATACGTAGCCCGCTCCTTGGGGAAGGTTTGGAGATGAAACCATGCTAGAAGTCCTCGTTGCTCCTCTGGACTGAGACCACTTCTGATGGATGCCAGTCCCTTTGGGGAAAGCAGGAGTGTTGGTGGAGCTCCAGAGGATCTAATGGCAGACAAGTGTATCTTGACCTTGCTTCTCCAGCTTTGTCTCCTGCCTGGTCCTATAATCACTCCCCCTGGATCTCCAGAGCCTCCCAGGGAAGACCACCTTTGCCAGTCTTTTCTTTCTTCCCTTCTGAGGATCACATACACTTTTCCTCTCACATAGGAGCCTGACCTCAACAAATGTTCCCATTCACCCATTTTGTACCAGGCCTATGGACAAAGATGCAAAGCGGTGTTGTTTTCCCCACCTCAGAACCCAGCTTTCCCTACCAATAGGCAGACAAAAGGCAAGCCTTCCTGGGACCTCCATTGGGTATGCCTGGCATCCATACTGGTATGGCGGCACTACTGAGTTCTGGAAATCACTTGATGGGTTTTCTTCCTTGCAAGGGATACTTTTACCAGTCTAGGATGAAAAAGGAGATCCAAGGCCCTAGTCTCAATAGCTGTCTTCCTCAGTGTCTTAATACTTGCTCGTCACAGGAATGTTCCCTAATATTCATTAGGTATCCTTTGTCACACACACCTAATGCTTTGATTTTTTTCAGATGTAAGCCTTCAGGTAGCTATGTGCGTGCATGTGTGAGTGTGTGTACATGTAAGTGTACATACATATGTACATGCCAGTCCTAAGGCTTGAACTCAGGCCCTGGGTGTTGTGCCTGGGCTTTTATACTGAGGCTAGTACTGTACCACTTGAACCACAACTCCACTTCCAGCTTTTCGGTGATTAATTGAAATGAGAGTCTTACAGACTTTTCTGCCCAAACTAGCTTTTGAACCACGTTTCTCAGATCTCAGCCTTCTGAGTAGCTAGGATTATAGGCATGAACCGCTTGAACTCTGGGCCTAGTTGCTGTCCCTGAGCTCTTCAGCTCCAAGCCTTTCTAGTGGCTTTATAAGATGAACATTTGAACTCAAATGGGCAGATAAAGCAGAGATATAGGATAACGAACGCACACTGACCCTAGAGTTCATACCAGTGGATAAGAGAATCCTGTTCTCTGTACTAGTCCAGGGCCTGCCCTCCTAGATTTAGCACCTCTTTCCAAGTGTTGAAGAGTGCGCTGCATGGCCTCCACCCCCAACCCATTATTGCTGCTACAGAAATCTATGTACAGTAGCGGGAGGACAAAAGGGCAACTGCTGATGTTCATTCCTGTTGTCCCATGGCAGTGACACCTTAGGGAGCTACCTCCCCCTCTAGAACTGAGAGAAGTCAGAGATGTTTCACTCCTCCTCACCAACTTTTGGTATGTTAATAGAGCATATATGTATAATAACTTATATAATAACTTATAAAATAAATATAAATATAGGAATACATAATATACAAAACAATAATTTATATATAATATATATATATATATTTTGCCAGTCCTGGGGCTTGAACTCAGGTCCTGGGCACTGTCCCTGAGCTTCTTTTGCTACAAGCTAGCACTCTACCACTTGAGCCACAGCGCCATTTCCAGCTTTATCTGTTTATGTGGTACTGAGGAATTGAACCCAGGGCCTCATGTCTGCAAAGCAAGCACTCTACCACTAAACCACATTCCTAGCCCCCTTCTTAATCTTCTTAACTTACACATATTCATAGTCTCCAGACCTGACCATGGCTCCTGGGGTTGGGACTGCATGAGAGAAAAGGCATGGTTCAGGATGTAGTAGAGAATTTGTCAGGGTCAAGACCTGAGTTAGAAGAGGTTCACTGATAGAGCAGAGCACCCAGGGCCAGGGATCTTGGCTCTGCAAATGGTGAAGCTAAGGGGGTTCCAGGCAGAGGAGGAACACTGTGGGTGCCAACAAGGGATTGGAAGCTGGGAAGTGCAGAGCCTGAGGCAGAGTTGTGGCTGTTGCTGCTCTGAGAGCAACCCCCTCCACCCCCCACCCCCACCTGGTATCCATGAAGCATTTTCTGCTGCAGCCAGCAGAGCATTGATCCTTGTTTTTCCCAGGACTTCAAGAGATAAGTGCTGACATCTTCAATCTGAGGTGATGTTTCTCAGACCTGGGAACTGACAGAGCAGGGGCAGGGCCCATGGTAGCCCATGTCCCTGCCAAAAGGGACTTAAAAAGACCCTCATTCCTCATAGCAGGCTAGGCCTTGTGCTTGTACTTCAGCCAACTGAGACGTCAAGGGAAGCTTCCTCACAGAGAGGTTGTGTGAGGCAGACAAGGCCACCACCCCTAATGCACACATTTTTATTTCTCTTCAGAGGAACAGCTGCCATCTGGGTTCCCCTCGATAGACATGGGGCCTCAGCTGAAGGTGGTGGAGAAGGCACGTACAGCCACCATGCTTTGTGCAGCTGGCGGAAATCCAGACCCTGAGATCTCTTGGTTCAAGGACTTCCTTCCTGTGGATCCTGCTGCAAGCAACGGCCGCATCAAGCAGCTGCGCTCAGGTGAGCCAAAGGCCAGGGACCAAGGGGCTATGAAGACTCCGGGGAAGAATTCTTGCCATAACCCAGCTCAGCTTCCCTCTTAGGCCTAGGTCAGCTTCAAGCTAACTCTCCATGGCTGAGCCAAGAGCCAGTGCTTTAGGGTGGGCTGCATCTTACTACAGGCCTGTATGACCCAGGAAAAAAGACGTGGTAACAAAGCTTTGTTGACAGCTGTGTCTTTACCTTTCTGCTTTTGAGCCAGTTCTGCTCATGTCAGCATAGCTCTACAGAGGTATCTTGAGTGCTCATCTCCCATTTTCCCTGTAGCCCATCCTGAGGTGAGGCTTCTCTACTTTGTTGGATGGTAGTGATTCGCTGGGGAAAGAGACTAAAGATACATGATTTGTCAGGCTTCAAATAGACCTCAGGGCCCTGGAACTAGGGGAACTTGCTGCTGTCCCTCAACCACACCAGAGTCACCTGTCTTCTCTGGAAGTCTCAGTTGAGCCAGCTTGGAGCCTTCAGAATGAAGATGCCATTGTGACCAGGAAGAAGATGTCGCCTCAATGATCGATCTGCTTATGAGGCTTCTGCCAAGAAAATT
The DNA here is from genome assembly GCF_031878675.1 of Megascapheus bottae. Classification (NCBI taxonomy): domain Eukaryota; kingdom Metazoa; phylum Chordata; class Mammalia; order Rodentia; family Geomyidae; genus Megascapheus; species Megascapheus bottae. Next base: position 56,594,766 of record NC_143514.1, on the reverse strand, counting down.
GATTCCGTTTTTGTGGGGATAGAGCATATAGGAGAGAAGGCCAGAATCAGCTTGGCTGCATTCTGCATCTGCTGGAAGCCTGGGCTAGGCCCATAGACCTTGTTCCAGAAACCCTGCTAGCTCTGGGAAGGTGGGCCTCAGAATGGTGCAGCCGGCACTGGCCAGAGCCCCTGTTGCCCATCAGCTATGAGGTTGGCACTGAGAAGGCAGCTGTGACTATTTCTCTCAAGACCCTGTTGGTTTCAGAGGTCCCTACCAGTCCCTGAGGTGCCAGTCCCTCTGCATCAATTCGCATCAGTCCCACACCTTCTTGGTGCCTAGGGAGAAAAAGAAGAGATGAGCTGCCCGAGCAGGACAGGATTCTGGCCCTAGACACGGCCGCCTGAGACAGCCCACGAAGTGTTAGCTCATTTAATTTAATTAAAACTCAACAAGATGGAGGCAGCTGTAGCGCAGTTAATTAAAACAGCCATAATCAAGGCAGGAAACAGTCCGGCATTCATGGTCGCTGCCCAGCACTGCACAGCAGCCGGCATGGTTTAGCTCCTTGGTGCTCACTCACAGGTCCCCCAGGCAGGCTTCCCAAGCAGACAGATAGTCCTCCCCACAGGCCCAACTCCTCCCCAGAACAGCACTGACTGTCTGTGATAAGCAGTAGTTCTGGGAAGACTGTCTTCAGCATTTGTTCATCAAGTATTTATGTAGTGTTTGCTGTATGCCAGGCCCTGTGCTACTCATTTCCTACTCATCTCTCTGCTGGATGCTCCAAAGGCTCTTCTTAGCTGATAGCCTTCCCTCCTCTTTAGCCACTCACTCCCACCTTCCCCTGGGTCTGCCTCTCCTGACTCCTCTGCTACCTCCACCTTGCAGCTTTTGTCCGTTAGCTGGTTCCTTTAGTCCAAGAGACTGGGAGTCCTACCTTTACCCCGCAGACAGCCTTTCCCCAAGCAGAGTGCCTATTAGAGCTTCAGCTGCCATCACCTGAAACTCCTACTCTTCTCCCTAGCCCAGCCTTCCTGAGTTCCAGGACCCAAACAATCCATTTGGCAAATGTCACTTTTTCTTCAATGAGCAGTGACCTCCGTCCCAAAGCTGTGTCCTTTCCCATTGACCTTCTCTCTGAAAGGCAGCCCCCTAACCTGAAACCTGGGAGGCAGCCAACTCCTCCAGTAAAGAACCATCTCCTCTTGATGTATGATCTATGTAGCTCTCAAATTGGTCCCCTTCTCTTTTTTCACTGTCTCCATTTTATCATGAGGCACTGAACACTACCTTCTCTGTCTCCAGGCTCTCCCTGCGAATGTGGCGGGGCTTTCTGCCTTGTTCCTCCTATGCACTGAAAACATTTTGGTGGACCTTGGGTCTGTGACCCTGGACCATACCTGGGTGGTCAAGTGCGTGCTCTGGCAAGGCTCATAAAAAACCTTCTTACTCTTCCCCCAGCTTGCTGTCACCAGGTCCCAGATGTATCCTCGCTAGCTCTGTAGCCTTAGTTCAATTAACTTCTTCGTGTGAGTATCCTGAGCTTTGTTGAGTAAGGCAGTTGATTGTTGGCGTTTCTGTTTTCTGCCTAACCTAAGGTAAAGGGTCTTTGGAGGGAACATTTCTTGCCTTCTACCATTCCCCCACTTGTACTGAGCCATCCTTGCTCACCTCCTGGCCCTCCACTTATCTTCTAGTTCCTCCACTTGAAAGTCTGTTTTTAGCTTTAGCTCCTCCCTTAAGACGTATCCTGCTTCATGCTATTTATCATTTGACTCCAGTCCTACTTACCTACTCTGGGCACTTCTTTCAAGAAGGGCTTGGGACAGATTTTGCTTGGGGAAGTGGCCCCTTGACCAGCACAAGCCAAACTGTGGAATAGGTCTCTAAGCCTTTGCTGAATGATTTTATAAACTTGGTCTTTGGTACTTTTTTTAAAAAAAAAAACAAAAAAACCTTTTTGGGGCCCGGGAGTTTGGCCTAGTGGTAGAATGCTTGGCTAGCATGCACAAAGACTCGGGTTCAATTCCTCGGTACCACATACATAGCAAAAAGCCAGAAGTGGTGCTGTGGCTCAAGTGGTAGAGCCCTAGCCTTGAGAAAATCCAGGGACAGTGCTCAAGCCCTGAGCCCAAGCCCAAGACTGGCAAAAAAACAAAAACAAAAACAACTTTTTTTATACCTGGCAGCTGTGACCTAAGGCTCATAATGGGTCTAACTCTTGGTCTTAGTCATCCTAGCTCTATAGAGGATCTACACTGATGCTGGTCTGTGACTCTTTACCCTAGTGGCTGCTTTCCCTATCCTTTTAACATTTAGAAGGGAACTGAGGCTATTCTGGGCACATCTTGAGGAGTGGATTCAAGCCCCTAAGCACTGTTTTCTTTACAAGAACTTCCATGGTTCTTCTGTTACCAAGAGTTTGTAAAGTATTATATGCCCTTTTGTTATCACTGTGTCTCCTGCAATGCTATGAGGTAGGACAGGCTGTGATTTTTTTTTTATTTTATTTTTTTTTTTTTTTGGCTAGTCCTGGGCTCAGGGCCTGAGCACTGTCCTTGGACTTTCTCAAGGCTAGAGCTCTACCACTTGAGCCCCAGCACCACTTCCGGCTTTTTTCTATGTATGTGGTACCGAGGAATCGAGCCCAGGTCTTCATTCATGCTAGGCAAGCACTTTAACCACTAGGCCAAACTCCTGGCCCTGTGATTTTTTTTTTTATGCCCATTTACAGCTGAGTTAAGGAAGTCACTTGGAGTCACATAAGGATCTAGGGTCTAGCAGCTGCCCCTAGACGTATTCCAAACCTAGGAACTGAGGAGAAGCTGGACCTCTCTAGGACTCTAGAATTAGACAATTACATCCTTCCCCATTCCTCCAGCATCTGTAACCTGAACCATAATATACCTAATCAGGGTGTGGCCCAAGAGCAAACACTGGCCAGAACGTGGCTGGCATCATGTACACTACCTGAGTGTGAGCTCTGCTTGACAAGCTGCACAGGGCAATGTAAACTTGAATGGCCCAAGAGGAGTGAGGATAAGCATGTAGAGAGAAGCAATGCAGTCATGAGAGGGCATTGTCAGCCATGAGCAGATTCACCTCCAAGGTGGGGCTCAAGACTCAATCCTGAGATTGAGCCCACTAGCCTATTAGCTCTGTCAAACCTGGACAGGACCCAGAGGAGACTTTCTTTGCTCCTATGTAGCCTAACTGTGCAAGCTGCTGTCTCTACCACTCTCTGTAAAGGACACCCTCATCCAGAGAGTTGTCTTTTCCACACTCCCAGTATCCACAGGACTTAAGAACAGATGGCAGGGCTGGAAGTATGGCTCAGAGGTAGAGTACCTCCCTAGTAAATGTGAAGCCCCAAATTTAATACCTAGTTTCATTTCACTGAAACAAAAAACAAAGTAGGTAGTAGCATCTGGCTGTGGATCGTGAGCCCCTCAGGTGGGGTGCTTGTGGCTCCTCGTCCTGCTGACTGGACCCAGCTCTGACCAGAAGTACCTCTTCCCCCACTTTACACTGGTTTTGGTTGGGACTGCCCAGAAGAGTAGTCAGTGCATGATCACAATATTTCATTGGCCCTGAGCTTATTGACACCTCTAGATGAGAACGCTCATAGGAAGGCTGACTCTTGGGGGCTGGTACATCTGTTTTCTAAAATGGAAAAGGCAAATTCTCAGTTCAGTGGGGAAAGTGTAGATGGAGAGAGCAGCAGGTTAGGTCTTAGAATAGCTGCGGCCAGGTGCTAGTGGTCCTTGTCTCCAACTATGTATATTGTCACCCTTGCCTACCCCTTCCCTAGATTAGGTGCTGACACTCAGTTTTTAAATATTTACTCATCTAATTGAAATGATTTAAAAACCTATTGAGAGCTGGGTGCTGTGGCTCATGCCTGTAATCCTAGCTACTCAGGAGGCTGAGACCTGAGGATCACAGTTCAAAGCCAGCCTGGGCACTAAAGTCCATGAAACTCTTATCTCTAACCACTAGAAAACCTGAAGTGGCACTGTGGCTCCAGGGTTAGGGCAGTAACCTTGAGCTGAAGAGCTCAGGGACATCACGTAGGCCCAGAGTTCAAGTCCCACCACCAACCAAACACACACACACACACACACACACACACACACACACACACACACACACACACACACACACACACAGAACTTATCCTCATAAACTTTTGTTTTAGAAATGTTATTTATGTTGACACCCAATAGGTTTTGGGGGGGGCGGGTCGGACCTAGGGCTTGAACTCTGGGCCTGAGTGCTGTCTCTGAGCTCTTCAGCTCCTACACCTTGAGCCACAGCCCGACTTCCAGTTTTCTAGTGGTTAATTGGAAATAAGAGTTTCATGGACTTTAGTGCCAAACTGGCTTTGGACTGCTGGAGCTGGCTTTGAACCACAATCCTTGGATCTCAGCCACCTGAGTAGCTAGGATTACAGGTATGAGCCACTGGCACCAAGCTGGTGTCACACTTGATAAGTCCTCTGGAAAACTCTGCTGTGTGTTCTTGAAGGCTGTTTAAAGCAAATAATTTGTTAGAAATGCTTTTGATCTTACAGACTCGGAAGGGTTCTCAGAGACCTTTCCTAAAGACCTCTAGACTATACATGGAGAATCACTGTGATACTTCTTCCCACCAGACTGTACACCATCATACATACCCTGCCCAGCAGCTTCCTTTCCCTTTCCCTGGCCTTGGCATCTGCAGGAGTCACTGGCAAGAATCTGAGCTAGCTAGACTTGTTAGATCTTACCACCCTTCTTATGAGCTGTTTATCCTTTGGCTTTGAGCAAGCAACTTAATGTCTGTTGTGGGGCTTGAACTCCGGGGCTGAGTGTGGTCTCTGAGCTCTTCAGCTCAAGGCTTGAGCCACAGCCCCACTTTCGGTTTTCTAGTAGTTAATTGGAGATAAGCGTCTCACAGACTTTAATGCCCAGGCTGGTTTTGAACCACTATCGTCAGATCTCAGCCTCCTGGGTAGCCAAGATTACAGGCGTGAGCCACCACTCCCTGTTGCAACTTAATGTTTTGGGGCCTCTGTTTCCTTATTTGTACGTAGAAGTAGGGGCATTTCTCCAGGTGGGTATTTTCAAGTTCAGTGAGATAGTGATCAGTGTGTCTTTCTCCATACTTTCCATTCCCCAGAATTGGGCAGATGGGTTGAGGTAGACAGATTTGGATCTGGTTCTACTTATAGGTTCCTTACTCCTCTGGATGAGACAGTGGTTGAGCAAGAGTTCTGAGCCTCCTAAGGAGGCTCCAATGGTGAGGGAATCCGTAGGCCACATAATTGACCTGGAAGTGGAGGGCAAGTGCCTGGTGTCTGCCTTTGGCTAGTCCAACTAAGGGAGATCACTGGTCCCTCCATTTCTAGTGAGACTGGGGCGCTTGGTGAGTGGGGTGAAATTTAGAGAATCTACTACTGAGTTAAGAGTTGATTGAGTGCTGTACCTCTACTACCAGCTGCCAGGACTGGTGTATCTGTGGGAACTCTGGTCTGGTGGTAGGTAGTCTGTGGGAGAAGGTCCCCTTAATCTTTTTTCCTGCCTGCTTAAAAGCTCTGGTTTGGTAAGTGTTCTATTTGTGATCTTACCCACTGCGGGATTTGGGTGGCCTATGAGGTACTGGTGCCTCTTTTCTTTCCCTTCCCCTCCATAAGCCCAGCCATCAGGGAATATAGGAGCCCTGCCTCACCTTCCTGACTCCTATCCCCCCCAGCCCTGGTCACCAACTCTCCCAACAGTTCTGTGCTAGTGATCCTGGGGGACACACTTCACCCACCTCAGCCTGATGCTTGCTCACACATCACCTGTGTCCACTAAACTCAGGCCCCAAGTTCTCTAGATATTTAAGGACCTTTCTTGTGTTTTATTTTATCTGATTTGGCTTTCCTTCCTTTTGTACTAATGCTTCTCTCTGATCTTATTTGCATTCAAATTACCTCGCCAGGTGGTTCACCAATCAGAGGTAAGAATGCTGTCCGTGCATCTCGCCACGCCTCGCCACTGCCGTCACCTCCACTCCATCCAGTCCAGTCCGTCACCTCCCCATCCCCATCCTGACCTCTCCAGCCTCTTCATTTCTAGCTCTGGCCCCAGTACCACCAGCCACCACACACCTTCACTCTCAGTCATTCCCTCCTGTGAATTCATCCATTGCAAGTCTGAATTGTGGAGACTCTAGCCGAGCCCCACCTGCCATGGCAAGCACTGCTGCCCTGGCCTTCCAGGCAAGCCACACAAAAAGGATTGAATCAATCCCAAGAGTGAGGGCAAACCTGCCCCCTAAACTGGCATAGGTAGAGAAGCTTCCTATGAAGTTGAAGAGCATGACCAAGCCTTTTTCCGTGAAAGCCTCTTTTTTCTTGAATACCTCAACTGTTACTTGACTTCCCCTATAATATTTTGCTCCTATAATTGAATGAGGGTCATCCCTTATTTTTCAGCCCAGCAAGAACTAGGAGGAACATTTAGTGCTTAAGACTTGAGATGACAACAGGGAAATAAAGAAGCTCAAGCATAACTAGGTCACCTGATCTATCAGCTCAGTGCTGCCTGGCTACAGGGCCCTGCAACCTAGTGGTTAGAATGAACAGACTCTGGACTGCTAACGATCTAGCTTCAAGTGTGACTCACCACCTGTGTGACCATCAAAGAAACTCTCTCTCAAGAGTCTGTTTCCTTCTCTTTGAATTGGGTGCAGGGTTACCAACCCAGAGTTCCATGAGACTTTGAGAAAATGAGGATCTGAACAGTGTCTGCCATACACAGATTCCCTGTAAAATAGTAGCTTATCATTTTTTTCTGATATTCCTCAATGTTGATGGTTATACCTAGAGTCTGAAGCCCACCTGCTCAGAATAGAAATTGAGGCTAGGAGGAACAGTTGCTTCCTTTGAGACATCTTGTCATCCCTCCCTCAGGACATAATTCCCTTTTCTCTGGATCCTCCCCACCCCTCTGAATTTCCCGGCACATCCACTCAACACCTGCTGACTCAGCATTCCCTGATGCTGGGGCTTGGCACCAGTACCAGATTTGGAAATTTCCTTGTACAAATAGGCACAAGGTCTATGTTGGGTCTCCTGACCAGTCTTAGGCTTTCATTGCAGGAGAGCCTCCTTCTCCTGTGAGCCAGAATCCTAACTAGGTACCACGTCCTGCTCCTATTCCTAGCCTTTGGTAACAGCCACCCACCTCCCTGATACCCCTGATGTACTGACCTGAGGACAGTCCTCACCAGCCAGGGGCCTGACCCTCACTTGCTTGAATGAACATTTTCTGTAATAATGTCCATCCATCCCATAAACATAATTGTTGGTTGCCTGTCAGGGCTATTTTCACAGTAGGTGGGTATTTGGCATGTGCACTGGGTTCTGATAATCCCTGATGTCAATGGGAATGAACTAAAGTCAAGATTCTAGAAATAAGCCATCATTTTATCTTTGTGTACTGATGGACGTCACTTCTAGCCCCGCCTCCAGCTTCCATACTTCCAAGTATTCATAGCCCTTGCCTGGTTGTAGATAGCAGAACATGGACCATCGTGAAGAGCTATAGCTTGGTCCTGCAGAGGTCTCTCCTTGACCCTCGTATGTGAGAATGTTGCTCAGAAGTCTTCCTCTGGTTCCGGTTCAGTCCAGCTAGGTGGGCTTGGCAGTTTCTATCTGTCCTATGTAGGTGTGATCATAAGCTATGGCCCTAGGGTGGGAGTTTGGGGCTGTTAGAATCACTCCAGTTGTTCTGTGCAGGAGGTGGTTCTCTGTCAGACTGTGTCCTGTGGAAGCTAATAACTGTCCGTTGGACCATCCTGTGTGGGTGTGATTGTCTGTCAAAGTGTTCCAGGGAGGGGATTAGTGTTTGTGCCATGGGGTTCACTGTCACAGACAACTTGCCCGGTATGCTTTCACAGTTCTTTTCCAGTATTTACTGCTGGGGCTGGGGCTTGGCAAAGGGGAATGATCGCTCCACCTTGGGCTCTCCTCACCTGGACTTGCCAGTGTGGAGTCCAAATCCTGGTTTTCCCCACCCTCTGGGAGGGTCCTTTTCAGCTGCCTTCCTTACCACCACCACCCCCTTCCTGGCTCCTGTCTGTCCGCCTGTGGCCAGAGCAGCCCCTCAGGGCACTGGTCCGAGTGAGAACTACAGCCTCCATTAACCTCCTGAATTATGCAGAAGCTGTGGTGGGTCGAAGCACTTTAGTGGGGGCCAGGCAGAGGAGAGGAGCCGGAATGGGTGGGACCAACAGGGTGGCGGTAAAGTGGAAGGAGAGGATGGGGACTAGAAACAGAGGCTCTCTCTCACAAACCCCTTCCTTCCTTCTGGTGGCAGAGTGTCAGGCTCTTGCCCAGTGAAGGCTACCAGGTCTACAGGTCAGCAGGGATGTGGGTTCAAAAGATGATTGCTGGCAAACAGGCTCTTGGGGAATCAAACAGTATGGAATACCCTAGTTAAGGGTAAGGTTTAGCCCTTAGTGAATCAGAAATTGTGCTCCAAGTACTACCCTGGGTTCTAGCTCAGAGGCTACTTGGCTTGTATGAGAGAGCTTTCTGGAAGCAGCACAGGTACAGGACAGCCCAGGTGAGTTGCAACAGTTGTACACATGCAGTGAAGAGTCTTGTGTTCCAGACTACACTCAACATGTGCCATGGCTGACCTTTCCCCTTGTGTCCCCACAGGTGCCTTGCAGATTGAGAGCAGTGAGGAGTCAGACCAAGGCAAGTACGAGTGTGTGGCAACCAACTCAGCAGGCACACGCTACTCGGCCCCTGCGAACCTGTATGTGCGAGGTAAGGACCCAGCAGTGCTGGCTCCAACTACTCTGGAGCTGTACCTGCCAGGCATTCTGCCCGGAACCCTGGATGCTGACACTTGAGGGACTGCCATGGGCTCCATCTTCCTTCTTTTCCTCCTCTTTCTGCAGCAGCACTAGCAGCCACAGCAGCAGCTCCCATTGAGCAGGCTCCTAGACTGTGCCACTACTTGCCTTCCTTCCCTTCAGGCCCTTGAGGAAGCACACAAACAACCCCCACCCCACCCCTGGGAGTATTTGTATCTCTTCTAGGTTGTTGCTGACTGGGCACAGAGCCCTGTGGGAGTCTGGAGACTTCCAAGCAGACGTGTGTGCGAGTGTGTGTGTGTGTGTGTGTGTGTACACGTGTACATGTGGCCTGGCTTTCTTTCCATCTGTCCTCCTACTTACCTCTGGCTCTAGGCCAGTCAGGTCTCAGGAATGGACCAGATGCGCCTGTCCTCTGAGCCCTTCTAGGAAGAGCCTGTTGTTTTCCATCAACAGCCAGACCCCCTCACGTGGGCGGTCGGGTGGAGGAGGCTGTGAACACCTCTGGATCACCATGGGTGAGCACCAAATGTATTTGTTTGGGTGTTCCTTATGGGAACTAGGAAGATTTTGTGCTTTTCAGAGTTAGGTACACAGCAGAGGAGACTTGAAACTATTTGGGGGTGTCAGCCCAAAAGCAATAAAGTTGACCACCTGGCCCTTTCCTGAGAACAGGGGATTGGTATGCACGGTTCCTGGTTCCCAGGAAGAGCCATGAAGCTACCCACCTGTTGTTCCTTCAGCCCTCCTGCACAAGTTCAAGAGGATAATTAAACTGTCCTAGCCATATGGTAGTGGCTCTAACCAATAATCCTACTTACTCAGGAGGTTAAGATCCAGAGGATCAAGGTTTAAAGTCAGAGCCTTGAAAAGTCCACGAGATTCTTTCTCTGTAACTAATCAGCAAAAAAAAAAAAAAAAAAGCCAGCCAGGAGATATGGCTCAAGTGGTAGAGCCAGAGCAAGAAGCCCTGAATTAAAGCTCTGGTACTGACACACACCAAAAGAAAAAAGAAAAATAAATAACTAGGATATATAGAGGAAAGAGCTTCAACTTCCTTACAGTCTTAAAATAATTTTAATACAGCTCTGCAAGGGGTTGTCCTACTGGCCCTGCAGTGTCCTGTCCTACTCTTTGGGTCATTTGGTCAGCCTTGTTTACTCAGAGCAGAGGGCATTAAGACTGGCAGCAATAAATACTTACCGAGGGTCTTCTATGTGCTAGGACGCAGGGTAGTTCAGGAGAGGCCACCAGCTACCAGCCCATTTAGTGACCCAGTCAAGTTGCTGAGGAGCCATTTGTGATGGAGAAATTGTACCCCAGACATCTGAAGACACTTCATGGATGTGGGTGTGGGATAGAAGTTCCCCCGGCCCACCTTGTTTCAGGTATCCTTACCAAGATTCAATTGTACTGACCTGATGCCTGTCTTCTGGAACAGTTTGAGGACAGAGAAACCAGGAGCCTAACAATCTCCCAAATGGTTAAGTAGAGTTGCCAGCGGCACAGCCTTCACTCCACTGTGATCTGGACTGAACATTTGATAGAGGCACAGGAGGCTAATTTAAGATTCATAGCTAGGAAGACCCTTGGCAATGACTAACTCCCTTGACTACCCTTGACTGGGTTCTTCCCCGAAACACTGGAGGATCAAGAACATAGATGTCTCAGGCCCCAGCCAGGTGGCCCCTGTCTGTATATGGTTGCACCAGGGAGAGGAGAGGCCCAACAGAGATACTATATCAGGCCAGCTGCTTGGGTATCGCCATATGGGCTTATTAGGGGAGGGGAAGGGGAAGGGGAAGGGGGAAGGATATAGAGCTGCCAGAGGCAATTCTGAAAGAAGAGAAAAGCCCAAGTCCAAGATGCTCCTAGCTGAGCAACCTCTGTGGTATCACTGTCACACTGGCTTTAGCCCTGGAGATAGAGTAGTGGTCATCTTTCAGGATGGACTTAACTAGCACCTGGGACACTGATGAAGAAAGTCTTAACCTCCACCAGCCTGAGCATCTTTGTCTATAAGGCCCCATCATCCACGCGGTGGGCTTAGGCAGGACCCTGAATGATCCCTACCATGGCCTATCTCTCTCCCCATCACTTTCTGAATTCATCCTGCTGGCTTCGTTCCTGGGATCCTTTAGCAGGGAATATAGGGATTCCTTTAGCTTCAGCTCCTCTGGCCATGGATGCTAATACAGACAGCCTAGTTTCTGCTTCCCTGTCTCCCCCCACGCACACTCCTGCGGGCCCCAATTTTTAAGGACCACTCTTTAATCTTCTGTTCCCAGGTCCTACTTCTTGAGTATATTTATTTACAGCTAAAAAGCCCCAGCTCCCTAAGACCCTTGCCTCAGGATTTGTCATACTTTCTTATCTCATACTTGGCAAAATCTCTTACCTTCTATCACTAGCAGTGTTAGAAGTCCTTCAGCCCCAGCTAGCCTGTGTCATGCTGACCACCAGCTCTGTATTTGGAGCCCTACTTAGGGTGGGCAGCATGGAAGAGCACTCCCCCCCACCCCGTGTCTCCTAGCACAGTGCTTTCAGGTTTCCTTTCATAATGGCATCTGCCTCTCTTCCTCCTGCAGAGGTAGAGGGCTGCCTGTAGGTCCTAGCTCTTGTGAGGGCCTGAGTCTCTGGATTTGGGTTGGTATGGTCTGTAACTCACAGACTAGGTAATTCTTGGTTGTAGAGGACTCTCCTGTGCAAAGAAGGATGTTTAGAGCAACCCTGGCTGATTAGCCACCAGTGACAACCCTTAATCAAACTAGTCTAGATAACCACACTATTTCCATGCACTGCCACATGCCACCTAAGGGCAAATTACCCTGTAGGGCCCCTCTGCTCTGCATCAGTGATTCCACTGGCATTTGTCTCCATTCGTCTCTCTTCTCATCCTGTGTCCATTAGCCCCTAGGCTTCATCTCGTCTTCGGACTTATCTTCAGTGTCCTTCTCACCTCCCTTCTCTGCTCCCCAAACTCAGGGCTCTCACTTCCTCCCTGTGCTATGTTCCATGGGCCAGTACAGTACTATAAAGCTTCTGGCTTCCACGCATACTGGAAGCACATGAGGGTCGGTTGCCCTTTGCTGTTGTTAATGGGCTCACACTGGGTAGGGGATGCATCCTACAGTTATGTCTGACTTGGTTCACAGTTGCCCACAGCTCCACCCACAGTCTAGCAGGCCTAGGCATGCTAAGTGGACCAGCCTCTTTCTGTCACCATCTGACTCCTTTTCTGAGTGATTCATTCTCTCCTTCCATCCACAGCGTCTCTCCTTCAGTTCTCAGCATACAGCTGCCAAGACCAGGGTGGAGTTCTCTCCCTTCCACAGAGCCTGGCCTATGTGTCTCAAAGCCACCGCCCTTCTCATTCTCTACAGAGACCAGACTGCTGGGCCGCAACTGCCTAAAACAGGCAGGGGCAGTACCTTCAGACCTTTCTCCTCACAGGCACCCAGATGCGGGGCAGGGGGGGGGGGAGGCTTCCTCAAGCTGGTGGGATTCTAGTGGCTTATGTGCCTTGATGGGTTTGTGGGTTGAGTGGACTCTGCCCCCAGAGTCCAGTCCAGTTCACTGGGTCTGTCTGAGCTGTGGGGTGTGTATGAGGTATGGGGACTGGCCCGTGCTCTCCTTCCACCCTTGGTGTCCACTTCTGCCCTTGGCGTCCCTGGCACCTGCTGGGGGGGCCCAGCCCTGTCCACTGTGTCCTCCATAAGTCCTGAGTCTTTTGTGAGCAGCGTGGTCTGTGTGCACTTATGTGCACATGTGTGTGCAAGGGGACACAGGAGTCTTGTCTTGTCTCCGTGCTGTGTGGGCAGATGAAGATTGGCCTGTTTTTACTCTCTCTGTGTTTCTCCTTGTCTTTTTTTTATTCCCTCCTCATCCTCATCGCACTCTGCCATCAACCCAAACTCTCATCTCTCAGATCAGCGAGAAGGTTGGTCCTTTTCACTTCTTACCCATCTACAGTTCGTCTGTCAACGGGATATGCCCGTCAGTAGGGACCAGCGGGCTAGGTCAGATTCCTCAGGCTCACTCCTGCTGTGCCTTCCTGCCTCTTGGCCTCTGCTCATCACTGTTTGGGCTGGCAGGCAGGACCAGGGATGGGTGGGCAGGCCCCCTGCCCCGCATGTTTCTGCTGCTTGAGTCCTTGATGCACCGTGTGTTTGCATGTACCCTTAGCCAGGTTCCCCGCACATGTAGAGTTGTTGGGCAGGCATGTGCATGTCACAAAATTGCACTCCACCTTTGCACTCAGGCTAGGTGAGTTGTCTGTTCCAGGTGGTGTTCAGGAATGGCTGGGGGAGTTAGGGTCTCTAGGCCTATAGTGTTTGACATGTACTTGGTTGGGAGGGGAGGTGAGAGGGGTTCTATAACCCTTGCCTCTCATGCTAAGCATGACTTGGAGACACAAGGAGGAGGCTGTCCCTCTGAGAGTTGTCCCTCTGAGAGTCTGCAGTGCCTGCCGGGGTTGAGACCTCTTAGAGCTTCATCAGGACTCAGTGAGGCACACTAGGGCCCTGATCTACCTCAGGAGCTTGGTGTCCAGGACCGATCTTGGCTCACTTAGTAATCCTCGTACACTGTCATCTTTTTTCAACCAGATTTTAAATTATTATCATCCTACCAGCCCTCTGCCTGAGCCTTCTAGGCTGAGGGTAGAGTGTGTTTTCTCTGCCAGCCAGCTAACAGTCCTCATCCCTATCCAACCACTAGTGCTGAGCACCCAGACTCAGGTTACTTACAATTGGATTGACTAAACAGGCAGCTATAAGTTGGCAAGGCCCTGTGGGAGCCTGGATAAACCCTGCTTAGCTTTAGGTGGGCAATAGGACTTCTTGGAGACACCCTATAGCCCATTCCAGAGCAATCCCTTTGGTGCTTGTTTTTCCTATCCATTTTTGGAACCAGGCCTCTACCTCCGTGGAGGGCCAGCTTGTTATTCACATATCCACTGGACTTTGGAATTTAGGGGAGAAGCATAGCCCTAGAGAGCAGATCCAAGCCACTTGGTCCTCTTAGCATCATGCTTGGTGGCTTGAGTTTTCTCCAGGAGGGAGTGGATTCAGTCGGGAGAAGGGCTGCATCCTAGGGCTCAAATAACAGCTATGAGTGTGCATCTGTATGCACTCCTGAGCTCTGGGACATTTCAGTTATACCATTTCGCTGACCAGGCGGATCTGCCAGGATGGTCAGAAAACAGTCATCAGCAGATAGCCCAGCCCGCAGCCACGCCCCTTCACCCACCCTCTGGGTCCTTTGTCCCTTCCCTTCCCCCACCCCACCACCCACACTGTGGTCCCACCAAAAATAAGCACATGCACAAATATTTAATGGGAAGGAGAAATGAGTTTCTAAATATTCCAGGGGGATTTGCCAGGCTGGTAATTTGTTTGGCGCTGATAATTGCATCTTACATTTTTCCAGCTTTACTTAAAACTGTGTGCCGGGTGCGCCAGCATTTAATTACTGCTCTGCGGCAACCACAAGGTTATTTATTAAAGAGTTATTTTATCTTGATACAGTGGATCCTGCCCCTTATCCCCTCCTTAATGTTGTGTTATTTTCATCAGAGAAATTTCCGTGAGTGAATGCAGATTGCGGGGCTGCCTCCCCCTGCGATTAGGCTGTCACTCCATTGAATGCTGATGCCTCTGGGCGCCGCACCGCCCTATTATAGGGGGTTGTCAGCGCAAATAATTAGACTTAAAAGTTATAGCTGAAATATAATCCAGAAATGGCAGGGCCCTGTTTTGGAAATTGTCTATAAAATGTCAGCACTAAGGATACTCAGGGAACGGTAATAGACCAGCATTGTTGGAGCCTGAGATTAGACCCTAAGTGCATTTTTCCCAGCTCCAGTTTTTCCTTCCCTGCTGTGGCTTCTGTCAATAGACTGAGTCCAGGATGAGTCCAGCTCCTTTTAGAGTCCTTGTGCTGGTGATAGCAGGAGGAGGATGGTGGGGCCACCATCGGTGCAGCATCAGCCACTCCTGGCTGTTTTCATAGGGATGGTTCTCTAGGCCAGCCTAGGGCACAGGGCCCCAATTGGTGCTTGAATCAACAAGAGATTCTCCCTGCCCTTCAGGAATTCTGACCTCCTAGCCTACAGCGTAGAGATATGTGCATTTTAAGAAACTGAACTCTAGGATTCCTTGCATGTGGTTGGAGCCTTGTTTCTTTATAAAAGAGTAAAAATTGTGCCCCCAGGTTTCTCTGAGGTTGAATCCCTTACCTGGAGTTGGGAAAACCCCTAAGAGTCATAAGTGACCTCACATTCATCCCCAGCCACTGGAGTTCCACTTGCCACCTGCACATAGGAGAGCAGAAAACAAAAGCATTTTTAGAGCAGGTCACTCACACCTGTAATCCTAGCTACACAGGAGGCTGAGATTTGAGGATCAAGGTTGGAAGCCAGCCCAGACAGCAAAGTCCCAGTGAGACTCCTATGTTCATTTAACCACCAGAAAAACATAAGTGGTAGAGCACTAGCCTTCAGTAAAAAGCTCAGGGACAGTGCCTAGACCCTGAATTCAAGCCACATGACTGACCAAAAAACAGAAAGAATACTTAGCATCAGTTCTCAAGGGGCATTCATTCATTCATTTTGCCAATCTTGGCCTAGGCACTATCCCAAGCTGTTTTTGCTCGAGGCTAGCACTCTACCACTTGAGCCACAGAGCCACTTCCAGCCTTTTCTATGTATATGGCACTGAGGAATCAAACCCAGGGCTTCATGCATGCTAGGCAAACACTCTACCACCAAGCCGCATTCCACATTCCCAGCCCCAGGCCTTAATTTTTTATTTATATATTTATTTTTTGCCAGTCCTGGGCTTGAAATCAGGGCTTGGGCACTGTCCTTGAGCTTTTTCAGGGCTAGTGCTCTACCACTTGAGCCACAGTACTACTTATGGCTTTTTCTGTGTATATGGTACCAAGGAATGGAACCCAGGGCTTTGTGCATGCTACTCAAGCACTCTACCACCAGGCCACACTCTAGACTCCCCAGGCCTTAATTTTTTTTGTTTTTTTCCAGTCCTGGGGCTTGAGCTCTGTACCTGAGCACTGTCCTTGGGCCTTCTCAAGGTTAGCGCTCTACCACTTGAGTCACAGCACTACTTTGGTTTTTTTCTATGTATGTGATACCAAGGAATTGAACCCAGATCTTTGTGCATGCTAGGCAAGGCCTTAATTTTTTGACAGTGGCTGAGATTGGAGGTTTTGAAAGGTTTAGCCTAGAACATTGGCCTGATCTTCAGGGCTGATTCACAAAGTGAATTCACAGTCTTCTGGGACTGTTTGAGGGTAAAGTCCAGTTAAGTTTTTGGGCTGCGTAGATATAGATCTAAGATTTATTGGCCATACCCACTTCCGTATAGTTGGGTTTTTGTTTCATTTTGGTTTGGTTTGGTTTAATATGGTGATTCTTTTTGCCCCTTCTTATAGCTGGCACCCTACCACTTGAGCCACACATCTCTAATCCCTTTTTACTAGTTAATTGGAAACAGGTCTCTTGGATGTGTCTGCCAAGGCTTGCCTCAAGCTGTGATCCTCAGATCTCCACCTCCGGAGTAGCTAAGATTATAGCTGTGAGCCATGAGACAATGGCATGGGACCCTCCGGCTACTGTGGTACTCAAGAATGATTTTTCTCTTGAATCATTCATATTCCTCAGTAGGGTGCAGAAGAAGCAACTGGCCAGAATGACAGAGAGGCTGGATCAGTTACAGTTTCTTCTCCTTGAGGAAACTCCCTTCCTCAGTAAGCCTAGCCTTAAGCCAGGCACAGCCTGTGCCTCACCTCTCAGCATCTGCCCCTTGGGCCAGCCCCAAAACCCAAGGAGTACCCATGCCCCAGGCTGACAGCAGCTCTGTTTGTGCCCCTCCTTGTGCCAGCTGAAAGGGCTTCTCAAAGGGGTCTCTTGCCAGCCATCACCCTGAACCTACCTGTTCTCTACCATGAGAATTACTGAATTTGTAATACATTATCATCATCACTGGTTTCTGCCATTAGGACAGATAATAAAAATCTACTTAAGCTAGGCGTCAGTGGCTCATATTTATAATACTAGCAACTCTGGACACTGAAATCTTGAGGGTTGCAGTTTAAAGCCAGCCTAGGCAGGAAAATTCCTGCCTGGAGACTTTTACTTCAAACTACGCCCCCCCCCCCAAAAAAAGGCCAGAAGTGGTGCTGTGACTCAAGTGGTAGAACACTAGCCTTCCTTCATCAAAAGAAACTCAGGGATAGCACCCAACCCCTGAGTTCAAGCCCAGGACTGGCACACATACAAAAAATTCTCTTTAACTAATGTAAAACACACAAAAACTTAAAAAAATGTAAAAGTAGATTTGGTGTTGGGAAAGGCTGGTGTCAGGTATTCAGTCTCTTAGGTTTGTTCCCCTCTCCTGTGTCTTGAAAAAAGTGATTCTTACAGCTAAGCTACTACCAGAGAAACATAGACACAGACACTTTTCTCACAATTGCATAAAGATCCAAGAGTAGTTCCTGCTAGTCAGATCTAGGTCACACACTCTGTGGACTTAAGCACTGACAGAGAGATGGCTCCCTTGGAGAAGATGAGATTGGGAGTGTAGGCCAGTGGTAGAACACCTATTTGGTATGTATGAAGCCCTAAGTTGGATCCTCAGCACCGTGAAATAAAAAATGGGGAATACTGCTGGGTCCTAGTGGCTTGTGCCTGTTAGCCTAGCTTCTCAGGAGAATGAGAACTGAGACTTGAAGTTTAAAGTCAACTCAGGCAGGAAAATCTATGAGAGTCATCTCCAGTTAAGCACCAGAGAAGCCAGAAGTAGAGCTGTGGCTCCAGTGGTAGAGCGCTAGTCTTGAGCATAAAAACTAAAGGATAGAAAGCCTAGCTGTGAATTCAAGCCCCAGAATTGGAACCAAAAAAAGAGAGATTGTGGATGCCAGTTCTGAATGTCTATAGGACCCTTAATATTTTCTGAGCCTAAGGACACAGAGCTAGCTTGTGAGCCTGTCATAGTGGTGTACTTATGGACTGCCAGTGTTGTATTTCTCTCTAGAGGACTTAGAATGAAGCAGTCCACAGACATATTGGAAGCAAGGGCCGTGCAAGGTCTCACAGGCTGGCAGAGGAGTCCGGAAACCATGCAGGAGCTTGTTAAATAGGGAATGACAAATTTCTGCTACCTGTTTATAGAAAGTCAACTGGATAGGGGGCCAGGAGTTTGGCCTAGTGGTAGTGCTTGCCTAGCATTCACGAAGACCCGGGTTTGATTCCTCAGTACCACATACATAGAAAAAAGCCAGAAGTGGTGTTGAGGCTCAAGTGGTAGAGCTCTGTCTAACCTTGAGAAAATCCAAGGACAAGCTCAAGCCCAGGACTGGCAAAAAAAAAAAAGTCAATTGGATAGGGAGTAGAGGATGACACAAGGCAGGAAAACCAGGGAAGATCACATCTACCTATAGTAATCCAAGGAGTAAGGTGGTGATTTGGATTTTAGAAATAGCTACCCGTGTATTTGGAGAAAAATAAATAGATTGAAAGTTAGACAGTGAATAGTATAAGCAGAGCCATCTGGTGACTTGGTGAATGTCTTGACTCTGGCCTCAGTTTGACCCTTGTGTTGAGGTCAGAGGTTGGACCCAAAGGTCCAGCTCTGATTCTGTGATACGGGACTGTCAGTTGCTCCTGATCGGTTCTGAGGCATGCAGATTCTCTGAATGCCTCATCTCTCTAGCAAGTCTTCTTAGAAAGTTGTGAGTCATAGCCCTGGGGTCACTTAGTCTTACTGTCTGCTTTCTCCAGCCCTGTGTGTAAGGGTACCCATTAGAACACACCCGAGCCTTTGCCCAGCAGCTGCATGACCTGTTTGCATGCCACACATGCCTGCTTATAGCTAGGTCTTGTCTGTCTTTCTCCCCCCTCTCTGCATGTTCCAAATGTCTGTACCAAGCTTGCAATTTCAGAGGGTGTTTCCAGAGTGCACCCTGGACTGAGAAAAATTCAGGACAGCTTCTGTCCAGGGGAGCCCAAGGCTAGGGGTTGTGGCCAGACACAGCCACGCTCCCTCTTGAGATCCTTGCTCACTGGCACAGAATGCTGTCTGTTCAGTGCCCTCATCATGTTACTGTCATCGTCATGCCCATCCTGCCCGTCCCTGGCCCACCTCACCTCTTGCCCTTGCCCAGCCCTTCTGGATTCCAGGCTGTACCTTGAGCACAGCTGAGGCCCAGCAGGTGGCCATGCCACTTCTTTCCCTTGGCCTGGAGGTAGAGGACTGCTCTGCCCCAATCTTGCAATGAGGACCCTGACCCTAGGGTCTGGATTTCTCTGGTACCCCAGCTGGTCCCTCTGGAGATGCATGGGGAGGGGTCAGAAGTCTGCTGTCTGCGGCCCTGGACAGAGTTTTCCTGGGCCTCAGTATCTCAGGCTGCGAAATGGGAGCTTGAGTATAAGAACTTTCGTTAAGATATGCTATTCCAGATGGTCCCTGAGTGCAAGAACTACCTATAGCCCCAAAATGGGGTGGGATATGTTAGCCAGGGTCCGGGGACGCCACCCCTCCTGTCTCTGAGCTTGGGCTTGGCTCTGACAAGAAGGGCTTCCTGGATGAGGGGCCCCTGCCCTTCCTTTCCAAACTTGTGTCCTACCAGCCTATGAGTGTCTCTCTCCCTCCTCCTGCAGTGCGCCGCGTGGCTCCTCGTTTCTCCATCCCTCCCAGCAGCCAGGAGGTGATGCCTGGTGGCAGTGTGAACCTGACATGTGTGGCAGTGGGTGCGCCCATGCCCTATGTGAAGTGGATGATGGGGGCTGAGGAGCTCACCAAGGAGGACGAAATGCCAGTTGGCCGCAATGTGCTGGAGCTGAGCAATGTTATGCGCTCTGCCAACTACACCTGTGTGGCCATTTCCTCACTGGGTATGATAGAGGCCACAGCCCAAGTCACAGTGAAAGGTAAGTACACCAGGCACCTGCCACAGCTGATCCCTTCCCTGTCACAGAGGGTTCTGAGAAAGCCTAGGTCCTGTAGCAGATGAGTAGAAGCTGGCTGCTATGGCATAGACAAGGCAAAGGTGTCCATTATTACCCTCTTCTAGGTGCCCTGTCTTGGCTCCTCTGTACCCTTGGAGAGACAGGGACTTCTCTTACTCATAGCCAATGACGATAGCTAGCACATATTGAGCTCCAGACATGCTGATAAACGCAGCTTATTTTATCTTGTTTTAGTGTTAGTCTGGACAATAGATGCTCTTATTCCTGTTTTTGTAAATAGGGAAACTAAGGTACAGAAAGGCTATATTTGCCCAGGGTCACACAGAAATAAATGGCAGAGCAAGGACTTAAACCTTGGTGATCTGAATCTTCAGCCTCTTCCCGACTACTTCGAAGTACCAGACCCTTGGACTGAACAGGCTCCTAGAAATAAGAAGTGAAGCAGTGGTCAGTTAG
The DNA here is from genome assembly GCF_031878675.1 of Megascapheus bottae. Taxonomy (NCBI): domain Eukaryota; kingdom Metazoa; phylum Chordata; class Mammalia; order Rodentia; family Geomyidae; genus Megascapheus; species Megascapheus bottae. Next base: position 56,574,488 of record NC_143514.1, on the reverse strand, counting down.
GGTTTGAAGTACTCTGTGGAGTCTTGGGAACAGACACATGTACAATATCACAGATGATAGACGCTACTAGTTGCTCTGCTTCTCTTCTTGCCTACCTCTTACCTTCTTAAGATATAAACTAGGATCACGTCAGTCCCCACTCCTCCTTTGGCCCCATGATGGGGAACGCACTCTGGACCGCACGTATGGTAGGCAAGCACTATGCCACTGACCTAGTCCGTGTCACTCCATGTTGCAGTTACTTTAACTTTTAAAAATTGTTACTCTAAAGGTGATGTACAGGGGGGTTAGAATTATATGAGTCAGGTAAAGACTACATTGCTTTTTGAACAACATCACCCCTTCCCTTGTTCTCTCCCAGTTTTTCCCTCCCATGCCCACCCACAAATTGTATAGTTCATTTTCAACAGTGTCTAGTGAATGGCATCGCTGCATTTATTCACCCTTTGTCCCTCCATTCATGTTACTCCATTTAAGAAAGGAAGAGACAGCCAGGCATGGTGGCTCATGCCTGTAATCCTAGCTACTCAGGAGGCTGAGATCTGAAGACTGAGGTTCAAAACCAGCCAGTGCACTAAAGTCCAGGAGGCTCTTATCTCCAATTAACCACTAGAAAACAGGAAGTGGGGCTGAGGGTCAAGGGATAGGGTGGTAGCCTTGAGTTGAAGAACTCAAGGACAGCAACCAGGCCCAGAATTCAAATCCCACAACCTACCAAAAAAAGGCGGGGGGGGGGGTGGAGACAACTATCAGTGACTTTTATTGCTCTTAGGATAAGGATCAGGACTTTTACCACGATCCTCTAAGGCTAGCTTGCTTCCAATCTTTAGTATGTATTGAAATAGAATGCTCTCAGTTTGCCTTGTTCCCTTCCTGTTGTGGGCCCATTTCACCCTCATATGTCAGGCTATAACACTTTCCCTCCTGGGTCACCCTTTTTCTGCTGTCCTTGCACATGATTATCACAACTTGTTCCTTGATTCTCTCATGGGAGTATGAACTCCATGAGAACAAAACTCCCCTGTGACATTGTTTCTCTGGTGCAGTTTCTGGTATTTAGTGGGAAATTAGTAATTATCTACTGGATGATTGTGTATCTGAGATGTCTCTACCTTCATTTAAACCAGTCTATGGGGTCTGTTAGGGCTAGCAGCCCCATTTCATTCTAAACTCTAAAGCCAGCCCCTTACAAAATACCTCCTTCCCACATACTTATTATAAAACACTTGCCACTAAGTACAGGTAAGCTACAGAATTGTGTCTGCTATCTAGTTGGATGATTGATTCCCATTTTCATGGAACCTTAAAGAATATACTACCTCTGGGTCTATTTGTTAGTAGATAGTGGGCCAATGTGAGTGTAATGTGTTACACACTTGCATTAGATATGACCCAAGATTCCCAAGGCCTGGCTTGCTGTGCCCTACTTGGGTCCAGTCGTCAAGATAGTCTGTGGCCACCCTGGTAGCTATACCATGTTCTTGCTTCCTAGGGTTATGACCTTGAATAGTTCTAAGTGTTGTACTTTGTCCCCAGCTCTGCCGAAGCCTCCAATTGATCTTCTGGTAACTGAGACAACTGCCACCAGTGTCACTCTGACCTGGGACTCTGGAAACGCAGAGCCTGTGTCCTACTATGGCATCCAGTACCGTGCAGCTGGCACAGAGGGCCCCTTCCAGGAGGTAGACGGCGTGGCCACTACCCGCTACAGCATCGGAGGCCTCAGCCCTTTTTCAGAATATGCCTTCCAAGTGCTAGCCGTGAACAGCATTGGGCGAGGGCCACCCAGTGAGTCTGTGCGAGCACGCACGGGGGAGCAGGCGCCCTCCAGCCCTCCACGCCGTGTACAGGCTCGCATGCTGAGTGCCAGCACTATGCTGGTGCAGTGGGAACCACCTGAGGAGCCCAACGGCCTGGTGCGTGGATACCGCGTTTATTATACTCCAGATTCACGCCGCCCCCTGAGTGCCTGGCATAAGCACAATACCGATGCAGGGCTCCTTACCACTGTGGGCAGCTTGCTGCCTGGCATCACCTACAGCCTGAGAGTGCTTGCCTTCACTGCTGTGGGCGATGGCCCACCCAGCCCCACCATCCAAGTCAAGACTCAGCAGGGAGGTAGGTGGGACTGGGCACCGCGGGGGTAGGCTGCAGCCAGGCTGTGGTGCAGCCCCTCCTCCACGCTGTGAGATTGGGAGCTAGGGACACGTGGTCACTTTGGATATGGGATGCGGGAGAGAGTGTGGAGCCCTTTCCCTTTCCTTCCTTTACCTGGGTGCCCCTGCCCTGGGGGTGTGGTGAAGCTGACGGAGCCTGGGGTGGGTGTTGCAGTGCCAGCACAGCCAGCGGACTTTCAGGCAGAAGCTGAATCAGACACCAGGATCCAGCTCTCCTGGCTGCTGCCTCCGCAGGAACGGATTGTCAAGTATGAGTTGGTGTACTGGGCAGCAGAAGATGAAGGCCAGCAGGTGAGCCCTAGGGGGCAGGATGGGGAAGGAAGGATTCTCTGTTCCTAAGGGGTTTTGGTGGGTGCCCTCCGGAAGGCCTTCATGTTTTTTGTGGCTCATATCAGCATAGACTACATGTTTTGTAGTCTGTGGCTCATATGCTTGAGGTAGAGCTCCCAAGGTTTGCCTGTGGTTCTCTGGGCTCTGTGACTTATTTGCAATGGCAGAACTCTGAAGTTCTCTTAGGACCATGTATCCCTGGTTGCTTCTCGGGCCCGTGGTCCGTGAGGCACCAGTGGTGTGAGCCAGATGATGTATTCCTTGTGGGTTCCACTCGATCTTGTAGTGTGCCTTCTGTAGCCATGGTGGGCAAACACAGGACAAGTGGAAGCCCACATGGGGAACGGTCTCTGATAGTCTTTGAGGTCCGAGCAGTGAGTGAGTGCCCCCTGCTCTTCCAGCACAAGGTGACCTTCGACCCTACCTCCTCCTACACTCTAGAGGACCTGAAGCCTGACACGCTGTACCGCTTCCAGCTGGCCGCCCGCTCGGATATGGGGGTGGGCGTCTTCACACCCACCATAGAGGCCCGCACAGCACAGTCCAGTAAGTGTCTCCCAAGGCCACTACTGTCACATCTGGGCTGGGACACTCACGTAGACACACACACACACATACACACACCTGCCTTCTTCCCCTTCGATCACATGAATGGTCAGGTCTGCTGGGTCCAGTATTGGTTTCTGATCTGGGCTGAGTCTGGACTCTAAGCAAAGGACAGGTAAGTGTTCCTTAGTCTGTGACCAGGAGGCTGCTACACTCTTTGCCCAGCCTTCTTTCCTTCTTTCCCTCTTGCACAGGTAAGTTCTATATCTGTGGCTCATCTTGGCCTCCTTCAAGTTGGGTCATTCCACTGACTTGGTGGGTTTGCCATAACTCATACCTGTTTTAGCAATTGTCTCCCTTTCCCTACATCTCATCCCCACCCCCCATCAACCATATCCCCTTCCTCATGCTTCACTCTCTTATTTGTAAGCTGTTATCTCCCTGAGGTCACTATACCTAGGGACAAGTCTGATAAAGTGACTGTATAGAGCATGCTCCTCATGCCTGAGGAACCATGTCATTTGTGTGGTAGAGTGCCAGTCCTAAATAAGAAAGCCAAGCAAGAGCATGAGAACCTGAGTTTAAGTCTCAGTGCACACACACACACACACACACGTACACACGTTTGCCTGGTTTGGGAACCTTACAGTTCAAAATGCTGTATGCTGTCCGAGTGCAGAGGCACTTTTAAGAGGAAAAAACAAGCAAGCAAACAACATGAGATGCAAGGACATCCAAGGACAAGTAGTGTCTTGGGAACTGAAAGTTGTTTTGAGAAGTAGATTTTTTTGCTGCTGTGGAGTAAGGGGCAGAGAAATGCAGGCCTTCTTTTCTTGCGGGATCTGGTGGGGTGGAAGAGTGGGTCTAATAAGAGTGAAGATAGCAAGGTGGGGACTATGGGAAGTGAAGGATTAGGAGAGCAAGCCCAGAGGATGTAGACTTCAACTGTAAGGGGAACATGGTAATTGGAGGAGGAGGCTTCCGCATTCAATGTGGGGCTTTCTTTTAACATAGAAAAATCTTGAATATATATAAAAACGTTGGGAGTCAGTAACAAAAAAACCAGGAAACATGGAAAAGAGACAGATTAAGACTGGATGCTGGTGGCCAATACCTGTAATCCTGGCTACTCAGAAGGCGAAGAACTGTGAACTATAATTTCAAGATAGCCTGGCAGAAAATTCTTCCCTTCCTCCCCGGTTGTGGGGCTTAAACTCAGGCCTAGACTCTATCCCTGAGCCATTCTGTGCTCAAGGCTAGCACTCTACCACTTGAGCCACAGTGCCATTTCCAGCTTTTTCTGTTTATGCAATACTGAGGTATGTATACTGAGGGCCTCATACATGCTAGGCAAGCATTCTACCATTAAGCTATATTCCCAGCCATGACTCTTATCTGTAATTAATCAACAGATTAACTAGTGGGTGTATCGTTCAAATTGTCTTTATTTTTTTTTTTTTTTGGTGGGTCATAGGGCTTGATCTCTAGTCCCTGGGCGTTGTCCCTGAGCTCTTCAGCTCAAGGGTACTGCCCTACCCCTTGACCCTCAGCCCCACTTTCTGTTTTAAGTGATTAATTGGAGATAAAAGTCTCACAGACTATAGTTCCCCAGCTGGCTTTGGACCGTGATCCTCAGATCTCTGCCTCTTGAGTTGCTAGGATTACATGTGTGAGCCACTGTGCCCAGCAGAGTACTAGTCTTGAGCATAAAAACTAAGCAAAAACATGAGGTTCTGATTCATACAAGTAGAAAAGACATAGATTAACTGGCAGAGTCTGTGGAAGTGGAACGAGGCAGAGCATGGTTAATGAGAGAGATTGGCCATAGATGTGGTAACAGTACTCTTATGGGAGAATGTACGTAAGTGGTGGTTTAGATAGTAGAAATGATGTGAGCTGCTGTTGGAAAGCTTGATTTCCTCTGTAGAAAATAAGACTATGCTGGGAGCTGTAGGTTTGAGAGTGTGGAAAATGTTGGTCACATCCTATATTAAGTAACAGAATGAGCAAGGAAGGGAGCAGAAACCAATATGCAGCAGGAAGTCCAAAGGGAGGCCACTAAGACAGTCCAGAGAAGCAGCCTCCTCTCTCTTCTCATGTTTTGTGCAGATCAGCAGAGGTGGACAGATGAGTAGGTGAGAGAATGTGTTGGGGAGAGTGCTGGCAGACCGTGGCATCAAAGCTGAATATTAGGAGCAGTAAAAGTAAGAGATGTATAGACAGACAGACCTAAGGAACAAATAATAGAAGTACAGGGGTCCTAGAGCAACTGAGATGGGACAAGGTGGTAGAAAAGGTTGGAGGCCCTAGTTTTGGAGGTAGAACCATTTCTGGCAGTAATACTGTACAGGGCATGGCCATAACAATTCAGAGGAGAGGAAAGGGGCTAAGACCAGTGCGTTAGAGCTGCTCTGAAGCCACCTGGCCAAGAGGTAGTGACAGAATTTGGGAGAGTAAGTAAGTCAGTAGGTTTTTGGTTTGTTTTTTGTTTGTTTGATTTATTACCAGCCCTGGGGCCTAAACTCAGGGCTGGACACTGACTGTCCTTGGACACTGGTTTTTTTTTGGTGGGGGGGTTGTTTATTTTTTTTTTTTTGTTGGGTCATGAGGCTTGACCTTCCCCTGGGTGCTGTCCCCTGAGCTCTTCAGCTCAAGGCCCTATTCCTAGAGCCATAGCCCCACTTCCCATTTTCTAGAGGTTAATTGGAGATAGAGTCTCAGGTCATTTTGTGCCTGGGCTGGCTTTGAACCTTGATCCTCAGATCTCAGCCTCCTGAGTAGCTAGGATTACAGGTGTGAGCCACCACGCCCGGCCTTGGACACTTTTTGCTCAAGGCTAGCACTCTGCCACTTGAGCCACAGCACCACTTCTGGCTTTTTCTGAGTATGTGGTACCGAGGAATTCAACCCGGGGCTTTATGCATGCTAGTTGAGCACTCTACCATTAGCCTACGCTCCCAGCCCCAAAATCTGTGTTTTGTCAGTGGTATCTTCAGTGGGCAAGAGACTTTGGGAGTGTTGTCGGACACAGAAGATACATACCTGCCTTCTGACCCCCACGATGTGTTGAGTTGGCAGCATTTCTGTGGGAACTCTTTGTCCAGCTCTGAAGGATGAATGGCCACACTTGTGTCCTGGCCTTCAGTGTCCAGCCTCAGTTGCCTGAGCTCAGGCTCACAGTCAGGTACAAGTTAAAGCAGCCAAAATGCTTAGGCCACTTGTCTTCAGAAGAGAATTCTATTCTCCATGATGTGCTGTGTATCTGATACCACGTACATTTTGTGCAAGGGAGCATACACCCATGGGAGACACTATCAGATGTGTGTGTGTGATGTGAGAGAGAGAATGAGAGAGAGAGAGAATATGAGAGAGAGAAGGAGTTCAGAAGGAGTCAGGCTGTTCCAGTGGCAGTTTCCTAGAGGGACCCTGGATGACCATTGCATCATTTGGGGTAGCCTGCCTGGGTGAGTCTCTAGCCCCCTGTGACTCAGTTGCCATGTCCATGATTCATGATTCCCACCCTCCATCTGCCTGCCTTCCCTCCATTTGTCTTCCCCAGCCCCCTCCGCCCCTCCCCAGAAGGTGACATGTGTGAGCGTGGGCTCTACCACCATCCGGGTAAGTTGGGTCCCGCCACCGGCAGACAGCCGCAACGGCGTTATCACCCAGTACTCCGTGGCCTATGAGGCAGTGGACGGCGAGGACCGCGGGCGGCATGTGGTGGATGGCATCAGCCGTGAGCATTCCAGCTGGGACCTGGTGGGCCTGGAGAAGTGGACGGAGTACCGGGTGTGGGTACGCGCACACACAGATGTGGGCCCTGGCCCTGAGAGCAGCCCGGTGCTGGTGCGCACCGATGAAGACGGTAGGCAGCCTCGGCACAGGAGGGGGTGGTAGAGGAGGACACTAGACACCCAGGCTTTAAGTCCATTTCTGACCTAATGGTCCAAATTGGGGATATAAGGGCCAGGAGTTTGGCCTAGTGGTAGAGTGCTTGCCTAGCATGCACGATGACCTGAGTTCAATTCCTCAGTACCACATACATAGAAAAAGCCGGAAGTGGTGCTGTGGCTCAAGTGGTAGAGTGCTAGCCTTGAGAAAGCCCAAGGACAGCTCTCAGGTCCTGAGTTCAAGCCCCAGGACTGGCAAAAAAAAAAAAAAAATACAAATTAGGGATATAGCTAGGGCAACCTGGGTCCATGTTCCAGCCTTTGAGTAGTCTTGAAACAGCTAAAGATTTAAATGACTAAACCAGGCTGGACACTAATGGCTCACATCTGTAATCCTAGCTACTCAGGAGGCTGAGATCTGAGGATCGCAGTTTGAAGCTGGCTCAGGCAGGAGAGTACTTGAAAGTCTTCTCTTACTAAAAAACCAGTAGAGCTGTGGCTAAAACTGGTAGAGCACTAGCCTTAAGCAAAAGCAGCTCAGAACCAGTGCCCAGGCCTTGAGTTCAAGCCCTAAGACTAACACCCCCCCCCAAAAAAAAATAGAACAGGAGAAGTAGCCCCACTTACGATTTGGGAGATTAAGATTAGGAAGAGAGGTGCAAAAGACTCAAAATAGAATCTAGCGGCTGGGGGTTTGGCCTCGTGGTAAAGTACATGCCTAGCATACAGGAAGCCCTGGGTTCAATTCCTCAGTACCACATACACAGAAAAAGCCAGAAGTGGTGCTATGGCTAAAGTGGTAGAACACAGGCTTTGAGAAGGCCTTGATCAAGTCCCAGGATTGGCAAAAAAAAAAAAAAAAAAAAAAAGTATTCATAGGACTCCAACTTTGGTAGACACAACAAGGTGTGGGTGCCTATGAAAAGTTGTATTGACTTTGGGTGGTTGAAGGTTTAGTGTTTCATCTACTCCCCATGTCTGCCCTTCCCACCAAGTGAGGTGGCCATGCCTTAGAGGGTTTCTCACTACAACAGCCAGCCCAAGGAAACTACATTAGGGCTTTTCCTAGAAATGTAAGATACAAAGGCCTTGGAGTGTGCTTTGCTCACCTGAGCCAGTCAGTACCAGCAAGCCTAACTTCCTTCTCTACTTGACTCCCAGTGCCCAGTGGGCCACCGCGGAAGGTGGAGGTAGAGCCACTAAACTCCACTGCTGTGCATGTCTCCTGGAAGCTACCTGTTCCCAGTAAGCAGCATGGCCAGATCCGTGGTTACCAGGTCACCTATGTACGACTAGAGAATGGCGAGCCCCGAGGCCCACCTGTCATCCAGGACGTCATGTTGGCTGAGGCTCAGGTGTGCCATTGTATATGGTGGGTGGACAGATGGGAAGAGACCACTTTGCTTTGCTTCCTCCCCTGCCTGCCCTCAGGTGATACAGCTGCTAATTCTGGTTACCCTAAAAGTTCTTTGCTGTGTCAAGGGTGGGTGGCACTGAGATGAGGGCACAGGCAAGATTCCAGAGATACTTCATCCTCTCGGAGCTGTCCAGGTTGGGCCAGCCCAAGCCCTGCCAGTCTCACCTGCTCAGGTCGAAGTCCTAGCCTGATTTAGCTACCAGTATTCACACTGAGGAGATAACTCCTTGGGTTGCACCACACAATGCCAGGTCCAGCTTTGTTGGACTGGGTCTTTGAACTGTGCTTTCCTCCCAGGCAGTGCTGTGCTAAGCATTCTGTGTTGGTCACAGCCTAAGGCAGACAAGGACTTATGGCTCTTTCCCTACCCTCTGGCTAAAGGCCAGTGGCCATGGCAAAGCTCCAGGAGGGTCCAGTCCCTAATGTTTATCTCCAGTGCTAGCTGTCAGCAAACTAAAGATTGTCTTCCTGGGGGTGGTTCTTCCCATGAGGTCCCTGGGGTATTCTGAGCCCTGGTTTGCTATGTATATGAGAACATAGATCACTGAGAGGTCATGCAAGTGACCAGAATAACTTACCATGTGGGTGGCAGAAGTTGGGATGGGAGACCAAGTCTCTGGACTCATGAAAAATGACTGTACTAGCTCTTGAGAACCTCTCAAAATACTCTGCTTAAGCTTCAAAACACCTCATGTCATCTGCTCTCAAGATTGGCCCATCTAGAATCAGAGCCTGAGGGTCCTTGGACCAGCACTGAGCCAGCCAGTCCCAGTAGGAGGATCCTGGATTTTCTTCCTTTCTATGGTCTCACCTCTTCCTGGGAGCCAGGAGTATAAGCCCATCCCTTGTTCTGTGGGCTGCTGAGAGACAGCCTCAGTCACACAGGCAGGAACTTCATGCCTCTGGCTGCAAAAATTAATTGCCTTGCCATCTAAAACAAAATTTCTGCCCAGAGGGTGCCCTCTTCCTCCTGAGTCTGCTCTGGGGGTGGAGGTAGAGGGCTTGCTTATCTGCCTGCATTCCTGGAACTGGTTGAAGGTTCCTCATAAAGCTTCAATGGACACACCCACCCAGAACATCCCAAGAATGTCTCCCTTCAGCTCCTCCCATTCTAGTGGACAAGAGCCACAACTGTAGCCATTGAGGTTCCAGCAAAGCCACTTTGGGTGCTCCCTTCTGATTCCAGTTTGAAAAGGGAGCTAGGTCAGAGGATCACAGACGCTGCTCTCTTATGTCCTTAAGGGGGGCTATACCTGAACCCACACTCCAGGTAGGCCACTGAGAACAGAGGGCATTCCCTTATAGACCTTTGACACAGCACCCTTGTGCTTGGAGAAGTAGGAAACCAGATGGAATCTAGACTCCAGCTTGCCTACTTCATTTCCCTCCCAAGAGCACCACAACCTGTCTTCCTCCACTTAACATACCATCTGCTATACCCAGGGTCTTCACAGTTCAGAAAGAATGACATAGCATGTGCTCCCCATGCCTAACTGTAAAACCATCCCTGTCTCTTCTGCAGCCTGACATGAGCCTCAAAGTTCCATCTCATCTCCTTTTGTCCTTTTCATTCAGTCTGCCTTTCTCTTCCTCCCTGCTCTGGTTTTATCTAGTTCAGCATGCTCTCTTTCTCCTTTCCTTCCCTTAACACTCCTCTGACCCCTTTCTTGTCCCTCCTCCCCATCATTCCTCATACATCCATCTTGTTCTTTTTTACTTCACTCTTGCATTGCATCTGATGCAGGAGAGGTACTATGTGAGAGCTCTATGCCCATATCTTGCTTGGACAGTACATAATTCTAAAGCAAGAAAAACTAAACAGCCGAACCCAGCCTCATCATAAAGCGACAACAGCTGTTAGAGGTTTGTCTCGAGTCTTTCCCTATTCTGTTCCAAAGACTGACAGAACTCTTAAAGCACCTTTTGCCTATAGGTATCATGGGTTCTGTTTCTGTGCTTTCCTTCACCATCCCATTACCCATCCAACTTGTACACCTGTGCATACCAGTGGCCTAAAGAGTTTCCTCTGGAAACAGGTGTTTGTGGCTTATATCTATTTCCTAGCTACTCAAGAGGCTGAGATCTGAGGATTGTGGTTCAAAACCAGCCTGGGCACAAAGTCTGCAAGACTCTTATCTCCAATTAACCACCAGAAAATGGGAATTGGTGCTGTGGCTCAAGTAGTAGAGATATAGCCTTGATCTGAAGAGCTCAGGGATAATGCCCAGGCCCAGAGTTCAAGCCTCATGACCAACCAAAAAAAGTTTCCTCTAGTCTGGGAATGTGACTTAGTGGTAGAGTGTTTGCCTAGCATGCATGAAGCCCTGTGTTTGATTCCTGTGTACCACATAAGCAGAAAAATCTAGAAGTGGTACATGACTCAAGTGGTAGAATGCTAACCTTGAGCAAAAGAAGCTCAGGGACAGTGCCTAGGCCCCGAGTTCAATCTCTAGGACTGGCAAAAAGGAAAAAAAAAAGTTTCCCATTCCCAGCTGTGAAGTTGGCATTTCTAATTCAGTTATCAGACACCACAGGAAGAAACCAGAACATAGGTAACATCCATCCCTCAAGCTTATAGATAAGGTTCAAGCTCTGAGCTGGGTATTGTATCGCCATGATAATCTTGCTGGCCAGACTGTCCCTTGGTCCATCCCAGCTACAGCTCTTACATTCTGGTACCTTCCTTATGCCTAGATAACTAATTTGTTTCCCCAAGTAGAGTCTCCTCCTCCTCCCTCTCTGCCCCCTCCTCCTCCCCCTGTGTGAGTACACAGAGTCTCATGGATCCAGTCACAGGCTGATTTGAACCATAATCCTCAGATCTTAGCCTCCTAGGTAGCTAAGATTACAGGCATGAATCACTCACCTGCAGTTTTTTGTTTTGTTTTGTTTTCTTACTGTTTTTCCCTTAAGAAAATAGTCTTGTTGTGGTTGCCCAGACTAGCCTCACACCCATAATTTTCCTGCCTCAGCACCTTGAGTACCACCCCATTCTACATAACTGAGATCTCAGCCTCCTGAGTAGCTAGGATTACAGGCATGAGCCACCATGCCCGGCTTCCATCTACTCTTAAAAGGATCTGAGGAAGCTGGGTGATGGTGGCTCACACCTGTAATCCTAGCTACTCAGGAGGCTGAGTTCTGAGGATTGCAGTTCAAAGTCAGCTCTGGCACTAAAAAGTCTGTGAGAGTCTTATCTCCAGTTAACAACTAGAAAACGGAACATGGGGCTGTTTCTAAAGGGGTAGCGACAGCGCCCAAGCCCCAGAGTTCAAGGATCGTGACCAAAAAATAAATAAATAAATAAGAGTAGATGGATACATTGAATAATCATACCAAGGCCAGCAGAGGACTACTGACACAGGTCAGCAGAATATATGAATGCCCCTGTGTGTTCCCTTTCTATCTCTGTTTGAGCTGCCCACTTCACACCTTTCTCTTAGACCTCCTTCACCTGGAATTCTCTATCCCTTGCTTTCAGTCTGCCCTCTGCCTTCAGACAGGCTTCCTTCTAGGTCTCCCTACCTTCCCTGACCCTGGAATAGACAAGCTTATACTGAGTGAAGCTGAAACTCAAATCTTTGAATGCCAAGTGATCCTGGGCTATTACCCTTGTGGGCATTGCAGAGGCCCAAACCTTCCATCAGCCAGGTCTCCTCCAGGTCCCCTCTAGGCCAACATCTTTCACCATCCTGTCTCCCTTTCTTTTCCTCTCCTGCGATCAGTGGCAGCCAGAGGAGTCCGAGGACTATGTAAGTAACAGGTGTGCAATCATGGGCAAGACTGGGTCAGGCTGGGCTCATGGGACACTCCCCCTCTCCCAGCCTGTGCTGCCAAGATCCACAGGGCACCAGCCACATCCAGAGAAAATTGGCATTTAGATACAAGCACCAGGCTGAGCAATGATTGGCGTTTCCTCTAATCCTTATTTCTTGCCTGTCGAGCAGCAATTGAGGCCAGTGTTGATGATCGACCAGGACCTGGCCCCTGCTTTGTTCAGACTGGGATGGAGTTCAATCCAATCCTGATCGTTAGACCTTATTGATCCTTAGAGTGAAAAATTAACCTGCTCAGGGCCCAGGCTGGGAGAACATCTAGGGAGCCAGGGTCCGAAACCGGTACTGCTAGAGCCCCAGCCCTGAGAGACCCTCCAGCTGGGGCAAGGAGGAGCCTCCTCCTGAGGCTTAGAGCTGGAGCAACTCCAGGGTTGGAGGTGGCAGCCCTGATCCCGTTGCACGGTAGTCTCCTCCCTTCTTTACTCTTCTCTGTGTGGCGTGGCTTGGTCTCCTGTGGTGTTTTTCCGCATGTCCAGAAACCGTGTCTTTGCTGGAGATTGGTGTGGGGGATCCACCAAGGCAAAGGAATGCCCTGGGTAAATTCTCAGGCATCAGTGGGAATAGGTATGGGGAGCTTCCTTGGTCTCCTCCTATCTTCCCTGGTTTCAGGAGGCTTTGCAGGACATAGATGTTATAAAGGCACTGGCCTCAGTGGGCATCACCCTATCTTGCAGTATGGAGCCCTATTCCTCCTTGTGTGTGCTTGCTTTAGTGTCTGTAAATAGTGCTATACCTGCCAATGCAGAAGGAGCTAAGGTCTCAGTGTACATTCGTGCAAAGGGCACAGACGGCATTGAATGGCATTGAGTGCGTGCCATTGAGTGCATGCGAGGCTCAGTTTCCTCTATGTGTGTATGTGGAAGGGCCTTATGAAGTGCCATTCACAGCACAATGGGGTGATGAAAACAGTGCGGCCCTTTGTTCTTACCTGAAAGGAGAATGAGCTGTCTGCCGCAGGCATGGGGCTTCCGGAATAAGCGGGCTCCTCCCAGCCCACATCCCACCTGGCCATTCTAACAGTCAGGCATTGGATAGCCCATTTCCTAAAACCCCTTTCCCTGTGAGCCTGGGGGCTTCCTGGGCCTTGGGACCACAATGGCTGACAGTGTGGCCTCTTCCTGCACACAGTGATAGGAACTGCTTCTCCTTCCTCCCCAGGAAACCACCATTAGCGGACTCACCCCAGAGACCACCTACTCTGTTACTGTAGCTGCCTACACAACCAAAGGAGATGGTGCTCGAAGCAAGCCCAAAATCGTTACAACGACAGGGGCAGGTAAATGTGGGAAGGGGTCAGGGATAGAGCTGAGGGTTGGCAGCGGGGAGAACAGTGCCAGAGCCCAGTGCGTGGTTGTTCAGTCCCAGGGCGGCCCACCATGATGGTCAGCACTACAGCCATGAACACCGCACTGCTTCAGTGGCACCCACCCAAGGAGCTGCCCGGTGAGCTGCTCGGCTACCGGCTGCAGTACCGCCGGGCCGATGAGGCACAGCCCACCATCATAGATTTTGGCAAGGATGACCAGCACTTTACAGTCACTGGACTGCACAAAGGGGCCACCTACATCTTCTGGCTTGCTGCCAAGAACCGAGCTGGCCCAGGTGAGGAGTATGAGAAGGAGATCATGACCCCTGAGGACGCTCCCAGTGGCTTCCCCCAAAACCTGCGAGTGACAGGACTCACCACATCTACTACGGAACTGACCTGGGACCCGCCAGTGCTGGCAGAAAGGAATGGGCGCATCACCAACTACACTGTGGTATACCGTGACATCAACAGCCAACAGGAGCTGCAGAATGTCACCATTGACACGCGCCTTACACTCTCGGGTCTCAAGCCGGACACCACTTACGACATCAAGGTCCGCGCACGTACCAACAAAGGCGCTGGTCCACTCAGCCCCAGCATCCAGTCCCGGACCATGCCGGTGGAGCAAGGTGTGTGCTGGCACTCATGGCACTGCCTGCCCAAATGTGGCTGCGCCTGGGGAACCTCTGCTCTCCTTGACTCACTGACTCTGGCAACTATGATCCACCAGCCTCTGCTGTGTGACCCTTCAATTTCTTGTTACCATGACCACTAACCTCTAACAAACAGGCACCGTGTTTTGTGATGTGACCCCGACCTGTACTGTCCTTGACTTACTGATTTCTACTGTGTGACCTTCCAGTCTCATGACCTTGACCTTCTCATCTCTTGACTGCACCACCATTCTCTGGTGTGCAGCCTACTGATCTCTGGTGTGTGGTACTAACCTCGAGGCTATGACCCATAGACCTCTAGTAAACATGCCCTGATACCTGGACACATGCTTCTCATGACCACAACCTACTGACCTTTGGCCTCTCTGGCTTGATATCTGTGAGCTCAAAATCAAGCTTTTGCCCACCCTCTTCTAGCCTCCTCTAGAGTTTCTAATGATGGGTGCTATGACATCCCCTGCCCTATTTAGTGCTCAGTGTGGAAGAGGTTTGGTTGGGAGTAGGCTAGGAGTTGAAGCTGGCTAGAGGTGAGAGTACAGCCATTCCTACCTTCCCCCTTGCCCTGACCACTATCAACCTCTGATCCAGCTAGCTAGCCAGAGCTAACTCCTTCCTATCCTCTGCAGTGTTTGCCAAGAACTTTCGTGTGGCAGCTGCAATGAAGACCTCTGTTCTGCTCAGCTGGGAAGTCCCTGACTCCTACAAGTCTGCTGTACCTTTCAGGGTAGGTGAGGGCCACAGCCAGCCCAGCCAGCATACACACAGACCTACTGTATGCTGTCATTCCAGTTCTAACTCACATATCACGTGTCAGTACACTGGGTCCTGGTTGTACAGACACAGTGCCCTGCTGGCACATAGTGGTGGATCCTTATCCCGAGGCACTGCCACTGCTCTTTCTCCTGCAGATTCTGTACAACGGTCAGAGTGTGGAGGTGGATGGACACTCGATGCGGAAACTGATTGCAGACCTGCAACCCAACACAGAGTACTCATTTGTGCTGATGAACCGTGGCAGCAGTGCAGGGGGCCTGCAGCACCTTGTGTCCATCCGCACAGCCCCTGACCTGCTGCCACACAAACCACTGCCGGCCTCTGCCTACATAGAAGATGGTCGCTTTGCCCTCTCTATGCCTCAAGTGCAGGACCCCTCACTGGTCAGGTGTGCAGATGAAGGCTGAGGGCTGGCCTGTGGGACAGGGTTGCAGGCCACTAGAGGTGACAGCCCTAATTGCTGTTCTGTCTGTCCAGGTGGTTCTACATTGTGGTGGTGCCTATTGACCGAGTGGGTGGGAACATGCTGGCTCCAAGATGGAACACCCCTGAGGAACTGGAGCTAGAGGAGGTACCTGGAGGCAAGGGAGCAGCACAGGTGGCATCTCCAACTGTGGTTGGAAGTGGCCACCATTCCTTGAAAGTTGTCCTCCCAGTAGATTAAAATCATTGCCCTGGGGGGGCAGGGGTTTGGCCTAGTGGCAGAGTGCTTGCCTAGCATGCACAAAGACCCAGATTGGATTCCTTGGTGTACCACATACATAGAAAAAGTGGTGCTGTGGCTCAAGTGGTAGAGCACTAGGCCTTAAGAAAGCCCAAGGACAGTGCTCAGGCCCTGAGTTTAAGCCCCAGGACTAGCAAAAAAAAAAGATGTCCTGGCTTCTCTGGCTTGGAGTTTACCTCTCCCTGGAGAGAGAGACTCTGTGGGGACTCTCTGGAAGTGTTGAGAAAACTAAAGTGCTTAGCTGAGTGCAGTGGCTCACACCTATAATCCTAGCTACTCAGGAGGCTAAGATCTGAGGATCAAGGTTCAAAGCCAGTCCAGGCACAAAAGGACCTGAGACTCTTACCTCTAGTTAACCTTTAAAAAAGGGTAGGGTGGTAGTCTTGGGCTGAAGAGCTCAAGGACAAGGCCCAGGCCCAGGGGTAGGGCAGTATCCTTGAGCTGAAGAGCCCAGGCCGAGTTTAAGCCTCATGACCCACAAAAAAAAAAAAAAAAAAAAAATGAAGTGCTTACAGAGAGTTCACTGGAGGACTGGAGGTGTTTGGCAAAAATCTTGTGGGATGGGAAATGGCCCTATTGCTCAAGAGGCCTACAGGAGAGGCTTGTGGGTGTCGAGGCCATGGGGGTCTGGAGTGGGCCGTAAGCCTGAGTTCTTGTGTACACGTGAAGTCTTCTATCCTTTTCTGATTGCCCTGTGGAAACTGCCTAGTTGAGATGAGATTATATAAGGCTTTTTCTTGTGGCTTGGTGGTAGGAGTAGTGGTGCACTACCTGGTATTACCCTGTAAGGGTGGTGGGCAGAACAGGCTTGAGTTTCTTACAGAAATTAAGCCTCAGCCTTCGGAGCTGATGTCCCTGGCTCCAGCTTCAGGGCCTGATGTGACTCTCTTCTGCTCTGGCAGCTTCTGGAGGCCATTGAACAGGGTGGAGAGGAACACCGGCGAAGGCGCCAGGCCGAGCGGCTCAAGCCATATGTGGCCGCTCAAGTGGATGTGCTCCCGGACACCTTCACCCTGGGGGACAAGAAGAACTACCAGGGTTTCTACAACCGGCCGCTGTCTCCAGATCTGAGTTACCAGTGCTTTGTGCTTGCCTCTCTCAAGGAACCTGTGGACCAGGTCTGCTTGAGCCAGCGTGGCTCTCAGCACCCGATACCCTAGACCTATCCCAAGATTAGGCCAGTCATAGATATTGAGAAACCCCTCATGTCCCGGTCTATATCAGCCCTGACACATTAAGATTACTGGCCTAGGGCAGCCCCTAAGACCTTTATTAGATATCCCAAGACATTCGGCCAAGGACCCAGAAAACCAAATGTAATTTGTCTCTAGACACCCAGTCCTGATCATCAGATCAACCTCTTAAAGTATAGAAACCAGATCTGGGCCAGCCTATGTCCCAACCCCAGAGCCCCTCTCTAGGCTTGATGGGCAGAGGTTGGAGGGCTCACTGAGCTCATACATAGCCTGTGCTATTCCTCCATTGGACCACAGAAGCGCTATGCCTCCAGCCCCTACTCGGATGAGATCGTTGTCCAGGTGACACCAGCCCAGCAGCAGGAGGAGCCTGAGATGCTGTGGGTGACAGGCCCTGTCCTGGCAGTCATTCTTATCATTCTCATTGTCATTGCCATCCTCTTGTTTAAAAGGTAAGTGCTATGCTCAGGATTCTGGGGGAGAGCACCTGCCCCTGCCTCTCAGGCCCTCTCTAATACGATACATATGGAGTGAACACATTCATTCTAGCCTGGGTCCCTGGGCACAGTGGGAAGCCAGCATGGGCAGAAGCAGTATTTGTATGTGGCAGCCTGGGTAAGAAGAGGGCCCGGGCTTTCCATGAACATTGCCAGGCATGTCTGTCTGTTTCTATGAATGTGAGTGTGCGTCTGTCCATTTTAGTTTCCAGATGCCACTGGTTTCTGGTTTCCAACCTTAAACACAATTCCTAGGTAGTTTTCCAGCCTCATCTCCTACATGGTCCTGGAGAAATCCCCACTAATATTCAATTAGCAGACATTTACAGAAGGCCTGTTGTGGCTAATACATTCCCAGCTGTCACACCTCTATGTCGTTAACAGTTGGTCTTCATTTGGATACCCTGGGTACTCCCTCTCCTCCTGGCCTCTAAGGTGTTCCAGAGATTTTACTTAGTACCCCTTGATTTAAAACCTATTGGTGGCTCCCATCCCTTAGTCTGAGAGTTGAGTGCCTGGCTGACCTTGTCTCTGCCACCATCCTTACCATGGGTCCCAGGTCCGTGGAGGCTGGAACCTCCTCTGGGTTTGTAGCTCTCTTCCACAGTCCTGGCAGTTGCCTCTGTTTCCTTTATGGCTTATTTGTAGACTCCAGTGTCTAAGAGGCTTTGGTCCCCAGCCTCTTTCAGACAGCCTGCATCTGCTATAGAATGCCCCAATAGACAGCACAGTGCTGAAGAGGCACACAAGCATGCCCAGACGGTGTCTGCCCCATGAATGTATCCTGGTCTGTGTGTCAGATGAATCTCCTTATAGGAGTGCCATTCTCCTGAACTCCATTGCCCCCCTGACCTTGCCTGGGCCCTGTACTTCTTCTGGCAAATTCTTGCCGTCCCAGGGTGGTCAGAACTGTGGGTAGTCCTGAGGAGTGCCTCCCCCCACCCCCCGCACCTGCTCATCCTTCCTACCCTCACCTGGATCCTGGTGTCTGTGCAGAGGTGAACCCTCTCCCTGTGTTATGGGGGTGCTTTATGAGGGTCCCGCTTCGTCTCCATCATGTGAGGGCTGAGTGCTTGGCAGAATCAATGACCATTCCTTTCTTCTGTCCTTGCCTGTCTTCGGGACCTAGTAAACAAGAAAGGTAGGAGTTATTCCTTCTCTCTTCACACGCCTTCCTCTCTTCTTATCCCTGTGCATATGGGCCAGCAGGGAGGGATGGTGCTTTGACCAGAAGCCTCTTGCCTTGTGGCTTTCAGCAGCAAATGGTGTCTGGTCAGCACAGCTGGCTTTCTGGTTTGGAATGAGTCCTCATTGGCATGAGGGGCAGGCTTTGTTGCTCTTTTGCCTCTTCAACTGTGTTTTCCCCGTAGAGGATGCTCCCCTGGAGCTCATGCACGATGCAGCCTTCATTGCTTCCCAAGTCCACAGACCTTTCCAGAACTCTTCCCAAGGTCCCCATTCTCTAGAAAGTTATCTAAGTGCTGCAAAAGATGATCTTGTTCTACTCTGCAGAGCAGCAGGGAATGGTGTCTTAATGTGTACACAAGCACACTCACAAGTTCCTCCTTGACAACATAGTACACAACCTGAAAGTGGGCTCTGGGTATCCTCTAGAGCTGGACCCTGTATTCTGTTGCCGACCTGTCTTTATGGATGGGGAGGCTTAGGCCAGTGAGAGAGGACTTTGCCCGGATAGTTACACTTTCCTTGCCCCTCCCCTGCTGCTCTGGGGATTTACACAGATACCACGACGGCCAGACCGCTGGGGTCCAGGCCCCTGTGATGTTTGCATATTTTATGTGTCGTTGCATGTTTCTTCCTGATGATTTCTGCTGCCTCAGGTTTGGTAGTCTTGGGGACAGCAGCCACTGCCCTGCGGTGACCTGCTTTCTGTCCAAAGGAACCACCAGCCTGTGTGTCCCTTTCTTCCCTTGCTGCTTGCCCTTCTGTCCACTCCACACTCCTGCTGTCTCTCTACTACACTCCTAGCCTGTGTTCTTTCATGTTGAAGCTGCTCTGCCCCTGGCTCCTCTGTGCTCAGAGTCCCCAGGACTGGGTGGGGTCATAGTGCACATGGGGCTGGTCTGAGCTTGAACCTTAGGTTCTCACCAACCTCCCGCTGCCTCTTTAGGAAAAGGACTCATTCCCCATCATCAAAGGATGAGCAGTCCATTGGGCTGAAAGACTCCCTGCTGGCCCACTCCTCTGACCCTGTGGAGATGCGGAGGCTCAACTACCAGACACCAGGTAGGGTGGCTCCTGTGGCCTTTTTGCCCTACTGCTCTGACCACACAGACCTGCAGACTGTTCTGCAATCTGACTGAAGGACTTTGGACATATGCCACGTTTCTTGCTGCTCTTCTTCCTTTTCATCCTTTTCTTTGGACTGGGATGACTAAGGAGCACCATATCCAACAAGTGGATGGAACCTGGGAACCTCTCAAGGGCCACAGAGCTTCTTACTAGTTCCTGTGCATCTCCAGGACTCTGGATAAGAGATATAAAGAGCCCACAGGAGCCCACCGGAGCCACATTCCTGCCATAGGGTGGCCAATCTGTGTGCCCACATTCTGGCCCTCCATGCAGGAGGGCCATGTTAGCAGTAGCAGTGCCCACCAGATGCAGGGTGATGCTCACACTTGACCCTTCCTGGATGGCTCTGGGCTCATCGTAGAAGGACAGGGACCCACACTCATGGTTTAGTACCCACCCTTCCTGTCCAGTGATTTCTCCTCTGCAATCTTGTGAAGAGCTAAAATTTTGGCTCCCAGGACCTGTATTTGTACTGTGACTCCTCTAACAGAGGGCTAGAGTTGCCTTAATATGATCTCTAAGCTCTGTGGCAGCAGTAACCGTCTTGTTCGTCCTTATCCTTGTATTTAACCTGCAGTGTTGAATGCCTGTGAAATGAACACAGCTGTGGAACAAGTGAATGGACTAATGTGCACACACAAAAGACTTGTATTTGTATGAGCTAGTTATTACTGCATATCAAATTATCTTAAACTTAGTGGCTTAAAACAACAATTATGTATTCTCTTTTACATTTCCTATGAGTCAGGAATCAGACAGGGCGCAGCAGGAGCTTTGTCTCTATTCCCAAATGTCTGGGCCCTCAGCCGGAAGACTTCAAGGCTAGGAGATAGAACCATTCAAACCAGGGAGGGACTGGGAAATTATGGCTGATGGCCAACTATGTCCCACTATGTATTTCTGAAACAAGGTTTTGCTGGAACACTGGCACATCTATTACTTTCTGAGGACATTTGCTATGAAGGATGGAAGAGATAGCTGATGACTGCAAAGTCTTATTGACTTTCTGGCCTTCCATCGGGAAAGTTCACTAACCTGTCGATGGTAAAACCATTTAGGCAATGTTTATTTGATGAGCACCTATAAACCTGGTTAGGCTATCAGCAGGACATCGCTGCACAGCTTCTTCATATGCCCTGGGCTTCCTCACAACCTGGTGACAGTTCATGTCTTGCAGCTGTGCCGCCACAGACCTAGCAGATTATTATAATTTGGCATGACTAGATCTGCAAGGAATCCAAGTATCTGCATGGTAGGAAAGGGGGAGCTGGAGAACCAGTCCAGGGACGTGCCAGGCCACATAGGCCATTTTCAGGGAAAGGGTAGAAGGTAGTCCTCCAGGTAGAGTTACTGTATGTACATCAAGTTGTCATCCCTTGAGTGTTCCTGCAACATTGGAGTAGGGGCCAGGGTTACTGAACCAAGAGATGACTGAGGGGTTTAACGGAAGGTCCTGAGACATTTAGACTTCCTCCTGCGAGTCCCAGGGAGACATGGGAGATCTCTAGCAGGGGGGCTGCTGTGTTAGAATTATGCTATTGTGCTGGCTGCTCTGTGGCAAATGGGTTGAAAGAAGAGAAACTAGGGAAGGGAGACAAGGCTATTGGCCTAGGCTGGTAGGTACAAGGTGGCAGTGGGGATGGAAGGATGAGGGCATTGGGATCCATCCAGAGTTCACACAGAGATATAGGATGCTTTGGGGGCTGCTGGCTGAGGAATGGGATAGGAGCTTCTACATGATAGGAAGTCTGTGGGTACCAACCTCTTCACTGACAGCAGTGCTGAAACCATCAGTATGAGAGGTGCCAAGGAGGACTCGGGTCAAAACCCAAAAGAGACACACTCTCCCGGGCACGAGCCAAAAGGGAGCCCAAGGAGGAAGGTGGTGAACAGGGTTAATGAAGGATGGATGAGAGGCTGGCAACGTGGCTTAGTGGTAGAGTGGTTACCTAGTGTGCATGAAGCCCTAGATTTGATTCCTCAGTACCACATAAACAGAAAAGCAGAAGTGGCTCTGTGGCTAAAGTGGTAGATTCTAGCCTTGAGCACAGAGATCAGAGACAGAGCCGAGGCCCTGAGTTCCAGCTGCCAGGCAAAGATATGGACACATGGCAAATAGGTGTCTGTGAAGCTAGAGCTGGGAAGAGCTACACAAGGAAGACGAGGGACCAAGTGAGCTCAAGTAGAGAAGAACCAGTGGCTCTGGCCCTCAAGACCTTGCAGGGGATGGCGAGATGTATAGACAGTGGGCGAGTACTTAGGAAGAGAGGAGAGGGATAGGAAATGAAAAAAAGATTTCCCTAATTATTTTTTTTTTGTCAGCCCTAGGACTTAATCTAGGGCCGGGCACTCTAGCACTTAAGCCACAGCCATCACTCCTGGCCTTTTCTGTTTATGTGGTACTGAGGAGCCCAACCCAGGGCTTTATGCACTCTAAGCAACCACTCTACCACTAAGTCATATTCCCAGCCCTTCCCTAATTTTCAATATGAAAGTTATCTGAAAATACCCAAGGCCAAGTTTTGATAGCAAAAGGGACAAGAGTTTACTTTGGACTTTGCAAAAGGTCATGTGAAAAGCCCTAAGAGGCCACCCAAGTCTGTGTTTGGAAAACTCACTCTCAAGGTGAGAAATCAGTCGGTGCTTCTGAGCAACAAGGGGACCTGTCCTGACCCACAGCCCCCAGTTCCTCCTCCTTCACTGCCCAACCCCCTCCACAGACCCCAGCCCCTGCACTGTCTGATCTCACATCCCAGTGACCAGAAAAGGCAACCCAGCTCTTTTCTCTACCCCTATTGTTTTTCTGGTTTGTTTTCTCTACAGGTTCCAGTGCCCCCAGTTGCCCGAATATCTCAAGTTAGTTTTCAAAGTTCCCGTGTTTGGGGAAACTTTGGCTTCCATGTCTGTTTCTACTCTACTCTCACCCCATTTCCCCTCTGCTTTCTCAGTTCCTCGCTTTTTCCCACCTTTATCTCTTCTCTCCTCTCTCCTGGCTGTCTCCTCCTCTCTTTGTTCCTCTGCCCACCTGCTTCCTCCAGTCCCTTTTCTCTCCCTCTGGCTCTATCTCCTTGCCTCTTTGCTTCTGCCACCTTTAGTCTCATTCTGACACCTGTCTGCCTCCTGTCTTCTTGGCTCTGTGTCTCCAGTCTTCTTCTTCATTTGCTTCTCTCTCTATGTATCTCTGTGTCACACTGTCATTGTCTATAGTTAGTGGCCATTTCATCAACATAGTCATTGCCTGGAAAGACAATGTCACCAAGTCTCCCATGGTAACTGATGCCAGTGAGGGGCAGGCGGCCATCTCTGGGCAGATGTAGTGGAAATCCAGCTTCCATCCTTTCAGCTGCTGATGACTTGGGCTTCCAGCCCCAGCCTGGGAGGGACGAAGCCTCTTATTCCTCTTGAGCAGACCTGCCAGGCTGAACCCTGTTGCCCTCACTCAGCAGTGTGTCACCTAGACATGCTCCCATGTGCTAACAGCACACACATCTGCCACGCCCCAGCCACCATGTGTACTGCCATCCTTGTTGCCGCATGTGCTGCTATCTCCATGCCACCAGTGCTGAGTGCTCCACCAGTGCTCCATGGTCACCCATATTCACATTTGCACATACATACATTGGGGCTGTCTCTACCATCTTGCTCAGGTGTCATGCTAATCCTATTTTCCTGTGCCCTACCCCCCCCCCCAGGTATGCGTGACCATCCTCCCATCCCTATCACTGACTTAGCAGACAACATTGAACGCCTGAAAGCCAATGACGGCCTCAAGTTCTCTCAGGAGTATGAGGTGAGACACCCTTAGTCCCCACTCTCACAGTGTGATTGACCTGGACCTAGTCAGTAACCAGTTCCTGTCTTGTCCCAGATCCAAGCTAGGACTGGGGCTCCAGGTTTTCCTGGTACGCATGAGGACAGTCAACAGCACCAAGTTTCAGCTGGGGGAACTGGTGATTCTAGGTATTGGGCCCAGCCAAGGGCTTGCAAGGACCCTTTGATCACCCCTAAGAGATGCTACAGAAGGTGGTTTGCTAGAGCTCAGATGTGTGCTAGATACTGGCCTCTAAGAGGTTATTTCACCAACCTCTGGGCACCAGCTAGGCACTGGGCATCTCCTCCCTACAGACTACTGAAATGGTACTATTGTTCTCCCATTTTATAGGTCTGGAGGAGGGGCAAACAACTGATGAGTAATAGAGCCAGGATTCCAGCCTGTGTCGGCCTGACACCCAGTGCCCTATACTTTCATGAGTTCTATCCATTCTCTCATTGCCTGAAATATCAGTGTCACTGAGCTTCCTATGGTGATAGCTCTCCCCAGTAGGTATGCTACAAGCCCAGCTTCAACCCTGTTAGCAGCCACTCACCTGTGCCCACATGTCCATTCCAGATATCACAGCTCACAGATGAGACTTGAGACTTGCTACTGGGGCCTTGACTTCCACTTGCTGGGGCCTCAGACTTCAGGATATGAGGGTTCTCAGCAAAGCCAGCCCAGAGAAGAAAGTCCACGAGACTTACCTTCAGCTAACTACCAGAAAACTGCTCGTGGAGCTTGGCTCAAAAGTGGTAGAGCACTATCCTTGAGCAGAAAAGCTCAGAGATGGTGAAATCAAGCTCTATGACTGACACCCCCACACCCACTAAAAAAACCACAAACAATGAAGGTTGGACCCAGTCATTCTAGGGTTTTTCTGGCTTTCCAGTCAGATGTCCAGTCTTAGCGGCTATATTCTTAGCCCTCCAAAGGGCCATACAAAGTAGATAGCAAAGTTGGTTAGCCAAGAGGAAGTTAAACCTTGGTGGATATATGAATGAGCATATTTGCTACACAAACTTTTGCCTTCTACTGTAGAATACACAATAAATCCTGTTCAGCTATAGCCTTGCTGCAGTAATGAAGCAACTTGGGACCTGTTTTTAGCTCTTTGTCTGTCTAGGAAGCCTCCTTGTCTTCTACTCTTAACCTGTGTCATGTCCTATCCCTGCCCATTTGATGGGGCTATACCTACTGCAGACTTACAGGGTCTCTACTCACAGATACCCCTCATTTCTCACTGCTCATTTCTCTCTAATCTAAGCTTTCCTTACAATACCTCTAAATACCAGCTTTCTCTGCCCACCTAAGGCATCTGTGGGCTCTTCCTCAGCCAGGTTTCCATAGCTCAGTTAATGTTAATGTTCTGGGAATATGGAGACAAATGTCTTCAGAGACTTAGTGGATAAACATGGGCAAACAGGTAATCAGCATGGAATGTGTGATTGAAAATCTGCCCCAATATATCATTCATATAGATGGATGGATGGATGGATGGATAGATATAGATAGATAGATAGATAGATAGATAGATAGATAGATAGATAGATAGATAGATTAAACTTTCCTGACATGCAAAAGGAAGAGGCTGAGAACACTGAAGCAGCTTGAGTGTGGGTGCGTTCCTGGAGATCTCATGGAAGCAGTAGCTCCATCCCATGGAACGTAACAAGGCTGGGGCCAAAATATGAAGAGTGAGTGCTATGCAGAGAACTGTGGTTATATCCATCTGTAAAATGAGGATAACAACTGAGCCTCCCTCTTGAGAATTAGATGAGGGAATGTATGAGAGTGCTTTTAACAGTGCCAACTAAGACTTAGCTCTTACCATTTCTGTTCTTTGAGGCCATGACTAACATATAGAGGCTTTTAAGCAGAAAATTGATGTTCAAATCTGCATTTTCAAAGGATTGTCCTGGCCATAGGCCAGAATGGGTTGAAGTAGAGCAAGAGAAAAGAGGCAGGGAGATGCCAAGCCTGAATTAGGTGGAAAGCCAAGGGCAGCTATGGCAGGTTGAAGAGAGTTAAAAGGGATAGCACTAGATATGGTGAGTGATGGATAGAGATACAGAGATCATGAGGTGGACTTACAGCTACTGGCCTGAGCTTCAGAGTAAATAGATGATTGTGCCCTCTACTGAGAAGACCTACCAATAACACCAGGTGCAGAGGAGAAACTAATGAACTTGACTTTAGAAGTGGAATGTGAGCCAGGGGCAGTGGCTCATGCCTGTATTCCTAGCTATTCAGGAGACTGAGATCTGAGGATCAAAGTTCAAAGCCAGCCAGGGCACAAAATGACCTGAGACTCTTCAGTTAACCTCTAGAAAATGGGAAGTGGGGCTATGGCTCAAGGGTGGGGCTATACCCTTTAGCTGGAGAGCTAAGAGAAAGTGCCCAGGCCGAGTTCAAGCCCCATGACCCACCAAAAAAAAAAAAAAGTGGAATGTGGCTGGGAATGTGGCCTAGTGGTAGAGTGCTTGCCTAGCACACATGAACCCCTGGGTTTGATTCCTCAGTACCACATAAACAGAAAAGACTGAAATTGGCACTGTAGCTCAAGTGATAAAAGTGCTAGCCTTGAGCAAAAGAAGCTCAGGGTCAGTGCCTTGGCCTTGAGTTCAAGCTCCAGAACTGTCAAAAAAAAAATAAAATAGAATTGAGCCAAGCACTAGTGGCTTATGCTTATAATCCTAAATTACTCAAGAGGCCGATATCTGAGGATTGTGGTTCAAAATCAGCCCGGGCAAGAATGCCCATGAGACACTTACCTCCAATAAAGTACCCAGAAAAAGCCAGTAGTAGCCCTGTGGCTCAAGTGGTAGGCCACTAGCCTTGAGCAAAAGAAGCTCAGAGACAGCACCCAAGCCTAAAGTTTAAGCTCCAGGACCAGCGGGTGGGAAGGAAAAATGGATTGAGACAGAAGTTAAGACCCCCTGGTGAGATGATGTCTAGGCAGCTTCCAGATACTCAAATGACCGCTCCAGCAGACAAATGTAAGAATTCTGTCAGCAGTAAGGGCCACCTGGGAAGAGTCGTAACTGAGAAGAATCAGAAATAGGCAGTGTCCTACCTGTAGGAAGGGCAGGTCAGAGGAGCAGATGGACAAGGAATAGTCCAAGAGTTGGAACAGAGCTGCAAAGGTGCACAGTGTCCAGAGCCATCATCAGTTTCCAACGTGGCCCAAGTAGCTGGACTGTGCTATCTGCCCATTTCACTAGCTGAGCTCAGTGTCCTTTCCATAGCCCCCCCATCCCTGACCGCTCTAATCAGATGAGGGGATTTGGTGCTTGGTCAGAGTTGTTATCTGTCACATTCTATATCTGACCTATCCTCTTTGTGGCTATGAGGAGGGGCTGCTCAGCCTCATTAGCACCATGGGTAGAGGGTAGTGTGGCCTGCAGAGGGATGACTGAGCACGTCCCAGGTACCAGGGTTTCCAAGGGTAGTTTCTTGTCCCTTACCTCACCTGCTTCTTCAACTTTTGGCAGTCCATTGACCCAGGACAGCAGTTCACATGGGAGAATTCCAACCTGGAAGTGAACAAGCCCAAGAACCGCTACGCAAATGTCATCGCCTATGACCACTCTCGAGTCATCCTCACCTCCATCGATGGTGAGCCAAGGGGGCGGCACCCTCTCCCACCTCCCTGTTTCCCTCCTTTTCACTGGGGTAACAACTCACTGTAGAAGACACCGTACTCCCGGGTGCACAGAGGCCTGGTGGATGGGCCTCGGGACCCTACGTTAATGTTCTCCATGTCCTTTTCCAACTCTGCAGGGGTTCCTGGGAGTGACTACATCAATGCCAACTACATTGATGGCTATCGCAAGCAAAATGCCTACATTGCCACACAGGGCCCACTGCCCGAGACCATGGGCGACTTTTGGAGGATGGTGTGGGAACAACGCACAGCCACTGTTGTCATGATGACACGGCTGGAAGAAAAGTCCCGGGTGAGATTTAGCGTCCCTGCTAGGAGGTGGATGAGAAATAACGCAGTCACCAAGTGACGTTGGACACTCTCCTCTGCCCCTGTGGACAGAAATTCCTCAGTTCCTCAAGGAATCCCCCACATCCTATTGTTTTCCTAATGTGATTATATTCCCAAAGTACTGGTATCATCAGGTGCTGGGGTGGGGGGTGGCATATTCCCCAGATGTTCTTAGGTTCCTGGGATGTTTATATGTTTCACCAAATGCTATCATTTTCTGGAATGCTAATATGATCCCCATTTGCCGCCATGTTCGAGGTATTCACATGTTCCCCAGATGCTAGAGTATTCCTGAGGCATTAACACATCTCCTAAGTTAATTAGGAAGAAGAGCTGCTGTTATCTGCCTTTGCACTGCAAAGCATTGACTGGAACATAAAATTTACAGAGCTTGAAAATGGGGCATAAACGTTATGGGTAAATTTGGCAGAAAATGTGCCTGGTGCGATCTGGTCTTGAATAAATAATTTTCAATTATGGCCCCATTCCACCAGTGAGGGCAGTTAGTGACACACTGGCGAAGCTTGGTGATGGAGAGAGAGATGGCGCATCTGAAAGATGGAAGTAGCCAGATCTGGTAGTGTTTACACTCTGCTTTTGCCAGTGTTTGAGCACCCTCCAGCATTTTCATGTCCCCTCTGCCCCCTGCTCTCTTTGTCCCTCGCAGGTGAAGTGTGATCAGTATTGGCCAGCCCGTGGCACTGAGACCTACGGCCTCATTCAGGTGTCCCTGCTGGACACAGTGGAGCTGGCCACCTACACCATGCGCACCTTTGCCCTCCATAAGGTATGGGCCCGGGGGCCCTGAAACTCCTCTTTCACTGCAGCCTTGCAAGGACAGTGGACTGGGATGGGGCGCTGTCCCAGGAAGTGAGAGGAGAGTGTGACATGACAGACTGCATTACAGGGAAAGTGCCACACCTCCTTCAGGGGTCCGTCTGAGCAGGGGGAAGAGAGTCGGGTCCCAGTGAGTGATCAGTTCTGCCCTGGGTCATGGCAGGCAGACTTCTAGTCACTTCCTGTCTCCCACCTTTACTGTCCAGAGTGGCTCCAGTGAGAAGCGGGAGCTGCGTCAATTCCAGTTCATGGCCTGGCCAGACCATGGGGTTCCCGAGTACCCAACTCCAATCTTGGCCTTCCTACGACGGGTCAAGGCGTTCAACCCCCTCGATGCAGGGCCCATGGTGGTGCACTGCAGGTGAGAAGGCACAGTGCCACCGAATGGGGTAGGGTGGGAGGTGGGGAGCAGTGCCCCAAGCTAAGCCCATGTCCCGCAGTGCCGGTGTGGGCCGCACAGGCTGCTTCATCGTTATTGACGCCATGCTGGAGCGGATGAAGCATGAGAAGACAGTGGACATCTATGGCCATGTGACATGCATGCGATCACAGAGGAACTACATGGTGCAGACAGAAGACCAGTATGTGTTCATTCATGAGGCCTTGTTAGAGGCTGCCACATGTGGGCACACAGAAGTGCCCGCCCGTAACCTGTATGCCCACATCCAGAAGCTAGGCCAAGTACCTCCTGGGGAGAGTGTGACTGCCATGGAACTTGAGTTCAAGGTAAGGCTTGGTGGACCTCCTTAACCTCAAGGGCTTGGGCTGGGTCAGGGAAATGATGCCTCCCAGGAGGCCAGGCTTACCAGTCCCTTCCTCTTAACAGCTGTTG
The DNA here is from genome assembly GCF_031878675.1 of Megascapheus bottae. Classification (NCBI taxonomy): domain Eukaryota; kingdom Metazoa; phylum Chordata; class Mammalia; order Rodentia; family Geomyidae; genus Megascapheus; species Megascapheus bottae. The sequence goes on along the minus strand of NC_143514.1, from coordinate 56,545,325 downwards.
GCCAGCTCCAAAGCCCACACATCTCGCTTCATTAGTGCCAATCTGCCATGTAACAAGTTCAAGAACCGCCTGGTCAACATCATGCCTTATGAACTGACCCGGGTGTGTCTGCAGCCGATCCGTGGTGTGGAGGGTTCTGACTACATCAATGCCAGTTTCCTGGATGGCTATAGGTCAGCATGCGTGTCCTTGTACCATGATGCTCCTTGCTGGTGGGATGGCAGCAGAGTAGGGTCGGACCAAAGACCAGAGGGGCTAGCTGGGTAGAACAAACAGTGAGGGCATATTGGAGGAGGGGATCTCAAAGCAGAACCCCAAGGGGCCAGGCATTCTCGAGGGAGGTCGGGGGCAGCAGCACCTCCAGCATATGCAGTCTTATGTTCACCCAGACAACAGAAGGCCTACATAGCTACCCAGGGGCCTCTGGCAGAGAGCACCGAGGACTTCTGGCGCATGCTATGGGAGCACAATTCCACCATCATCGTCATGCTGACCAAGCTTCGGGAGATGGGCAGGGTGAGCCCACCCCTCCCCCCAGGGCCCTTTTCATTCCTGGGAAGACACCAGCTACCCTTGAGAAAGATGCCCCTTTTACTCCTCTCTCCTTCCATACCATCGGCATAGCCTCAGACCCTACCCTTCACCTCCTCTGGAATCCTACCCCGGAGTCCTGCACTCCCTTCCACTGTTCTCCCTACCTGATCATGGGGGCCGGGCACTCTGTTCACAGGAGAAGTGCCACCAGTACTGGCCAGCAGAGCGCTCCGCTCGCTACCAGTACTTTGTTGTTGACCCAATGGCTGAATACAACATGCCCCAGTATATCCTGCGTGAGTTCAAGGTCACAGATGCCCGGGTGAGTGTTGAGAGTTACTTATGCCTGTTGACACAAAGGTGTCTGTCACACCATCTGATCATATGTGGGACAGAGTCTGCCCACAGGATCCCTGTCTGAATCTAAGGTGGGGGTACGGGTTTGGGGCTGTGGCATAGCTTATTGGTACATGTGTTGCTGTACTTTTCAGCCTAGAGAGGCTGTAGCCGAAGGCACTAAACCTTCAATCTGTTCCCTGCCCACGTCTCTCAGGATGGGCAATCAAGGACAATCCGGCAGTTCCAGTTCACAGACTGGCCGGAGCAAGGTGTGCCCAAGACCGGTGAGGGCTTCATCGACTTCATTGGGCAGGTGCACAAGACCAAGGAGCAGTTCGGGCAGGATGGGCCCATTACAGTGCACTGCAGGTAAGCCTGATCCCATGAAGGGCCGGGGCTGGAACGTGATCCCAAAGGCCTGGCAGACTGCTGCCTCACGCAAGCAGGCCTCCTGACCCAGTTGTTCCCTAAACAGTGCTGGTGTGGGCCGCACCGGAGTATTCATCACGCTGAGTATTGTCCTGGAGCGCATGCGATACGAGGGTGTGGTTGACATGTTCCAGACCGTGAAGACCCTGCGCACACAGCGTCCTGCAATGGTGCAGACAGAGGTATGCAGCCCACAACCATCCTCGAGACACTTGGCTAGACAGACATCTCTAGGCACATGTGTTTATGTGACAGGCATGTTAGCATTGCCTGTCCTACCTCAGGTGCAGTGAAGACAAGCAAGATGTGTTCATTCTGTAGCTCAGGACTGAAAACTAGTGGGCTGGTTCTGTGGTGGGTTTGGACACAGCAGTCCTTATGGGGTGGAGCTGAACATGTTTTATAGGTAGTCACAGGGGGCGGGGAAAGGAAAGGGAGCGGTGGACCTTCAGATGTTCTCTGCATCCCATAGAAGCTCATTCTCTGACCCCACTGGCCATGAGAGCCCTCTGCTTCGTGCTTAGGATATGTGTAGGCACTGCCTCCATTGACCAGCCTCCCTGCCCTTGCAGGACCAGTATCAGCTGTGCTACCGTGCAGCCCTGGAGTACCTCGGCAGCTTTGACCACTATGCAACGTAACTACTGCTCCCTCTCCTCCGCTGCCCCCACTGAGGGGCTCTGGAGGGGACCCAGCTCCTCTGAGCCATACCGACATCGTCCAGCCCTCCTGCACGGATGCTGTTGCCAGCCAAGCACAGCCCACAGGGATCACTGCGTTTCAGGAACATTGCCACACCAATCAGAGAGCCCAGACCACCCTGGGCGAATAAGTGGACTGGCAGTCAGGCTCTGTTCACCAGGCCCAAATGGAGCCCGCTTTAAGCTCTCTGTTCAGCTCCGAGTTTCTCATGCTTCTTCTCATTGGGTGGGGATGGGGGCAAAGCCTCCTTTTTTATTTTTTTTTAAATTGGGATAGACAAAGGGAGTCTAGCCTCTTCTCTTTGATTTTCCTTTTGCAAAACCTTAATTGTAGAATGGGCCACTAGGGGTTGGAGCTCACTTTGTTTTCTGGTTTTTTTGTTGTTTTTTTTTTGTATGGCTAAGTGCTGAGGGAACATGTGTTCCTCGCGTGGAGCTGGGCCTTTAGCCTGAGCGAGGCGAGGCTGTGCACCGGGAGGCAGTGGGGCTGCTCTCCCAGCCTTTCAGATGAGATCTTGTTTCAGTCAAATGCAGGGAAACACAATTTTTTTTTTAAGTCTTTGTTTTGTTTTTCCTTTAGAGCCTTTTTTAGGCCCCACAGACAGTGGTGGGCGGGGAGGCGATAGGAAACACACATCCCCAGTCATCTATTCCAGTGTGTGTTTAACATTCACAACAGCCCACAACCACAGACATGTCTGGAGGAGCCTGGCAAGGCATTCCTCATCACCATCATGTTTGCAAAGGTTTAAAATAACAACAAAAAACAACCATGAAAATCAAAAAGAAAAAGAGAGTCATCCCTGGCCTCTTCTTCAGATGGCCAAGGCGGCCATGACATGTACCTGGGAGCCCCACCGGGCCAGTAGAACCTTACATTGCAGAATGGCCAGTGCAGACTGGGGTTCCAGCTGCCTGGCTATGTGAATGGCACAAGTTCGGGCATGGACCACGCCCCACACACCTCAGGGCCAAGCCAGGGCATGGCTGGCTCTTCTGGTCCAGGCCAGTGGGCCTGGAAGCACACGTCTGTCCTCAGCAGGGGCCAGATGGTTTTTCTCCCTGGTTTGCAGCTATTTTCAAAGCCCCTGAAAATTACTCTTTTTCCACTTCTTTGAGATGCCCTCATAAACCAATGTGGCAAGACTACTGGATTTCTGTCAATGGTACTATAATCTTATTATCTTGGCTTGCTGAGGGGCAGGGAGAGGGCCTCTTCCTCTAGGCAGGACTATCTAGATATAGGTAAGTGGGGGTGGGAAAGGGTTTATAGCTGTTTTAGCTGAGGGACAGGATGCCCAGGTCCCGAAATCTAGCTCGGCTAAGTCAAGATCAACAATCCAGGGTTGGAAATGTTGGGTGAAACATTCATTTTTACCTTGTGGATGCTAGTGCTGTAGAGTTCACTGTTGTACACAGTCTGTTTTCTATTTGTTAAGAAAAACTACAGCATCATTGCATAATTCTTGATGGTAATAAATTTGAATAATCAAATTTCTTAAAAACAGGTCTTTGTCTCCGTTCTTTTTGGATCCAGAGTCTGGGCTCTAAATCGGTAATTTGGATGGGTTGTAGAAATTTTATGTTTCTGAGGACCATGAGGTCATCCAGTACTGGTCACGGGGTGGGCTCTCCCTCTGTGACATTAGTGACTTGGCACATAGCAGATCTACTCCTTGGGTCCTATGGCTTCTCTAGTGGCATCGGGTAAGTCCTTCTGGATTGTAAAATCATGGAACTTCTAGACACAGAAATAAAAATGAAGAATAAGTGGGGAAGAAAAACACCCAAGTCAGCAGTTACTACAGGAAAGAGTGCCATGAGTCATCTTGGAGATTCTGTAGGTACCTCATCTACAGGGAAGGAAAGCTTCCCCGCATAAGTTAATAAGCTCAATTATAAATGTTTCAGAGTGAGTAGTGGTGTGTTGTAGAAGGCAGAAAAAGCATTCCTAATGGAGAGAAGGAGTTTTGGAAGCATGAAATACATCAAACAGGAACCTGTAAGGTTCAGTGTGATTGAGTAGGGAGACAAGAATTAGAAGGAGCCTTGAGATTATAAAAGCACAAGACATCCTGGCGGTTGAGTGAAACCTAGCACCAGGTTTCTCAGTGTCCCTATACCCACTTCTGTGCTGAGCATGTATCACTGCTCAGAGAAAGGACATCACACATTGCATGATTCGTGATAGTATTAAATTTGAATGATTAGCTAAATAAAAGCATGGTCTGTGAAGCATTTTCAAGTGCGATAAGTATCAGATTTCCACTTGAGAAGCTGCTTTGGAACTGCCTCGATCGGGCTCTGCTCTTAAGTACTTTATGGAGCAAGGGCTACTGTCAGATCATGTGTAGAGAATCACTTTGAGGGTAAAGAGACAGGCAAGGAGATTCTTAGCTCAGAGACCATAGGCAACTGAGTGCCTTACCTGCAGGTGTTCCATTGTCCTGCCCTCTTATCCCACACCTACCTCCAGAGCCCCTCCTCCAGGCCCCGCCCCCATCACTAAGCACAGTTCCTCATCCACCTAGCTTTCCACACACCATCCTCCTAAACCCTCACATTCAACTTGCTGCCAGACTGCATGTGGCTTCTTGAGCCTGTTCAACAGCCTGCCTTTTCTACTGCTGTCACCAAGTTACCAGCCCCAAGACTTCTGCTATACTATTCATCTGGGTTCCTTGTCCTTGGCACTGCCCTAATTGACTCATCCTCAACAGTAGCCAAAAATCCTTCCTCTGAGACCCTGTCCAAGCCCCAGTGTCAGCCCCAAGTCCGTCGCTTTTCCAGATTCTATAGCACTGACCCCTGCTCCTCCCCTCTTCCCTCACCTCAGCCTCACACTTTTCCACAAGCTCTTTTGGACCATTCTCCTCACCTCTCTACCTGAATAACCCTCCCCCTGTCCCTATTTTGTGTAACTTAGATCCTAAAAAGATTTCCTCAAGAAGCCATCCCTAACAAAATTGTCTGAAATATATTTGTGTAACCTTCACAACTGTATGTAGTTTCTTAATCAGAAGCCAGTGTTTTATGGGCTGGCAATGTGGCTTAGTGGTAGTGCTTGACTAGTATGCATGGAGCTCTGGGTTCTATTCCTCAGTAGTGCATAACAGAAAAAGCCAGAAGTGGTGCTGTGGATCAGGTGATAAGAGTATAGCCTTGAGGGGCCGGGAGTTTGGCCTAGTGGTTAAAGTGCTTGCCTAGCATGCATGAAGACCTGGGTTCGATTCCTCGGTACCACATACATAGAAAAAAGCTGGAAGTGGTGCTGAGGCTCAAGTGGTAGAGCTCTAGCCTTGAGAAAGTCCAAGGACAGTGCTTAGGCCCTGAGCTCAAGCCCAGGACTGGCAAAAAAAAAAAAAGAGTATAGCCTTGAGCAAAAGAAACTCAGGGACAGTGTAGGCTCTGAGTTCAAGCCCCAGGACTGGCAAAAAAGAAAAACCAGTGCTTTAGATTGGCACTGGTAGTGCCCACTTGTATCCTACCTACTCAGGAGACTGAGGATTGAGGTTTAAAGGTGGCCCAGGCAAACAAATCCATGAGACTCCATCTTCAATTAGCCAGGAAAAGACAGATGGATCGTGCACACTGATAGTTCATGCCTGTAATCCTAGCTATTCAGTAGGCTGAGATGGGAGAATCACAGTTTGACCTGGAGCTGGAAAGTCCATGGCATCTTATCTCCAATTAATGACACTCCCTCCCCCCCTCACTTCACCCCTCCTGCCAAGCCAGAAGTGGAGCTGTGGCTCAAGAACCTAATACCCACATCACTGTCTTGAGCAAAAATCTCAGGACCCTGAATTCAAACTTCTTCCCCCTCTCCCCCCCCACCATGTTTTATCCACTTGTGCTACAAAATGGCACCTGGGTTTGAAGTAAACACATCATTGAACTAACAGATTGCTGCCTTGAGGCATGTGTGTACCATGAGGCATGAGGAGATAGATGATGAATATGAAAAAGTGAATAAACATATTTGTAGTTTGCTAGATGGTGGTAAGTTATGGTGAGACAGGGGAAGAGACTGCACTAAGAAGCATCAGGCATGCCTTCTTGGAAAGAGGATTTGAGGAAACACTTAAATTCAGTGAGGGATTTTTTTTCCTCTGCCATCTTCAGAAGGAGCATTCAGACAGGAGGCCACTGGCGCTGAGGCCCTGGGTAGAAGTTGCCTGATACGTTGAAGCTGAGGCAGCCTCGACACCCTGAACAAGAGAGTAGCAGAATCAGGGCAGGCGGGGAATGGGACAGAAGTCTGGGTGTGAGAAGTGGCCAGATTATTATCTTGAAGACAGAGCTGAGGGTTAGCCAATAGACTAGAAAATAGAGAAGGCTAAATAGAGGCTCACACATGTAATCCTAGCTACTCGGTTCAAAGCAGCCTGGAAGAAAAAGTCTATAGGATTCTATCTTCATTTAGCCAGCAAAATGCTGAACTAGAGGCTTGGCTCAGAATTTGCTAAAGCACCAGTTGTGAGCAAGAAAGGTGAGCTAGAGCACAAGAGCCAGGGGCCAGTACTCAAAAGAAGAAAAATAAAAAGACAGAAGGAGCTAAGTGCTGGTGACTCATGCCAATAATCCTAACTACTCAGGAGGCTGAGATCTGAAGATTATGGTGCAAAAATAGCCAAGGCAGGAAAGTCCATGAGATTTTTTTTTTTTTTCAGTTGTGGGGCTTGAACTCTGGGCCTGGGTGTTGTCCCTGAGCTCTTCAGCTCAAGACTAGCACTCTACCACTTGAACCACAGTGTCACTTCTGGTTTTCTGGTAGTTACAGATAAGAGTCTCACAGCCATGCACTGGTGACTCACGCCTATAAGCCTATCTACTCAGAAAGCTGAGATCTGAGGATCACAGTTCAAAAGCCAGCCTGGGCACTAAAGAACCTAAGACTCTTATCTCCAACTAACCACTAGAAAATGAGAAGTGGGGCTGTGATTCAGGGGTAGGACAATAACCATGAGCTGAAGAACTCGGGAACAGTGCCCAGGCCCAGAGTTCAAGCCCCATGACCCACAAAAAAAAAAAAAAAAAAAAAAATCATGGACTTTAGTGCCCTGCCTGGCTTTGAACCATGATCTTCAGATATTCCCAGCTTTCTGAGTAGCTACAATTACAGGTGTAAGCCACTGGTGGCTTGTGGTCCCATAGTCTGGTAGTCCATGAGATTTTTTTTTTTTTAATCTCCAATAACCTACTCAGAAAAAAAGCCAGAAATAGTCCTGTGGCTCAAGAGGTAGAGACAGTATCCAGGTCCTGAGTTCAAGCCCCAGGAAGGACCCCCCCACCCTCCCCCCCCCAAAAAAAAGGCAAGAAGGGAAAAAAAAAATAGAAGAGTCACCCAGCAGGGCATGAGCAACTGGAAAGGTAAAGTTCGAATTTATTGAAATAGGATTAGTAAATTACTTGAAAGGTACCAACTAAAATCTGGCAACTGGGTTGGGAATGTGGCTTAGTGGTATTGTACTTGCCTAATATGCATGAAGCCCTGGGTGCTATTCCTCAGTACCACATACACAGAAAAAGCCCAAAGTGGCACTGTGGCTTAAGTGACAGAGCATTAGCCTTGAGCAAAAGTGACCAAGGATAGTGCACAGGCCCTGAGTTCAAGCTCCAGGACTGGCCAAAAAAAAAAAAACAAAAAAAAAACAAGGACAATGCCCAGGACAAGCAATTTTATTTTATTTTATTTATTTATTTTTTTGCCAGTCCTGGGCTTAAGCTCAGGGCCTGAGCACTGTCCTTGGACTTTCTCAAGGCTAGAGCTCTACCACTTGAGCCTCAGCACCACTTCCGGCTTTTTTCTATGTATGTGGTACCGAGGAATCGAACCCGGGTCTTCATGCATGCTAGGCAAGCACTTTAACCACTAGGCCAAACTCCCAGCCCCCAAGCAATTTTATTTTATTTATTTATTTTTGGGGTGGGTCATGGGGCTTGAACTCAGCCTGGGTGCTGTCCCTGAGCGCTTCAGCTCAAGGCTACCATCCTACTCTTCAGCCAAGCCCTACTTCCTGTTTTCTAGAGGTTAATTGGAGATAAAAAAAAAAAAAAAAAAAAAAATCTCAGGTCCTTTTGTGTCCAGGCTGGCTTTGAACCTTGATCCTCAGATCTCAGCTTCCTGAGTAGCTAGGATTACAGGTGAGAGCCACCTTGCTGGCTCTCACCTGTATTAATTGTATAATTAATTGTTGTGTGTTGGTTCTGAGGCTTAAACCCAGGGCCTGGGCACTGTCTCTGATCTTTTTTGTTCAAGGCTGGTTAATGCTCTACGATTTATGACATAGCTCCATTTTTATGGTTGGTTAATTGGAGATCTAGTCCTGGGGCTTGAACTCTGGCAGCTGGGCACTGTCTCTGATTTTTTTTTTTTATTTTATTTTTTTTGTGCTCAAGGCTTGTGTTTTACTACATGAGTCACAGCTCCACTTCCAGCTTTCTTTTGGGTGGGGGGGCCAGGGGTAGGGGAGGTGGTTATTTGGAGATAAGAGTCTCACAGACTTTCTTTTTCCTACCCAGTCTGGCTTTGAACTTCAATCCTCAGATCTCAGATTATAGGTATGAGCAACCAGTGGTTGGTCATGAGCAATTTTTTTTTTCCAGTCATGAGGCTAGAACTCCAGGCCTTTGGGCTTTCTCAAGACTAGCACTCTACCACTTGAGCCACAGCACCATTCCCACTTTTTCTGTGTGATATAGAGGAATTGAATCCAGGGCTTCATGCACGCTAGGCAAGCCCTCTACCACTAGGCCACATTCCCAGTCGAGCCATGACCATGAGCATTTTTAATGGATGTAAAAGGAGGTATATAGATTAGAATCATACTGTTTGTATCTCTATACAAACTTGCCTCTTATTTAAATATATTGTAGATTTCTTTCCATGTCAAGAGGGTGTTTTTTGTTTTTGTAATGCTTAGGATCCAATCCCGGGCCTTCTATGCTAGGCAAACATTCTACCACTAGTCTGGGTACGGTGGTTCATGCCTGTAATTTTTTTTTGCCAGTCCTGGGACTTAAACTCTGGGTCTGAACACTATCCTTGGGGTCTCTCAAGGCTAGAGTTCTACCACATGAGCCACAGCACCACTTCCAGCTTTTTTCTAGTATCTGGTACTAAGGACATGAACGCAGGTCTTCATGCATGCTAGGTAAGTACTCTACCATTAGACCAAACTCTTGGCCCCATACCTGTAATCTTAGCTACTCAAAGAACTGAGAATTAAGATTCAAAGTCAGCCCACACAGGCAAGTCCATGAAACTCATCTCTAACCACTAAAAACCAGAAGTAGTGGTATGGCCCACGTTGTAGAATGCCAGCCTTGAGTGTAAAAGCCAAGAAAGAGCATGAGGCTCTGAGTTCAAGCCACAGTACCAATACCATAACTATTGGTCCCACCCCTCCCCCTCCCCCTCTCTCTCCCCAGCAACAAAAAAAGTGCTCTACCACTGAATTCAGCCTGTGTTTTTAAAGCATTTGCATTTTTCTGTGGGCCAGTCTTGAGGTTTCAGCACTGGGTATTGTTCCTGAGCTGTTTTGCTCCAAACTAATGCTCTACCACTTGAGCCACAGCTCCACTTCCAGCTTAGTATTTACTTTCGAATCAACATATAAGAATTATGCATAGGAGTTTGATGAGGAGTGTGGCCTAGTGGTAGAGTGCTTGCCTAGCATGCATGAAGCCCTGGGTTCGATACCTCAATACCATATATGCAGAAAAAGCCAGAAGTGGTGCTGTGGCTCAAATGGTAGAGCTTTAGTCTTGAGAAAGCCCAGGGACAGTGCTGAGGCCCTCAGTTCAAGCCCCAGGACTACCCCCAAAGTACATAGTTCTTTTTTTTTGAGTCATGGGGCTTGAACTCTGGGACTGGGTACTGTCCCTGAGGCTTCAGCCCTAGCCCTGAGCCACAGCCCCACTTCTCATCTTATAGTGATTAATTGGAGATAAAAGTTTCACAGTCTTTTTTTTTTTTTTTTTTCTTTTGCCAGTCCTGGGTCATGAACTCAGGGCCTGAGCTCTGACCTTGGGCTTTTTCCTCAAGGTTAGCACTCTGCCACGTGAGTCACAGTACCATTTCTGGTATTTTATTTTATTTTATTTTATTTTATTTTATTTTTGCCAGTCCTGGGCTTGAGCTCAGAGCCTGGCACTGGCCTTGAACTTTCTCAAGGCTAGAGCTCTACCACTTGAGCCTCAGCACCACTTCTGGCTTTTTTCTATGTATGTGGTACCGAGGAATTGAACCTGGGTCTTCATGCATGCTAGGCAAGCACCCTACGATTAGGCCAAACTCCCAGCCCATTTCTGGTATTTTTCAATGTATATGGTACCAAGGAATGGAACTCAGACCTTTGGGTATGCTAGGCAAACACTCTACTACCAGGCCAAACTCCCAGCCCTGAGTTTCATGGTCTTTAGTGCTTTAGTGCCTGGGCTGGCTTTGAACTGTGATTCTCAGATCTCAGCCTCCTGAGTAGCTAGGATTTCAGGCCTGAGTCACCGCACCTGGCCATAGTTCATTTTTTTTAACTGCCACATACCATTCTGTTAGATACATCATACTCTTTAAAAATGGTTATCAGGGCCAGAGTTTGGCCTAGTGGTAAGAGTGCCTGCGTAGCATGCATGAAGACCCGGGTTCGATTCCTCAGTACCACATACATAGAAAAAGCCAAAAGTGGTACAATGGTTCAGGCTAGAACACTAGCCTTGAGGAAATCCCAAGGACAGTGCTCAGGCCCTTAGCTAAAGCACAGGACTGGTAAAAAAAAAAATAGTTATCAATATAACTTGTTAAAGAAGAAATGAAGGTTCAAGATAAAATAACTCAATCAAGCTCCATTTCTTTTTATTTTTTTTGGCCAGTCGTGGGCTTGAACTCAAGGCCTGACCATTGTCCTTGGACTTTTCTCAAGGCTAGAGCTCTACCACTTGAGCCACAGCACCACTTCCAGCTTTTTTCTATGCATGTGGTATCAAGGATTTGAACTTGGTCCTCTGTGCATGCTAGGCAAGCACTCTACCACTAGGCCAAACTCCCAGCCCCTCCATTTCTTTATGTAGAACTTCAAATTTCAAGGGTGCAATGGTGATTATTATTACATGCCTTTAGGAACTAAGGTCTGCTGACCTCAGGCTCATAAAATGGGAAGGAGGGGCCGGGAGTTTGGCCTAGTGGTTAAAGTGCTTGCCTAGCATGCATGAAGACCCGGGTTTGATTCCTCGGTACCACATACATAGAAAAAAAGCCGGAAGTGGGGCTGAGGCTCAAGTGGTAGAGCTCTAGCCTTGAGAAGATCCAAGGACAGTGCTCAGGCCCTGAGCTCAAGCCCAGGACTGGCAAAAAAATAAATAAATAAAATAAAATAAAATGGGAAGGATTTCAAGAATTTGCTTGATTCCGCCCCTCACTTTTATCTCTCTTTACCTCCTGACTCTGTGATACATTACCTTTATTTTTACTTTTGTTTTTTTGTCAGTCCTGGGGTTGGGCTCAGGGCCAGGGCCTGTAAAAATTGCAAACCAACAAACAGCAGTGTAATTGCAGGTCTTCTGGAGTGACGAGATACACAGCCAGCCATCAGTGCTCAGGTCCTGAGCTCAATCCCAGGACTGGCCAAAAAAAACCAAAAAACCAAAACAACAACAACAACAGCAAAAAAAACCAGGTCTTCTGATTTTGGCTGCTACAGCATGCAGGAGCTATCTTTTCTTGGTTACTTTTCACTTGGATATAATTCTCTTCACATAAGGTTTTCACATAGGATTATAAACTTTCTGATTCTTGCTTGCCTCTGAATATCTTTTACACTGACATTCAATTTTAACTTTTCCAACTCAGGGCTTTCTTTACAGAAAAAAAAAAAATATGGAAGTGACCCTGTAGCTCAAGTGATAGAGCACTAGCCTTGAAAAACTTGAGAATAGGGGCCGAGAGTGTGGCCTAGTGGTAGAGTTTGATGCCTTGATACCACATACACAAAAAGGCCAAAAGTGGTGCTGTGGTTCAAGAGGTAGAGTGGTTTTGAGAAAGCTCAAGGACAGTGCCCAAGCCCTAAGTTCAAGCCACAGGAAAGAAAGAGAGAAAGAAAGAAAGAAAGAAAGAAAGAAAGAAAGAAAGAAAGAAAGAAAGAAAGAAACTCATCTCCAATTAATGAGCCCCCCAAAAAAAAACCCAAAACAAAAAATAAAACCTGAGCGAGTGGTGGTGCTCACGCCTGTAATCCTAGATACTCAGGAGGCTGAGATCTAAAGATCAAGATTCAAAGCCAGGCCAGGCACAAAAGGACCTGAGACTCTTATCTCCAATTAATCACTAGAAAAGGGGAAATGGGGCTTGGCTCAAGGGTAGGGTGGTAGCCTTGAGCTGAAAAGCTCAGGGACAGTGCCCAGGCCCTGGGGTAGGGTGGTAGCCTTGAGCTGAAGAGTTCAGGGACAGCGTCCAGGCTGAGTTCAAGTCCCATGACCCACAAAAATAAATAAATAAGTAAAACGTGAAGGTAGAGATGTGGCTCAAGTGGTAGAGTACAGCTTTGAGAGGAAAAAGCCAAGATAAGAGTACAAGCCCCAATATTGGCACACACAGAAAAAAAATGCCCATGAGTTACAAATAATATGCAGATGAGCCTGGAGTCTTTTTCATCCAACTACCTAACTCAGTCTAAGCCAGAACTGTTCATTTGTTATTTTTTTCCTTTATTACCAATACAATCTATCACTATTTTGGGGGGTTTTTTGTTGTTGTTGTCTTGTTTTTTGCCAGTCCTGGGGCTTGAACTCAGGGCCTTGGCATTATCCTTGAGCTTTCTCAAGACTAGAGCTTGACCACTTGAGCCACAGCTTCTCTTCTGGCCTTTTCTGCGTATGTGGTAACAATGAATTGAGCACAGTCTTTCGTGCATGTTAGGCAAGCACTCTACTACTAGGCCACACTCAGGGCCCTATTTTGTTGTCTTTCATTGATTTGTTTTCATTTGCTGCTTCTGAATGTGTGCTTCATGCCCTCACTTCCCTTGCTCATCTAGTGCTCTACCACTTGAGCCATATCTCCAGTCTGGCATTTTTTTTTTCCAGTCCTGGGCTTGAGCTCAGGGCCTGAGCACTGACTTTCTCAAGGCTAGAGCTCTACCACTTGAGCCTCAGCACCACTTCTGGCTTTTTTCTATGTATGTGGTAGCGAGGAATCGAGCCCGGGTCTTCATGCATGCTAGGCAAGCACTCTACCACTAGGCCAAACTCCCGGCCCCCAGTCTGGCATTTTGCGGGTTACTTGGAGATAGGGTCTTATAAACTTCCACCTGGGCTGGCTTTCAACCTGGATCCTCCAGATCTGTCTCATGAGAAGCTAGGATTCTAGGCATGAGTCTTCAGCATCAGTTCAGGTGGTGGGGTCTGAGGAGTCAATTGAAGACAGCCCAGGCAGGAAGTCTGTGAGACTCATCTCCAATAAACTTCTCAGGAAAAGCCGGAAGTGGGGCTGAGGCTCAAGCCGTAGAGCTCTAGCCTTGAGAAAGTCCAAGGACAGTGCTCAGGCCCTGAGCCCAAGCTCAGGACTGGCAAAAAAAAAAAAAAAAAAGTGTAGCTGAGGTAGATGGATCACAAGTTTGAGATCAGCAGGGGCTATATAGTGGATCAATACCTAATTTTTATTGTTGTTATTGTTGTTTGTTTTTGGTGCTAGTACAGGGGCTTGAACTCACGACCTTGTCCCTTACCTTTTTCACTGAAGGTTGCTCTGCCCACTTGAGTCAGAGCTCTAGCTTTTTGGTGGTTTATTGGGATAAGATTCTCACAATTTCCTACCTGAGCTGGCTTCAAACCTTAGTCCTCATAGTTCAGCTGCCTGAGCAGTTAGGATCATAGGCAAGAGCCATGGGTACTAGGTTAAGATTCTTGCAAATCTGTAAGTGCAGAAGTAAACAATGACTGAGTGAAATGGCTCAGGCCTGTAAAATCCCAGCCAATCAGAAGGCAGTGATCATGGGGAGCCTGGTTTATGGAGAGCTCGCGCAAGTTAGGGAAACCCTCATTTCCATGAGCAAGCCAGGAGTGGTGGCTTTTTCTTGTGATCCCTACATAAGTATGAGGATTGCTGTCTGAGGCCAGTCTCAGGCAAGAGCCTAACCTGAAAAGTCACTGCAAAAGGGTGTGGCTCAAGTGTGAAGCCCTAAGTTCAAACTCTATCCTGGAAGAGTAGGGGAATGTGCATGGACACAAACAAGCAATTTCCATAGAAGATGCATAAAATCCTGTCCCGAAAGAAATGTAAATTGGAAAAAAAATTGGTTTTTCTGTTAAATTGGCAAAAAATAGGCATCCATTTGGTGTAGAGAATTGGATATTGATATACCAAAAGTGGGACCTTTTGGGAGGAAATTTTGCAGTATGTAAGCCAGGTGCTGCTGCCTCACCTGTACTCTTAGTTACTTAGAAGGCTGAGATCTATCCATCAAGGTTCAAAGCCAGCCTAGGCAAGAAAATACATGAGATTCTTTTTTTTCGGGGGAGGGGGGTGGCTCTAGGGCTTGAACTCTGGGCCTGAGCACTGTCCCTGAGGTCTTCAGCTCAAGGCTACCACCCTACTCTTGAGCCATAGTCCCACTTCTAGTGGTTAATTGGAAATAAGAGTCCCTTGGCTTGGCTTTGTTTTGCCCTTGGCTTTATATTGCCAGGGCTGGCTTTGAACCTTGATCCTCAGATCTCAGCCTCCTGAGTAGCTAGGATTATAGGCGTGAGCCACCACACCGTCAATACATGAGATTCTTATCTCTCCTTAATCACTAGAAAACTGGAAATGGCACTGTGGATCAAAGTGATAGAGCACTAGCCTTGAGCAGAAAAGTTCAGGGACAGTTTCCAGGCCCTGATTTCAAGCCCCATGACTGATGGAGAGGGGAAAAAAGCTTTATTATGGACCCACCAATATATACTTAGGAATTTACACTGGTTAGCAACTGGACAAATAATTCAGAAGTCTATAAGGAGAGCACTGTACCATGATACAAAATACTAAAAAAGTTAGATATGCAGAGATGTGTACAGTACATGCATTACCTGGGAGAAACAGATTCTGGGATCCCACCCTATACCTGCTGAATCAAAACTCTACTCTCACATCTGTATGAGCCTTCAAGGCAGAGAAGGACTGGCACAGATGGGAGCCAAAATGTGAGTGGTTTTTCTGGTAGCAATGTGTCCTATCTATTTCAAACATATTTTCTAGTTTTCCTGTCTTTGATGTGCATCTGTAAGAGGTTAAAAAAAAACAAAGCCATCATGCCAGAGCTGCCAGTGTTACCCCTCCACTTGGTGCCTTCCTGGCATACCTCATTCACGGAAGCTGGGGCCTCCTCGCAGCCCTTCTCCCACCCTCTAACACTCTAGTCTTACCTCCCACTGAGTTGTTGGTCCAGTAACCATAGCACTGTACTGAAATTATTTTCCTTGCTTCTTCAGCTGTTCAAACAGTAACACGGGGAGGAAAAATACAAGAAGATTATCGAAATTGCAGTGCAGAAATAAAATGTACATTGGCATTATGAATTATGGTTTGGCTCCTCTGGTGGACTGGAATCTTAGAACCAAGCAACTGAGAGCCTGCCCCCAAAGTTAGAGGCTCCATACATGTTTGCTAAGTGGATGAAATAGGAGATGCTCTAACTGGCTTTCAGGCAAAAGGGAAATCTGATGGCCCGAGGGACCGGTGACTGGAGCTCAGTCCTCCTCCCAAATTCTCTGAGTCTCTTTTGCTTCCACTGAGAGCCCGTTCCCTAGTCAGCTCCTAGAGGACTTCCCAGCTCCCCCAGCATTCTCAGCTAAGAAGGGATTTGCCTCCATGACACCAATTCCGTTTTTGCATGATAAACTGCATTTCTCTCCCAGCTTCCCCTTATGCTAATGGTTGGAAATGGCTCAGATGGAGATTTACCCAGCAATGACATATTTAAAATAAATGTCACTCAAGACTTGGACTGTATTGGGGTACTCAGTCCTCCTCAAATACATTGTGTCCCAGATCTTTTTCCAGGGCTGACTTTCCAGCTCTTTTCTCTTTCATATTATCAGGACATTTTCTGTAGTTACCCTCTCCACATCTGAGCTCCTGAATGGTTGGTTTTATAATCAATAAATTGGGCACTAGTGACTCATAGCTATAATCTTAGCTACTCAGCAGGCTGAGATATAAAGATTTCAGCTCAAAGTCAGCCTGGGCAAAAAATCTGTGAGACTCTTACTTCCAATTAATTACCAACCAATGTGAGTAGTAAGACTCCTGAAAAGTAGCTGTGCATAGCATTAAAGGTCCTGAAGCAGACTGAGATGCAGTTCCTTCAAAAATTGTTTTAAGGCCAGGCACCAGTGGCTCATGCCTGTAATCCTAGCCCAGTCAGGAAGGTCCATGAGACTCTTATCCCCAATTAACCAGCAAAAAATTGAAACTGTGATTCAAATGGTAGAACACCAACCTTGAGTGAAAAAGCCAAGGGATATACAGGCCTTGCGTTCAAGCCCCAGACCAGCACATGCACAAAATGTTTTAAGCAGAATGTGGTAGCTCATGCCTTTAAACCTAGCTACTTAGGAAGCAGAGATCAGAAACACCATAGTTCAAATGCAGCCCAGAAAAAAAGCTAGTGAGAACAATCTTAATCTACAAGCCAAATGTGGTGATGGGGCAAGCCTGTTATCTCACTACATGTGAGGCACAGGTAGAATGGTCACAGTTTGAGGTTGGCCTGAGGAAAAAGTTACAAGTTCAAAAGGGCTGGAGGGTTTAAGAGGTATGGTGCATTCTTTACAAGTGTAAGGGACTGGGTTCATTTCCCAGTACCTTCATCAAAGATAACAAACCAAAACAAGCCAAAGGGGGAAAAAATGTTTTAGACAAGCAAAACTGGCTGGGAACGTAGCTCAGTAGAATGCTTTCCCAGAATACACAGGATCCAGGTTTGATTCCCAGCCCTGATAGAAGGTCCACCATGGTGGGCAAAGGAAGAATGGGGCCGGATAGGATGTAGAGGAAGAGGGGATCGGATCACTGAGGCCCTGGAAGGCCAGAGCAAGAGACTTTGAATGACATTCAATAGGGCAGGGAATTCACTGGATTTGAGGCTTGGCAAAAGCACTCTGGAAGCACTTGGAGAACAGGTCAGAAAAGACGAGAGCAGAAGTGCAAACTTCCACTAGGAAACTGTTAAGAGTGAGTCAATAAAAGGGAAGGGCAGCTTGCGATGGTATGGCAGGGGATGGGGGAGACAAGAGCAGGATCCATTATGCAGTTGTGAAAGAACAGGCATCAAGGAGTGAATGTGGGCTACAAGGGGGAAGGAGGCACAATGATGGCACCTGGATGGGCCCTGGGGCCTTGGCTGAGAACTGGGAATGCTGGGGGAGGGGGAGGGGGTAGGGGCAAGAGTCAAACACATTCAAGTAGAGGGATACAATTGTCAACTTCACATCCCCAGGGCTAGCACAAAACAGGTAGAGGCTGGTAAAAATAAATAAATAAATAAATAAATAAATAAATAAATAAAAATTATTGGATGATTTCAAAATATATTGCAACTATGTATGAAGCGGCCATAAGGCAGCTCAGGGAATGGTATTGCTCACTAAGGGGATGGGAGGGGAAGAAAGAAAGCAACAGAGAGGGTTAAAAAAATTAAAAGAATGCAGGAAAGTGAAATGAGCTCTATGGGAAGGGTAGAGGCCAGTGGGAGAGGGAAGACTAACAAAGAAAGTGTCTGAGAATGAATATGGTGTACAGAATTTACTTGCATAGAACAATGAAGCTTGTTGAAATTGCTTTAACACGGAGGAGGTGTAAGAGAGACTGATGGGGGTGAAGCTGAATGAAGTACATTGTATACAAATACAGCAATGTCACAATGACCCCCCCTCGTACAACTAATGTATGCTAATAAAAATTCTTAAGCAAATACACAACTAAATAAAACTGGAGCCAAATCTTTTTTGTTGTTGTTCTTTTCTTTCTTTCTTTCTTTTTTTTTTTTTTTTTTGCCAGTCCTGGGCTTGGGCTCAGGGCTTGAACACTGTCCTTGGACTTTCTCAAGGCTAGCACTCTACCACTTGAGCCTCAGCACCACTTCCAGCTTTTTGCTATGTATGTGGGGTACCGAGGAATCGAACCTGGGTCTTCGTGCATGCTAGTCAAGCACTCTACCACTAGGCCAAACTCCCGGACCCCTCTTTTCTTTTTTTTTGTTGGTCCTGGGGCCTGGGTGCCATCCCTGAGCTCTTCAACTCAAGGCTGGTGCTCTACCACTTTGAGCCACTGCACCACTTCTGGTTTTCTCATGGTCTGTCATGCCCTGAGCTGGCTTTGAACTGTAATCCTCAGATCTCAGTCTCCTGAGTAGCTAGGATTACAGGCCTGAGCCACCATCACCTGGCTGGAGCGAACTCTCAAAGAGTGAATGGGATTTGGCATCAAGATGAGCTATCTAAAATATCTTTCCTGAGTTGAAAGACGAAACCAAAGAGAACAGTTGATGTTGGCCGAGGGTAAAGGTCTGAGTGTGGTGTAGCAATGGCCCCTAGAGCCCACACCCTGAGCATCTGTTTGCAGCTCTGAACCATCTTCAGTGGAGCAGGGAGACCACATCAGATTTAGAAGTAAAGGGATGCTTTTGTTCCACTTTGGACTCAGTGTATGTGTGTATATGTATACATTGGCCTCTAATCCTTGTTGTATTTGTATTTTTATATTTTATAGGCTAGAAATCCTGGCTTTTCTAGCTGAGCTTGTCTGTAAGATAAAGTTGAGGCCAAATTCTCTGCAGGACCTCTCTCCCAGTGAATAGACGAGGCCCTTGTCATGGCAGAGCCTTCCAGAACATCTGGGAAGATGTTCTGTTAATGCTATAGGTACGGTGTTTTGTGACCAACCCAGAGGTGAAAGGCAAAAGCTTTATTACTGTTAGTCTACAAACCTAGTCTCATCAGTTGTTTAATCATTCTGCTTATTCAACTGGTATCCTCAGGTCCACAGCTCTTTTCCAGGACTTACTCCTTTGCTTCTTAATTTCCTCAACTCTAAAGGAAGGACAGTGGCTTTTTGGTAGAGTGCTTGCCTAACATGCATGCAGCCCTGAGTTCAATTCCTCAGTACCACATAAACAGAAAAGGCCAGAAGTGGTGCTGTGGCTCAAGTGGTACAGTATTTAGTCTTGAGCACAAAGAGGCTCAGGGACAGTGCCCAGGCTCTGAGTCCAATGTCCAAGACTGTCATAAAAATAATGAAGAAGTGAAATAAAATAAGCACAGGAGTAATGCCCACATCCAAACTTCATGATGCAGAGGAAATTACGGAGTATCCTATCTTCACTCAATAGGTACATTTTAGTAAGCAAATACAGAGTCAGGACTAGTTCAAGTGCCAAGGACAGAGGTGAACCCACGGAGCCCACGCTCATGGAATAGACAGAACTGACAGCACAGTGGAATAAATGTGCAGTGGTGATCAGGGACAGGAACTGGAACATTTTGGCAAGGAGCAGAAGGAGTAAGCCAGACACACTTGGGAAAACAGGGAAGTAGAGGAAATAGCTTGGGGGGAGGAGCTATCTGGGGAGAGGGTGCCTGGGGATTGTGGGTAGTCAGTTAAATGGACTTGGCTTCTCTCCAAAAGGAGCTGGGAAGTCTTTTGATAGCTTGAAGAAGAGAAGTAACATGATCTGGCTTGTAGTATTAAAAAGGCAGGCTCTGCAGCAGTGCTGAGACTGCAGAGGGCAGGGGAAGAAGCAGACAATTAGGAGGCCATGGCGATTATCCCAGCCAGGTTACAGATGGTTAGCAGGGTACTGAGACCAAGGGCAGAATTCTGAATCTCTTTCAGAGGTTGATCACAATGGCGTCCATGTTAATGTCAAAGCCCAATCATAAAATAAATGAAACAGCCTCAAAATTAAAAAGCCATGGGTTTTTGTTTTTAAAGATATTAGGAAGAAAGAGGAAAGACAAACCCCTGGGAGAAAATACTTAGAAAGCTTGTATCTGAGAAAGGACTTGTATCCATAATATATAAAGAAACTTTGCAATTCAATAATAATAATATTAATTCAAACAATCCAATTTAAAAATGGATAAAAGCTTTGAATAGACATTATACAAAAGAGGATAGATGAATGACTAATAAGAACATAAAATGATGTTCAACATCATTAGTCATTAAAGAAATGCAAATCATGCCCACAAATGAGACATGACTTCACGCCCACTGGAATGGTTATACTCAGAAAGATAGGCAATACCAAATGCTGGCAAGACTTTGGAGAAATGGAAATCCTCATGTATTGTTAATGATAACACACTAGAAGGATTTAGCAGCTTCTTAAAAAAGATAAACATAAATTTACTACACAACCCAGTGATTACTCCACACTATAGCTATCTAGCCAAAGGAAATGCAAACACATCCACACAAAGACTTGCACATAGCCTTCATGGTGTCTCTAAAGTGGAAACCATCCAGATGTCAATCAACAGTACTATGGGATAGTATTCAACAAAAAGAAAACACTGATGCAACATGGGTGAATCTCAGAAATATTGTGCTCACTGAAAAGATGCCAGACATAAAAGACATGTATTGCAGAAGACAAATCTATACAGTCCATTCTTGGGTTCTTGGACTTGGGGAATAGATTGACGGCAGCTAGCACAAGGTGATTGTTTTTTTCTTTGTTGCCAGTCCTAGGGCTTGAACTCAGGGCCTGAGAACTGTCCCTGAGCGCTTCAGCTCAAGGCTAGCATTCTATCGCTGAGTCACAGCACCACTTCCAGCTTTTTCTATGTATATGGTACCGAGGACTTGAACTTGAGTCATTTCTTTGTGCATGCTAGGCAAGTACTCTACTGGCTCTGATTTTTTTTTTTTTTTTTTTGTGAGTGGGGGCGATTGTGGGGCTTGAATTCTGGGTTTGGGTACTGTCCCTGAGCTCTTCAGCTAGCATTCTATGACTGAGCCACTGAGTCACTTTTGGGCTTTCTGGTGGTTAATTGGAGATAAGAATCTCACAGACTTCAGTGCCTGGGCTGGCTTTGAATAGAGATTCTCAGATCTCAGCCTCCTGAGTAGCTAGGATTATAGGTTTGAGCCACAGGCACCTGGCAAATGTTTCTTATTATAAAAGTGATGTCTAGGGGCCGGGAGTTTGGCCTAGTGGTAGAGTGCCTGCCTCGCATGCACGAAGACCTGGGTTCGATTCCTTGGTATCACATACATAGAAAAAAGCCGAAAGTTGTGCTGAGGCTCAAGTGGTAGAGCTCTAGCCTTGAGAAAGTCCAAGGACAGTGCTCAGGCCCTGAGCTCAAGCCCAGGACTGGCAAAAAAAAAAAAAAAAAAAAAAAAAAAAGTGATGTCTATTACCTTTTTGTCTATCCTAGGGATTGAACTTCAGGCCTAGGCACTGTCCCGGAGCTTTTTTCACTCAAGGCCAGCACTCTACTACTTTAAGCCACAAGACCACTTCCAATTTTCTGGCGCTTAATTGAAGAGTTGCACGAGCTTTCCTGCCCAGCCTGCCTTTGAATCAGGACCCTCAGATCTCAACCTCCTGTTTACCTAGGATTATAGGCAAGAGGCACCAGCACCCAGTATTGTTAGGAAAATGAAGGAGAAAGGAGGGAAAATGGAAGAGAAAGGAAGGAAAATGGCCTGCCTATTATCTGTATGCACTAGGAAAACAGAATGGGAATCAATCCTTCATAATCTCTCTTTTGGATACATAGAAAGAAGGGGCTGTGGCTCTAGTGGTAGGGCAATAGCCTTGAGCTGAAGAGCTCAGGGACAGCACACAGGCCTAGAGTTCAAGCCCCATGACCAACAACGACTCCCTCCCCCCCCAAAAAAAGAGTTTGGCCTAGTGGTAGAGTGCTTGCCTAGAACGCACGAAGACTCAGGTTCGATTCCTCAGCACCACTTACATAGGGGAAAAAAAGCCGGCAGTGGTGCTGAGACTCAAGTGGTAGAGCTCTAGCCTTGAGAAAGTCCAAGAACAGGGTTCAGGCCCTGAGCTCAAGCCCAGGACTGGAAAAAGAAAAAATGGGGGGAGGGGAGAGGCAGGTCCTTCAAATATGAGCTTATTTCTTTTCCAACAATGTCACCCCTTCCCTTGCTCTCTCCCAGTTTTCCCCTCCTGTCCCAACCCACAAGTATTTTTGTTTGTTTCATCTTGTTTTTTGTTTGTTTTTGCCAGTCCTGGGGCTTGAACTCAGAGCCTGGACACTGTCCTTGGGCTTTCTCAAGGTTAGTACTCCACCACTTTAGCACAGCACCACTCTGGCCTTTTCTGTGTATATGGTACCAAAGAATTGAATCCAGGGTTCTTTCTTGCTAGGCAAGCACTCCATCACTTGGCCACACACCTGGCCCCACCCACAAGTTTTGTTGTTTTTTTTTTTTTTTGCCAGTCCTGGGCTTCAATGAAGCTCAGGGCCTGGGCCCTGTCCTTGGGATTTCTCAAGGCCACAGCACCACTGCTAGCTTTTTTCCCTCCTATGTCTGTGTTACAGATGAATCAAACCTGGTTTTCCTGCATGCTAGGCAAGCACTCTACCACTAGGCCAAACTACGACCCCCATATAGTTCATTTGCAACATAGTGTCTAGTGAATACTACTTGTTTGTTTACCCTTTGTCTTTACATTCTGTGCTCTTCTTATCTTCCCAAAGACTAAAACATGAACAAATAAGGCAAATAGAAAGTAAACCAAATAGCAAGAAAAAAAAACACCACTATTTGTTTCCATTTCCTAGAGTTTATTTCAATAGCTATAAGTGATATACATAGGCATTGCATCTTTGTGTTCCCTTGCCTAAGAATAGGAGATATATTGAGATGACAGAACTGTTCCAAACTGGGGTGGGAAGTTTGACCTAGTGGTGGTAGCACGCACTAAGACTTGGATTTGATTCCTTGGTACCACATACATAGAAAAAGTCTGGTGCTGTGGCTCAAGTGGCAGATCTCTAGCCTTGAGAAAACCCAAGGATAGTACTCAGGACCATGAGTTCAGGCCCCGGACTGGCAAAAAAAAAAAAAGTTAAATAATTATATCCTTAAGAAGAAAATAGTAGCAGTGTAGCAGTACAGTATACATTTTTAATATCAATTGAGGAGGTTGAGTTAGGAAGATCTTAAATTTTAGGCCAGTTATAAACAAACATATACACAAGGAAGTAGAAGTGTAATTCAAATGGTAGAATGCCAGCCTTGAGCAAAAGAGCCAAGCTAGGTGGGGAGTGTAGCCTAATGTTAGAGTGCTTGTCCAGCATGTATGAAGCCCTGGGTTCCATTCCTTGGTACCATATACACAGAAAAGGCCGAAAGTGACAGATGCAGTGACTCACACCTGTAATCCTAGCTACTCAGGAGGCTGAGATCTGAGGATCTTGGTTCAAAAAGCCAGCTGGGGCACTAAGGGAGCGTGAGACTCTTATCTCCAATTAACAACTAGACAAATCGGGAGGTAGGGCTGTGGGTGGTAGCCTTCTGGAACAGTGCCCAGGCCCAAAGTTCAAGCCCCATGACAGACAAAAAAAAAAAAAAAAAAAAAAAGCAAGCAAGAGCACAAGGGCCCTGAGTTAATTAAAACAAAAGAAACTTGATAGGTAGAAGTCCAGTTTCAAGCCTATATATATATCTTAACTACTTGGGAAATAGCTTCATAGTCTGAAGCCAGCCTGGGCAAGAAAGTTAAAGACTCTTATTGCCAGTCAGTCACCAAAAAGCTAGAATGGACCTGTGGATAAAGTGGTAGAGCGCTAGACTTAAGTGGAAAAAACTAAAGAACAGTGCTCAGGCCCAGAGTTCAAGCCCTAGTATCAGCACAAAACAAACAAAAACACTGTTGGTGCCACTGGTTTGTTTAATTTTATTTATTTTTTGTGGAAACAGCAATTTTATCTTTTTTTTCTGTTTAATTGAGATGGAATTTTGATTAGGTTTTTGTTTGTTTGTTTTGGCCTGGGCTTGCCTGTAATTGAGATCCCTTCACCAGATCCCGGATCCCATCCCTTATTTCTCAAGCACCTAGGATTACAGGCTTGAGCCAGTGTGAGTGCTCTCTTTTGTGTTTTTTTCTCTGTTGAAATAAACTTCATGATCTCACACAATTATGTTTTATCTCCTCATGGCCAACTTTTGTTTATTTGTGGTCAGTCTTGGGACTTGAACTCTGGGCCTGGGCATTGTCCCTAAGTTCTTCAGTTCAAGGCTACCATCCTACCCTTTGAGCAACAGCGCTGCTTCCAGTTTCGTGATTGTTAATTGGAGATCAGAGTCTCAAGGACTTTTTGTACCCCGGCTGGCTCTTGAACCGTGATCCTCAGCCTCCTGAGTTGCCAGGATTACAGGTGAGAGCCACCAGCGTGCAGCTTTTGGCCAACCTCTAAACCCCACTCCAACCCAGGCACGGAGTGGAGCCTGTCTGAACGGCCGGTGTGACTCCGCGAGGCCCTTCGTCCACAGGTAACCCTGTGCGGTTCACTTTCGGCCTCTGATGGGAGCGCCCGCCCCGCCCATCTGCCCACAGCTGCTCTTTAATACCTTCCTTCTTCCCCACGGTCCTGGACGAGCTGGGAAACTCCTCAAGGAAACCCTTTTCTCCCTGGGCACTGGTGAGGTCCCTCTCCGCCATCGGGGCCTCTGGGGATTCCCAACCCAAGAGCGGCCCCTAACGACCGACCCTCCGGTCCCGGCTCGCCGAGGGGTGGCCGCCTAAAGACCCGCAGGACGCCCTCCCTCCGGGCTGATCCTCCCGCGGGAGCCGCTCCCTTTGTCCGCGGCTGGACCTTCCCGGCCCGCCCGCGGCGAGCGGGGCGCGGAGGACCGACGCCTTTCGGGTCGGGTCGGAGGTGGGGCTGGACGTCTGGGCCTGGGCGTGGTCCCCGAGCTCCCCGTTTTCGGGTGGTTCTCGGGAGGGGGGGGTCTCGGGCTGGCTTGGAACCGCGATCCTCAGGCCTCAGCCTCCTGAGTGTGCCTAGGACTTTTGTTGGACGATCTGAACACGGTCCGGGACGGAAGTGTGACAACCTGGTCACTTTCTGGATACCCCCGACTTTGGAAGCTGCCGGGAAGGGTCCCCAGCACCTTAGACCTCAGGCCCACGCCGCTACTCACCCCCAAAAACCTGGCTAGTCTTCCTGCAGAGACAGTCTACAGCCGCCTCCCGCCCTCGCCACCTCCTGGACCAGCCCCACTGGGCACGCTCCTCTTTCCAGCCCGAGTAGCTAACCAGACCCGAAGCCCGCTGGTGATTGGCCAGCGCGCGGCCCGGAGAAGACGCTCAATGGCCGCAGTCCCCGGCGGCACGGCGTTTCCTCCTGGCAACAGCCCGAGCCGGGCCTGGGAGGCCGAGCCCACTGCCTTCTCCCGGACCCGGAGGCGGCCTCCGCGCACGCTCATTGGCTGCTCCAGGGTCGTCGCCGCCCTCTGATTAGTTGACTCTGGAGGCTCTGTACGGCTGCGCAGGGGCCGAGTTGGAGGAGGCGGAGCTTCGTTTCGTGCTTGCTGGTCAAGCACTTGGATCGGCTAGTAGGAGACCGCGGAAGTCGAGCCTGGGCCCTGCCCGGGCCTCCGTGCTGTCGGTGAGGAGCGTCGGGTTTGGGTTCCTCTAAGTGTGCTAGGGCTAGGGCAGCCTTGATTGCTAGCTGTCGTGGGGGAGGGGCTATTGGGTGGATCTTGCTGCGTTGGGTGACCGGCGTGTCTCCTGGCCAATAGGAGAAAAGGAACTTCTAAACGCAGCCCCACGATTGGCCCTTTCCAATATTTTAAGGCCAATGGACATCGGAAAAGGGGGGCGGGTCCACTGGGCCTTATTTTTCTTCTTCCTGCGGTGGGGCCTCACTATCCAAAGCTGCGGGGCGCGGAAGGGCTGTCCCCGCAGGTGGTGAGGCGCAGCGATCGGGGGGCCGGGGGCTGTCTTTGGAGGGATGCACCAGGCGGAGGCTGCGAGGAGAGGCTGCAGGAGTTCCGGGTGATTGTTAGCTACAGCTGCCTTTCTGGATTGGTTAAGTACCAGGCCTAGTCCCTAGCGTCTCGCTTGCATCATCTGACTTAATCAGAGTAAGCCCCCTGGGCGGGGGGGGGGGGCGAGGGGGCTGGGATCCCATTTTACAGGTGGAAGAACTGAGACTCAAGTCAGTCAACCCCCGCAGCCAAGGTCGCTCTGCTAACAAATGGCACAGCCCGGCTCTGTCTTCAGAGTTTTAGCTCCGGGGCTGGTGTCCCTGAACCAGTTAGGCTTTGTTGCTGGCTGCGGGAGGCAGGTGTCAGGGAACGGGAGAGCAGGTATCCGGGAGAAAGACCAAGAGAAGGGAACCCTGCGGTTAAAGAAATGACATTAGCAACTGAGGTGGGAGTGAGGAAATCAGTTTATTCAGCAGTTCCCGAGTGCCTACTTTGCTAGGCATTGTTCTGGATTCTAGGCGCACAAAGATGAATAGAACTAGAGGCAGATGAAGCCCTATCCGGGCCCCTAAACGGAGGAAGGGGCCCCAATCCCGTATTTACCTGATTAAAAAATAAAATTTACAGAAGTAAAATATTTTAGATTTTTTTTTTTTAAGGAGGGTCTCCAAAACGGAGTAGGTTTCCGGTTTCTCCACATTTGAATCGCCTTTGCAAAGGCCTTAGTCCAAGTGGCAACTAAGAGGTAGGCAGAGCAGAGGGTAATGGAAGGTGCACTGGGAGTCGATGGGCACATTTCCTGGTATGTAAAACAGGGATAACAGAGTTCCTGCCATGCAAAGTTCATGAAAAGTGCCTGGCCAGAAACACCTCAGTTTGAGTGGCATGGATGCCTGAGAGTCTTGGTCGCAGTTTGTATTGTCCTGTACCTTTGTATCTTTGCTAACTCGCAAATGTTACTAAATTGCCGATGGATTGGAAATAGTTACATGTAGCTGGATGGACTTCGGATGGTTTAAGGCTTCAGAACAGTAAGGAGAAATGACAGGATGTTGGTGAAAAGGAGTTTCAGTAAAGGAAAAGACCTTCGCTTTTTGCTTCTAAATTGACTCCAAGAATTTTAGCTGGTATTGTTCTTTTTCAGCTGTGATGGTACTTCTGTCACCAAGCTCTGTGGGGGTTAAGTGTAAAGTATTTATTTGGCTTTCTTGGCTCAGTATTTAAGTTTGTCCTACATTGGCTGTTTAAATTGTGTCCTTTGTGTTGACTTATTTCTACCATGGCTTCACTAAGTAGTGTGAGAACTGCCTTTTGATTAACATAGGAAAACATTTAAAAGTTGTAAGCCATGTTACTAATAATATCAAAGTTTTGTTTTGTTTTGTTTTTTTCTTTCTTTTTGTCAGTTGTGAGACTTGAACTCTGGGCCTGGGCGCTGTCCCTGAGTTCTTCAGCTCAAGGCTACCACCCTACCCTTGA
This sequence comes from Megascapheus bottae, assembly GCF_031878675.1. NCBI lineage: Eukaryota > Metazoa > Chordata > Mammalia > Rodentia > Geomyidae > Megascapheus > Megascapheus bottae. The sequence goes on along the minus strand of NC_143514.1, from coordinate 56,517,902 downwards.
GCCAGGCCCCATTTCCTGGTTTTCTAGAGGTTAATTGGAGATAAGAGTCTCAGCTCCTTTTGTGCAGGGCTAGCTTTGAACCTTAATCCTCAGATTTCAGCCTCCTGAGTAGCTAGGATTACAGGTGTGAGCCACTGCACCCGACCCTTCTATTGTATTTTTGAGACACCAACTTTCTGTATGCTTTAGGTTTATGTTGAATTCTGGATCTACTCTGTTCCTCCCCAAATGGAGATCATGGGAGGGGGGGCGGTGTACAGCCCAGTTTAATCAGGTTCTTTATATGCAGAGGCATTATTATTATTACTATTATTTTGTGGGTCATGTTGCTTGAACTCTGGGCCTGGTGGCTTCAGGCCAGGGCCTGATCTCTTCAGCTCAAGGCTACTGTCTTGCCTCTGGGCCTGGGCATTGTCCCTGAGCTCTTCAGCTCAAGGCTACTCCTTGAGCCACAGTTCCACTTCCCCTGTTCTAGAGATTATTTGGAGTCTCACTTCTTTAGTGCCATAGCTGGCTTTGAACAGTGATCCTCAGATCTCAGCCTTCTGAGTAGCTAGGATTACAGGTGTGAGCCACTGCGCCAGACAAGGCTTTAATTTTTATTTTTGTCATTTGTGGGACTTGATCCTGTCCTTGAGCCTCTTTGTGCTCAAGGCTAGCACTCTACCACTTGAACCACAGCACCACTTCTGGTTTTTGAGTGGTTCACTGGAGATAAGTGTCTCTGGGGGAACTTTTCCGCTGGCAATGGCGTAGAACCATGATCCTCAGATTACTGGCCTGAGTCACCAGCACTTGTCAGAAGCTTTTTTTGTTCATACTTCTATTTCATCTAAATAACTTTCTTAATGCTTTTTTTACAATTTCTGCATTATCTGTTACTATGTTCAGCCTGGCATTCCCAACATTAATTACATGTAGTATAATTTTGTACCCTTCTGTATTTTTTCAGATTCCTCTCTGACCAAAGGGACTTCAAAGAGAAAAGAAAATGGCTTCTGAATCTGAAACTCTGAATCCCAGTGCTAGGATAATGACATTTTATCCAACTATGGAAGAGTTCCGGAACTTTAGTCGGTACATTGCTTACATTGAATCACAGGGAGCGCATCGGGCTGGGCTAGCCAAGGTAAGGAGTAGGATCTTACTACTTGGCAGAAATAAGTTTTTTTTTCCTCCCTGGATAAGATTTTCTCTACAGGGGCCGGGAGTATGGCCTAGTGGTTAAAGTGCTTGCCTAGCATGCACGAAGACCCGGGTTCGATTCCTCGGTACCACATACATAGAAAAAAGCCGGAAGTGGTGCTGAGGCTCAAGTGGTAGAGCTCTAGCCTTGAGAAAGTCCAAGGACAGTGCTCAGGCCCTGAGCTCAAGCCCAGGACTGGCAAAAAAGAAAAAAAAAAAAAAAAAAGATTTTCTCTACAGTTGGGCTCTCATTTTAGCCTTTTTTTAGACACTGATAGTAATTTGGCTTTTCAAATGGATTTCCTTCAAGAGGGAAAATAACCTGGTCAGACCAGCCAACATCAGTATTCTGGTCTTTTTTTTAAATTAGTTATTGGCTTTTTTTTTTTCTTATAAGCTGAGTTTGTTGTTTTCCAGCGGGCAATCAGCCCTCTATATATGCAATAAAGATTTTTTTTTTGTGGGCCATAGGGCTTGAACTCTGTGCCTGGGCACTGTCCCTGAGCTCTTCAGTTCAAGGCTACTGCTCTACCCCTTGAGCCACAGCCCCGCTTCCCGTTTTCTAGTTGCTGATTAGAGGTAAGAGTCTCAGTTCTTTAGTGCTCGAGCTGGCTTTGAAGTGCGATCATCAGATCTCAGCCTCCTGAGTAGCTAAGGTTACAGGCATGAGCTATCGTGCCTGGCTGCAGTAAAGATTCTATGTCTCCAAAGAGGCAAAGGGCTTAGTCTGAGCCAGGGAGAAGCATATGAAGCTCTTTTGTTTTATTTATTCATTTATTTATTTGAGAGAAAGTCTCCCCATGCAGCCCAGGCTAGTTTGGGACTTGAGCCTCCTGTAGCTACCTGATTCCTGAGTGATGGGGTTATTGGCTTGCCTAATCATGCCCACCCTTAGATAAATATGTGTTACTTTTTCAATATGACAAAAGACAGCAAGAATGTTGATTACAAGATGAGGACTTTTCAGTATGGTTTTTTTTTTGGTTATATTTTGTTAAATTAAAAAAATGAGGCTGAAGCTGGGACAGCACCCCAGCCCAGAGTTCAAAAAAAAATGTGAGACTGAGTAGAACATCAGCCTAGGAAACAAGAGACTGTTCAAACACCATGACTGCCAAAATAATTACAAAAGAAAAAAATACTTGTTTTTACAAGTTATAATGTATTAACAAAAGGGGAGAGGCAAATTTAGATCTGCCTCCTTGTTATCACTGTTAGCTCTCGCCACACCTTTTTCTCTTTATATAAACTCATGCTTGGTGGTGTTATTTGTTTTACTTTTAAAAGAGGAGGGACCTGAAGTCTGGAGTTCAGTTCCAAGTTGCTTTGTGTGTGTGTGTGTGTGTGTGTGTGTGTGTGTGTGTGTGCGCGCGCGCGTGTGCGCGCACGCGCGCGCGCACTTATGGGCATGTACTACTATTGGGGCTTGAACTGAGGGTCTGGGCCCTGTCCCTGAGCTTTTTTTTTTTTTTAATTCCTTGTTGGTCCTGGGGCCTGGGTGCTGTCCTTTAGGTCTTTAGCTCCAGGTTAGTACTCTACCATTTTGGGTTACAGTACCACTTCCGGTTTTTTTGGTGGTTAATTGGAGGTAAGAGTCTCAGACTGGACCGGGAGTTTGGCCTAGTGGTTAAAGTGCTTGCCTAGCATGCATGAAGACCCGGGTTCGATTCCTCGGTACCACATACATAGAAAAAAGCTGGAAGTGGTGCTGAGGCTCAAGTGGTAGAGCTCTAGCCTTGAGAAAGTCCAAGGACAGTGCTCAGGCCCTGAGCTCAAGCCCAGGACTGGCAAAAAAAAAAAAAGAAAAGAAAGGAAAAAAAAAAAAAAAAGAGTCTCAGACTTCGCTGCCAGACTAGCTTTGAATCTTGATCCTCAGATCTCAGTCTCCTGAGTAACCAAGATTGCAGACTTGAGCCACCAGTGCTTATATCCCTGAGCTCCTGAGCTTCTTTTGCTCAAGACTAGCACTCTACCACTTGAGCCACAGCACTTTTCCTGAGGAATTGAACCTAGGGTTTTATGCATGCTAGGCAAGCATTCCCAATTCCACCCAAGTTTTTTTTTTTTTGCCAGTCTTGGAACTTGAACTCAGGGCCTAGGCACTGTCCTTGGGCTTTCTCAAGGCTAGTACTCTACCAGTTGAGCCACAGCACCACTTTTGGCTTTTTCTTTATATGTAGCAACCAAGGAATTGGACATTGAACAGGGCTTCATGCATGATAGACAAGCACTCTACTGCTAGGCCAAACTGCTGGCCCCCCAAGTTCTTTTTTTTTTTTTTTTTTTTTTTGTGGGTCATGGGGCCTGGGCTCTACCCTAGCCCTTAAGCTGCCACTCTGCCCCTGGGCCTAGGTATTGTCCCTGAGCTCTTCAGCTCAAGGCTACCACCCTACTCTTTTTTTTTGCCAGTCCTGGGCTTGGGCTCAGGGCTTGAGCACTGTCCTTGGACTTTCTCAAGGCTAGTACTCTATCACTTGAGCCTCAGCACCATTTCTGGCTTTTTGCTATGTACGTGGGGTACCGAGGAATCGAACCCGGGTCTTCGTGTATGCTAGGCAAGCACTCTACCACTAGACCAAACTCCCGGCCCCTACCACCCTACTCTTGAGCCAAGTCCCACTTCTGTTTTCTAGAGGTTAATTAGAGATAAGAATCTCAAGTCATTTTGTGCCTGGGCTGGCTTTAAACCTTGATCCTCAGATCTCAGCCTCTAGAGTAGCAATAATTACAGGCGTGAGCCACTGTGCCCAGCTCAGGTTTTATTTTTTGTTTTTTTGCTGGTTAATTGGAGATGAGTTCTTTCTTTCTTTTCTTTTTTGGTACTGGGGATTGAACCCAAGACATTGCACTTTCTGGGCAATCACTTTGCCACTGAGCTACATCCCAGCTCCCAAGTATTTGCTGGGATTTGTACTTGGAGTCTTCTATTCTGGACAGTTCCTCTAACACATGAGCCATATTCCCAGCCCTACTTTTTGCTGGGTATTTGGGATGTTAACATTCTGAGATAATTGAGATAGCCATGGAGGCATATAATAAGTTGTTGTAACTAGGCAGAGAATTGGTATTGGAACTGGGTCCAGATTAGCATGATAGCATCACTTCCTGTGTGGATGAGCTTAGGTGAATGAGACTCACTTCTAGTACATTCCACTGTTTGGATAGTGGCCTTGCTGGTTCTCATGTGACTTTATCTTCTGTGTTCTCTGTAGGTTGTTCCTCCCAAAGAATGGAAGCCACGATCATCGTACGATGACATCGATGACCTGGTCATCCCTGCACCCATCCAGCAGCTGGTGACTGGACAGTCTGGCCTCTTTACCCAGTACAACATACAGAAGAAAGCCATGACAGTTCGGGAGTTCCGAAAGATTGCAAACAGTGATAAGTGAGTAGAATTCCTTTGGCTGTGGGTCGGTGTGGTGTGGTGGTTTGAACTCGGGGCTTGGGCACTGTTCCTTAGTTTTTTCCTTCAAAGCTGGTACTCAGATACTTGAACCAAAGCTCCACATCTGGCTTTTTGGTGGTTAATTGGAGGTAAGTGTCTCATGGACTTTCCTCCCTGAGTTGGCTTCAAATAGTGATCCTCAGATCTCAGCCTTCTTTCCTTTTTGGCAGTGAAGGGGTTTGAACTCAGGATTTTGCACTTGCTAGGTAGGATTCGAAGAATGAACTACTGATACCTGGGTAGTCCATATTCTTATATAAAGTGCTCTTTTTTCCCCACCAGAAGTAAAATTATTTTTGAAGATTTTTCTCTTTTTTAGATCTTAAGGATTGAATGCAGGGCCATATATAGGCTAGGTAATTATTAGTACAGGTTAGGCAAGTAAGTGTTCAACCCCTGAGCTAGATCCACCTCCAGATCTAGAAGAATTTTCTGGTTTTGGTATACTGCATAGTTACACAGGAGAAAGTTGCAGGTGGTTGGAAAAGTACTATTTTTCCAGATGTGTAGATCCACCTTGCTTGTCAGAAAGTAGCCTGGGGAATTTCAGTTCCCTTGGGATCCTCTGTCTTTAGAAACAGGTTTCTTGTTTTTATTGGCTGCAGTCTCAAATCTTGTTTTTTCTTTTTCTTTTTTATGATGTTCCTGGGGCTTAAACTCAGGGCTTGGCCACTCTCTTAGCTTTTCTGCTCAGGCCTACCATCCTTCCATTATAACCATAACCCCACTTCCTGCTTTTTGGTGGTTAATTGGAAATGAGTCTTTTTTTTTTTTTCATGTTTTTAATTGTAATGAATAGAAGGGTTACGTTATATTCACCAGGTAGAAGGTGCATTATTACTTCACAAACACTGATACCCTTTCTCATGTGTTGGTCCTCATTTCTTCCCCCCACCCCCGTAGAGAGATGAGTCTTACAGAGCTAGGCACCAATGGCTCACACTGGTAATTTTAGCTACTCAGGAGACTAAGATCTGAGGATCCGGGTTTGAAGCCAGCAGGGGCAGAAAAGTCCCCGTGAGATTCATTCCCCACCCCTCCCTCCTCTCCCTCTCACCTGGTCCTGGGGCTTGAACTCAGGGCCTGAGCACTGTGCCTGGGCTTTCTCAAGGCCAGGGCTCTCTACCACTTGAGCAACAGCATCATTTCTGGCTTTTTCTATGTATGCGGTACCAAGGAATTGAACCTGGGTCTTAGTAAGCCTCTTATCTCAAATAAATTACTCAAACCCTGGAAATGGCACTGTGTCTCAAGTGGTAAACAATGTCCAGTCCCTGAGTTCAAGCCCCAGGACTGGCAAAAACAAAAGGACAAACAAAAACAGTCTCATAGACCTTCCTTCTGATCTGGTTTAACTATGATCTTCAGTTCTCAGCCTCCTGAGAATCACAGGCATGAGCCACTGACACTGACATGCTTTATACTGGAACATGAACTTGGGCTTTCACTCTTGCTTGGATTTTTTTCCTCAAGGCCAGTGTGCTGGCTCGTAAACCATTGCTATCCTTTCGGCTTTGTTTGTCCTTGGTGGTTAATTGGACATCAGAGTCTCAGATTTTCTTGCTTTGGCTGTCTTTGCATAGAGATGGTGTCTTTTCCTTTCCTATATTATTTCCTGAGCCTTTCCCTCTGCTCACATCTGGATTGCAGCCTGTCCCTGTGAGCCAGCCCAGAGCCGGGTGTGCCACTCATACTGGTCGCCCTCTGTGCTTAGCATCTCTCTCACCTTGGGAATCATTCTGTTTCTGCCCTTTGCCTTATCATCATTTGAACTTGGTTTTAGAGTTTAATTGGTAATATAAAATGTGTACATCACCTGCCAGCTTATTAGGCAATGCAAGGACTTTAGTGAAAGCCCGTTGAAGAAGTGTATAACACATCATGCAGATAAAAGCCTGTATCATCCTGTGCATCTGCTTTTTTTTTTCTTTGTGTCGGTCCTGGGGCTTGAACTCAGGGTCTAAATGCCTATCCCTGAACTTTTTCTACTCAAGGCTGACGTCAATGCTACCACTTGAGCCACAGCACTACTTTTGACATTTTCTGCGTATGTGGTATTGAGGAATCGAACCCAGGGCTTTGTGCATGCTAAGCAAGCACTCTACCACTACACCACACTCTGGTCCATCACCCTACTATCTAATAGCACAAAGGAATTAGTTTTTGTCAGTCATGGGCCTTAAACTTAGGGCCTGGGCATTATCCCTGAGTGCATTTGCTTAAGACTAACGTTCTACTACTTTGAGCCACAGTTCTACTTCCAGTTTTCCGGTAGGTAAATGGAGATGGTGTATCATGAACTTTCCTGCGGGGCTGGCTTTGAACTTCAATCACTAGTTCCCTGCATTCTGAGTAGCTAAGACTAGTGTCTGGCTTAAATGGGTAAAAGTTTTTGAAATAGGAAGTAAATTCTCAGTAGGAGATTATGAAGTTGAAGAATGCAGACTTTCTTTTTTTTTCTTTCTACATCACGTATATGATATACCAGCAAAAGTATATATATAAAAGTGTGTTTGTGTGTAGAGTATTTGAGATACACACTGTTTTTGCTAACAATTTTTCCTAAAGTTTCTTTTTCCCCCAGACTTGGGGCTTAAACTCAGGGCCTGGGTGCTTTTTTGCACAAGGCTGGCTCTCTTTTATCACTTGGGCCACAGCTCCACTTCTAGCTTTCTTGCTAGTTAATTGAGAGAGTCTCATGGACTTCATTGCTTGGGATGGTTTAGAATGGCTATCTTCAGATCTCGGCCTCCTGAGTAACTAGGATTATAGGTGTAAGCTACCAGTGCCTGGCAGTATTTAATTTTTGGTGTAGTGATTATTGAATATTGGTCACATGTGGAAATGAGCCACTGGGTCAGGGATAGACTGTGGTAGAAACCTTCTGCTCTACCAGTCCTGGAGCCAGTGCAGGGTTGGGGATCGCCTTTGATAGGAAGGGATTTTGTGTCTGGGTTCTATGACTTTTATGACTTTAAGCCATTTCCTTATGGTTGCCAAATCATACTGGAATCTAGCTGAGTATAGTATCCACTGTCCTGTCCCTGAAGGAAGAGAATGGGTTTGTTCCTTTTTTTTCTTTAATATATTTTTTATTGTAATTAATTAATAGAAGGGTTGCATTATATTCACCAGATAGAAGGTGCATTACTTCACAAACATTGCTACCCCTTCTCATGTTTTTGTCCCCATTTCCCTCCCCCCTGGGTTTGCTCTTTTTCATGCATCACTTCCCCTAAATTTAACTCAGGTGCAGAGCCGAGGGGAGGCTGGGTAGCAGGGAGATGGATTAGTGCTTTGAAAGCCAAGGTTGGCTATCATTTAGTTCATACGTCTTGTTGTCTTCTTGCCTTAACGTGGTTCTTAATGCCTACTGAATTTATTCAGTGGCTAATGCTTTTGGGTTGTTTGTCCTGCCTTTGAAAGGTACTGTACCCCACGCTACAGTGAATTTGAAGAGCTTGAGCGAAAGTACTGGAAAAACCTCACATTCAATCCTCCCATTTATGGTGCTGATGTCAATGGTACTCTCTATGAAAAGGTGAGATCTTCTGGAATCTTCCGGCCATTTGTTTTGAAATTGTGTAACATAATACCAACCTTTGTCCCTTGCACTTAGTAGGTACTTAAAAGCTGCTTGGTGCCTAGTGGATTAACAAATGAATGGTCTGCCACCAACTGATTAGCTATTCTCACTTAATTTTGCATCTGACTGAACTTTATTTCTCCCACTGTACCTGTGAATTAGATGGCCTGGTATTCTTTTCAAGGGCTGTAAGCTTAGTCTGTGGGAGGTAGATGATGAGTTCTTGAGAGTGGGGTGGATTGCAGAAAATGAAATGATGGGGGAGAAGCCATGTGCTTTCTGCAGAAAAAGATCCCTGACTAATCTACTGAAAGGGGTATGTATATATTTAAGAAGAGAGACATATTTAGAGTTTCAGAACTCTCAAGCAGAAGCTATTTTTACCGCTTGCATTGACTTGGGATGTTGTGCTTTATGGCGTAAAGAATTGCCTTAATGTGGAAGGGGAGTATTTGAGATTGCATTTGAATGATGATGAGGGATTAGCTCTCTAATCAATTCTAACCTTTTTAGAAATTATTGGAAGGAAAGAGTTTAAATAGCACATCAAAGGGTGGTCATAATAATTGCTGTGGAAGAATGGATGACAGGAAGGACCTGGCCTAAGGAGGTACATAGTAATCCAAAACTTGCTTACCGGAGGGGCTCACAGCTGGCCCTTACAACTCAGGGAAAAGAAATTGATGACACTGCCCAGTGGGAACTAGAGCTGAAAGTCCTGAGACTGTTATAGTTAATGCTTTGCTTTCCATTTTGTTAAGATAGCTCTTGGTTTGTAACCAAAGCTCACCTTCAACTCTATGTATGTAACCCAAACTGGCCCTGAACTTGAACTTGACATCCTGTCTCTCAGGTGCTGTGATTGCAGCTGCAGGCATATGCCAGCCCACCTGCTATTTCCTAAGTGGTGTGTGTGTGTGTGTCCTGGTGCTTGAACTCAGGGCCTGAGCACTGTTCCTGAGCTTCTTTTGCTCAAAGCTAGTACTCTACTACTTGAGCCACAGTGCCACTTCTGGCCTTTTCTGTTTATGAGGTACTGAAGAATTGAATCCAGAACTTCATGTATGCAAGGAAAACATTCTACCACTAAGCCACATTTCCAGCCATTCCTGGCATTTTCTGAGTACTTTTGTTGTAAATAAGAATCTCATAGTCTTTCCTGTCCAGGCTGATTTCAAAATGCAGTCCTCAGATCTCAGCCTTCTGAGTAGCTAGGATTGCAGGCATAAGCCACTGGTACCCAGCTGTTTCTTTTTCTTTCTTTCTTTCTTTCTTTCTTTCTTTCTTTCTTTCTTTCTTTCTTTCTCTCTCTCTTTCTTTCTTTCTTTTTTTTTTTTTTAAGTCCTGGGGCTTGAACTCAGGGCCAGAGCACTATCCTTGGGCTTTTCTCAAGGTTAGTGCTCTACCACTTGTGCTACAGCACCACTGCCAACTTTTTCTGTATATGTGGTACCAAGGAATCGAACCTGGGGCTTCATATATGCAAGGCAAGCACTCTACCACTAGGCCATGCTCCTGGCCTGCTGTTTGTTATTTTTTAGTGCTAAGGAACCAAGTCCCAAACTGGCCTTTTCTTGAGCTGTACCAACTGAGCTACATTCTCAACACTGCCTGGGCTCTATTCAAACCTTGTTTCTTTTTTCTTTTTCTTTTTTTTTTTTGGTTGTGAGGCTTGAATTCAGGGCCTGGGCTCTGTCCTTGAGCTCTTTTGCTCAAGGCTAGTGTCCTACCACTTCGAGCAGTAAAGCCACTTCTGGTTTTTGAGTGATATACTAGAGATAAGCACTTCATGAAGATTTTACTGTCTGGACTGAACCCCAGTCTTCAGATCTCAGCCTCCTGAGTAGCTAGGATTACAGGTGTGAGCCTCTAGTGCTTGGCTGCAATTCCTTTTTTTTTTTTTTTTTGAGAGAGAGTTTTTTTTTTTAAATATTTTATTGTAATTAATAGAAGGGTTACATTATATTCGCCAGATAGAAGGTGTATTATTACTTAACAATCATTGCTACCCCTTCTCATGTTTTTGTCCCCATTTCCCTTCCCCTCCTTCCCCCCCTTTTTAATGTATTTTTTCCCTTCCTAATTTGACTCTCCCTCCCTTCCCCTCCCCTCAACTCACCCTTCCCCTCACTCCCCCCCCCCTCCCCGCCACTTATGCCTTCTAGGCAAGCACTCTGTCACTTGAGCCACAAACCCCCTGTACCAATTTTGATCTTCCTTTAGTTTCAAGGTTCGGAACAGGTGATTTGCTTGCTACCCTACCTTTCCTACCAATAGTGGTGTCAGTTCTGGTCGAAGCCATGGAACTGAGTCATGATGCTGAGGTTTTGATGGTATACCTCATGTTGGTCAGAAATGAAAGCGCACTGAGATCTCTCCATGCAAAGTAACATACCTGGACTGTCATTTGCTTGGCAGCATGTGGATGAGTGGAATATTGGCCGGCTGAAGACAATCCTGGACTTGGTAGAGAAGGAGAGTGGCATCACTATCGAAGGTGTGAACACCCCATACCTATACTTTGGCATGTGGAAGACATCTTTTGCCTGGCATACGGAAGACATGGATTTGTACAGCATCAACTATCTGCACTTTGGCGAGCCCAAGTCCTGGTAAAGCCAGCCTGGTTGTTCCTGGCCTTCTGGCCCTTTCATGCACATAGGAAGTACCTAGGATGGTTGAAATGAGGATTCATACTTGGGGTGGAGATGGCATTCCACCTTTGAGATACACTTTCAAGCCATCTTTTTCTTTTCTTTTCCGTTTTTTTCCCCCAGCCCTGGGTCCTTAATCTTGAGGCCTGGGCACTGTGCTTGAATTCTTTTGCTCAAAGCTAGCACTTTATTACTCTGAGCCACAATTGCTACTTCTTGTTTTCTGGTAGGCAACTGGAGAGAAGACTTAAATGTCTGGGCTGGCTTCAAGCTATACTCCTCAGATCTCAGCCTCCAGAGTAGGTAGGATTACAGGCGTGAGCCACTGTACCTGGCGCTCCTCATTGTTTGTTTGGCTAAGCAAGCACTCTGCTATACCCCAACCTTTTAAAAAAATATACTTTTTGTTATTATAAAGGTGATGTACAGTTACATAAGTCAGATAAAGAACATATTTCTTTTTAGACATTGTTACCCCTTTTCTCACACCATTTTTCCCTCCCATCCCCCCCCCACAAGTTGTATAGTCCACATTCTCACAGTGTCTAGTGAGTGCTACTATTGCATTTGTTCACCCATTATTCTAGCCTATCCCATTGCGTTCCTGTTTCATTCTTATGGATAAGCCTGAGGTATTTCTTAGAGGTAGACTTTCAAGACTGGAATCAGTCCTTGAGATAATAGAAACCTTTCACTTGGGGGCTGGGAGCTTGGCCTACTGGTAGAGTACTTACCTAGCACCCACCAAGACCTGGGTTTGATTCTCGGTACCACATACATAGAAAAAAGCCTGAAGTGGTGCTGTGGCTCAAGTGGCAGAGTGCTAGCCTTGAGGAAAAAGCCCAAGAACAGTGCTCAGGCCCTGAGTTCAAGCCCCAGGACTGGCAAAAAAAAAAAGGAAAAAAAGGAAACCTTTCATTTCATTTGGGTCAGGAGTGTAGCTTAGTGGTAGAGTGTTCACCTAGCATGCACAAAGCCCTAGGTTCGGTTCCTCTGTACCACACACAGGAAAAGATGGAAGTGGCGCTGTGGCTCAAGTGGCAGAGCACTACCCTTGAGCAAAGAATGTCTAAGGATAGTGCCCAGGCCCTGACTGGCAAAAAGAAAGAAAGGTCTTTTCTTATCTCAAGGGAAAGCCAATTGCTGGGCACAGTGTGTGTAATAGACAAGGGGCTATACAAGGCTACTCTGTAGTGGTTTCCTGGTACCCAAGACTGGTAACAGGGGAGATGGTGGTTCACATTGTGTTTTTTCTCTCCACACTGCCCCTTCTCTGAGCCTCAGCATTTTAGTTACTGTGTTGCTGGTGATGATCAAGACTTACAAAGCCTGTCCTCAGAGCAGGAAGACAAAAAGCAGAAAGTAGAAAGCAACCATACTGTGGCAGAAAAGCTCTGAAGAGCAAGTCATGGCTCTGAGGTCTGCCTGAGACCTAGATGAGGACATAAGGGCTGGGCTGGAGGGAGGTTGAGTAGCAGGAGCTAGGGAAGTATGGCCAGCCGGTTGGAACAGCTACAGAGTTCCTTGGTTAAAGAGGACACTGGCAAATACATCCATTGGTGCTGTGTCCAGACTGAGAAATGAGCCATCAAGGAAATTGTGTTGGTTTGGATTACCTTTTTGAGCATCTTAAGCTACATCCATTCCCCTGAGTTTTTTCTTTAATCTTGAGGAAAGAAGCCTTTTGAACCCATAGTCATTTAAGCCATTAAGTCATTGCCCCTTTTCTTCCCACTAGGGGGCTTGGCTTGTACTATCTGTCAGCATTCTTTTGCATCTTCATCATTGTTTATTCTAAAGTTCCCTGCCACTGGATTTCTACTCTGATTGATTTGTCAGATATTTGGGGCAATAGTGGAATACTGGCCTAACATGCATTAAGAACCTGGGTTTCATCTTTAGGATCACATAAAGTAAACAAAGGAAAAAGAGATGCTTTAGTTACTGCGTATGCTTTCTTTTTTTTTTTTTTTTTTTTTTTGCCAGTCCTGGGCTTGAGCTCAGGGCCTGAGCACTGTCCTTGGACTTTCTCAAGGCTAGAGCTCTACCACTTGAGCCTCAGCACCACTCCGGCTTTTTTGTATGTATGTGGTACCGAGGAATCGAACCCGGGTCTTTGTGCATGCTAGGCAAGCACTTTAACCACTAGGCCAAACTCCCGGCCCCTGTATATGCTTTCTTGGTCATCTGAAATTGAAGCTCCAGAGACGTCTCTGATGAATGCCAAAGATTTTTTTTTTCAATGCTGATACTGGGGTTACTGATGGCCTGTGGTTTTTCTTAGCTTTTTCTTTTTTTTTTTTGCCAGTCCTGGGCTTGGGCTCAGGGCTTGAGCACTGTCCTTGGACTTTCTCAAGGCTAGAACTCTACCACTTGAGCCTTAGCACCACTCTGGCTTTTTTTTTTTTTTTTTTTGCTATGTATGTGATGCCGAGGAATCGAACCCAGGTCTTCATGCATGCTAGGCAAGCATTCTACCACTAGGCCAAACTCCCAGCCCCTTTCTTAGCTTTTTCATTCAAAGGTGGCACTCTACCATACCCTCTACATACTGCTTTTAGGTAGTTAGAGATAAGAGTCTCACAGATTCTTTCTGCACAGTCTGACATTGAACCTTGATCCTCAGATCTCAGCCTCCTAAGGCTAGAATTGTAGGCTCTGAGCCATGAGTGTCCAGCTCAAAGACCTTTGGGTGACAGTTTCCTCATCTCAATGTTCTGTTCATAAGGAAGCTGTTTGATTTAGAGGTTTTTGAGTGAGAATTTTATGTTTTGCTTGTTAGCCTTCAACTGTTAGGGGCAAGCCATCCCCTGTCTCAATCTAATCCCAGGCACCCCCTTCCCCTAGTCCTTCCCTCTCCCTCCCCTTCCCCCCACCTCACTGCCGGAACCACACCATGTGCCTCCCCAAAATACTCTTCAGCATATATTATAAAGGTTGAAATAAGGTTCCTGTGAATTTAGAATGAGAAGTTGAATAGTTTTGCAAAAGTTTTAGGCATTCTCTTCTTTTTTTTAATGAAGAGCAGCTTCTGTGATGTCTAGACACCCCACTAGGTGGAGAAGTAATTAATTATTGGGTAATCAGTATAGCTTTTATGGAGATGAAGGAAAAATGGATTCAGCAGCAAATGAGGGGCCACATCTCTCATGTCTCATCCATCTCCTCCCAGTTTTCCATTGCTCCAGCCTCCCCCAGTTAGGCCTTTGCAAATGCTGGGAGAATTTTAAAAATCACTGAGGTTATATATACCATGCTTTATTTCTCCCCCAATCCTTTAAACATTATTATGACATGAGCACCATAATGAAGGAGATAGATCTTTCTTTCTTTCTCTCTTTCTTTCTTTCCCTCTTTTTCTTTCTTTCTCTCTTTGTTCCTCTCTTTCTCTCTTTTTCTTTCTTTCTCTCTTTGTTTCTTTCTTTCTTTTTTTTTTTTTGGCAAGTCCTGGGCTTGGGCTCAGGGCCTGAGCACTGTCCCTGGATTTTCTCAAGGCTAGGGCTCTACCACTTGAGCCACCGCACCACTTTTGGTTTTTGCTATGTATGTGGTACCAAGGAATTGAACCCAGGTCTTCGTGCATGCTAGGCAAGCACTCTACCACTAGGCCAAACTCCCGGCTCCCCTCCCTTCCTTCCTTCCTTCCTTCCTTCCTTCCTTCCTTCCTTCCTTCCTTCCTTCCTTCCTTTCTTTCTTTCCTTCCTTCCTTCCTTCCTTCCTTCCTTCCTTCCTTCCTTCCTTCCTTCTTCTTCTTCTTCTTTCTTTCTTTCTTTCTTTCTTTCTTTCTTTCTTTCTTTCTTTCTTTCTTTCTTTCTTTCTTTCTTCCACCCTACACCTTGAGCCATAGTGCCACTTCTAGTTTTCTAGTAGTTAATTGGAGATAAGAGTCTCACGGACTTTAGTGCCCAAGCTGGCTTTGAACCATGATCCTCAGATCTCAGCCTCCTGACTACCTAGGATTACAGGTGTGAGCCACTGTACCTAGCTTCTTTTCTTCCTTCCTTCCTTCCTTCCTTCCTTCCTTCCTTCCTTCCTTCCTTCCTTTTCCTCCTCCTCCTCCTCCTCCTCCTCTGCCAACTCTGCCTCAGTGTGTGCTGCCTCCTCTGCTATTGCTGTTGCTACTGGCGCTGGGGCTTGAATTCTGGGCCTGGGTGCAGTCCCTGAGCTTCTTAGGCTCAAGGAGAATACTACTTGAGCCTCAGTGCCATTTCCTGCTTTTTTGAGTAGTTTATTGAAAGTAAAATTCCATGGACTTTCCTTCCTAGGTTGGCTTTGAACCACATCTTCAGATCTCAGCCTCCTGAATAACTAGGATTACAGGCGTCCAACGCCTAGCTTTTTTTTTTCTTTTGCCAGTCCTGGGGCTTGAATTCAGGGCTTGGGCTCTGTCCTTGGACACATTTTACTCAAGACTAGTGCTCTACCACTTAAGCCATAGCACCGCTTCTGGCTTTTCTCTGTGTATATGGTACTGAGGAATCGAACCTAGGGCTTTATGCATGCTAGGTGAGCACTCTACAACTAGACTACATTCCTGGCTCTGCTTGGTTTTTTTGTTTGTTTTCTTGTTTCTGTGCAGTTCCTGGGCTCTGTCTTTGAGCTTTTGTGTTTAAGGCTAGTGCTCTACCACTTTGAGCCCCAGTGCCACTTCTGGTTTTCTGGTGGTTTATTGGAGATAAAAGTCTCATGGATTTCCAGTCCAGGTTTGCCTTTAATTCCAATCCTTCCATCTCAGCCTCCTGAATATCTAGGATTATGGGCATGAGCTACTGATTCCTGGCACACTTTTTATTTTTAATGGACAAATGATTGTATTCATTTATGGAGTACCCTGTGATATTTCGGTACACTTATGCAATGTGCAGTGATTAGAAGAGGGTAGTATCCATCACCTGAGACTTTAATCAAGCTCCTTAGTTTATGTCATCCTCTGTCCAGTATCTGATGCTCTTACTTGGTTGCAGGTACTCCGTTCCACCGGAACATGGAAAACGATTGGAGCGCCTTGCCAAAGGTACTGTGCCTCTTCCATGGTGTTGGGTGGACTTTCTTACAAATTGTGCTTCCTCTGTGGTCAGATCTAATGAGGCCTTTCTTAGGTTTGCATACATGGTGTGTGTGTGTGTGTGTGTGTGTGTGTGTGTGTGTGTGTGTGTGTGTGCGCGCGCGCGTGTGTGTATGCGTGCATGTGCTCATTTGCAAGATTGGCTACCTTAGCAGAGCTTAACTGGATTCTTTGCTCTGCCTAAGAAGACACATTAGCCCTTACTTCTTTGACTTTTTTTTTTTTTTTTTTTAAATTGGCATTTCTCCCCCACTCTCCTCTCCAGCCTGGGTTTCTTTGACCAAGGAAATCCATGAGTCATTTTGGTCATAGTTCTGCCAGCACCTCAAATATTAAAGCCAAAATCGAATAGGTCTGATAGACCTGTGCTTCTAGAAAGTCTATTTTGAGAACAGTAGGGTAGACTGTTCTGTAGATGTGGTTACAAAGACTGAGGATGCGGTCTCAGTATTTCAGGACTAAAGTCCTCATTTCCAGATTTCTGTAAGAATAGAGGCAGCTTATAAATGATTCCAGTCCTCCCAATTGAGTTTGATTATGCAGACAGTGAGTACCTTACCGGACAGAGCCCAGAGGCTCACTGTAGAATTTTAGAATGAGTCCAGAGGACCTTTGGCGATCACATTTCTCACTCATCCTCCTTTCAGGTCAGATCCACAAGTGACTCCAGGTTTACAGAGCTGGTGTGGAGCATGCTTATTAACCTAGACCTGTTCATTTGTTCAGGCTTTTTCCCAGGAAGTTCTCAAAGCTGTGAGGCTTTCCTCCGCCATAAGATGACCTTGATTTCCCCTCTGATGCTGAAGAAATATGGCATTCCCTTTGACAAGGTGAGCTGATTTTATGTATGGAAATTAGTAGACTTGTATCAAAGCTACCTTTTGTGGTCTTTGCTCTAGTTTGGCTCTGGTTTATCACGTCATCTAGTGGGGTTTCATCTAAAAGTGGATCTGGTGCTGGGGAGAGTCAGGCCCCTTGCAAAGGGTTAGTGTGGAGGAAGGGTTCATTCTACATAGCTTTGTATGCATTTGATGCATTTTAGACTTTGTATTTTACACCAGACATAGCCTCTCTGCTGATTTTATGCCTCATTCTTGCTTGCATAATTAATGGTGGCAGAGCCAAAGTTCAGGCACAAGTCCACTTCTGTAGCTTTCTGTCATGGATAGCAGCTGTTTTAAGTCTGTTCTTCTTTAGGTCACTCAAGAAGCTGGAGAATTTATGATCACTTTTCCTTATGGTTACCATGCTGGATTCAACCATGGCTTCAACTGTGCTGAGTCAACAAACTTTGCTACCCGTCGGTGGATTGAGTATGGGAAGCAGGCTGTCCTGGTAAGTCCTTGTGAAGTCTTCCTCCTGTGATACTATGACCAAAGGCATCTTGTTGAGGACATGGATGTTAGGTGCATTGGCTGGAGTCAGGGAGTCTTTTAACTGCTGGAATTCAGAAAGAGTTACTCACAAAGCATTTTTTTTTCAGTGTGTTCAGTTTAGAAGGTACAGAGTAATGTTCTACATTTATATTCATTCATCAGTAAGGGCGTACCTACATATAGTATTTGCCAAAGCCCTTTCTACTCTTCACTGTCCCTCCCCATTTTTTTTTGATGGTCCTGGATTTGAACTCAGGGCTTACACTCTACCACTTGAGCCACAGCTCCACTTTCTGGCTCTTTGTTGGTTAATTGGAGATAGGGGTCTCAGACATTCCTGTCCTGGCTGGCTTTGGACTGCAATCCTCAGATCTCAGCTTCCTGAATAGCTAGGATTATAGGCTTGAACCACCAGTACCTGGCCCCACTCCCATTTTCTTTTTGCAGTATTGAGATTGAATGAACCCAGGATCTTTTTAAAATTTCATTTTGGCTGGGCATGGTGTCACAGGCCTGTAAACCCTAGCTACTCAGGAGGCTGAGATCTGAGAATGGTTGAAAGCCAGCCGGGAGACTAAAGCTAAAGCACATGAGACTCTTCTCTCCAGTTACCCACTAGAAAATAGGAAGTGGCCCTGTGGCTCAAGGGGTAGGGTGGTAGCCTTAAGCTGAAGAGCTCAGGGACAATGCCCAGGCCCAGAGTACAAGCCCCATGACCCACCAAAAAAAAAAAAAGGAAAAAAATTCATTTTGACTCAAGGTCTCAACAAATTTCCTAGTCTGGCCTCAAACCTGAAATTCTCCTGCTTCAGCCTGGGATCAGTTATAGACTTGGCCACATGCCTGGCTAGACTTTTTGTGAGAAATCCCAAAGGGTTCATGTATAGTGCAGCAAGGCTCTTTAACTGAGGATAATAAACTGGCTTGTGTGGTCCTGGCTTGCATAGCTCCAAGAGCAGGCAGGTGGCTGTCACCTTTCTGGATTTCCTTTAGTGCCCTGATGAATCCACTGCTCTGCCATGAGGATTCTCTGCTTTTTTCCCCTGCTTCCCTAGTGTTCAAAGGCTCAGTAAGAATGTGGTCTGTAATCACGTCATACTTTTTCCTCTTGGAGTAGGGAGGGCAGGGAAGGGAATGTGGGGGTGGGATTAGGCAAGATGTACTCACCTGTGGATCCTTGTCCAGTGCTCCTGCAGGAAAGATATGGTGAAGATCTCCATGGATGTGTTTGTGAGGCGATTCCAGCCGGAAAGGTACAAACTCTGGAAAGCTGGAAAGGACAGCACAGTTATTGATCACACTTTGCCCACGCCAGAAGCAGCCGAGTTTCTGAAGGAAAGTGAACTGCCCCTAAGAGCTGCAAATGATCAATGCCCAGAGGAAGACATAGAGGGGATCGAGGAGGGAGAAGAGGGAGACATGAAGAGAAGGTAACTGGGAGCATTGTGCGATTGCTGGTATCTGGGCAGTTTTTATAGCCTTCGGGGAGACTGTTTCTAAGGAGGTTGAGCCACACCTGAAAGAGTTGTTTTCTGGCAAAGGCTCCAGAATCTTTATTATACTCTTTTTTTTTTTTTTTTTTTTTTTGCCAGTCCTGGGCTTGGGCTCAGGGTCTGAGCACTGTCCTTGGACTTTCTCAAGGCTAGAGCTCTACCACTTGAGCCTCAGCACCACTTCCGGCTTTTTGCTTTGTATGTGGTACTGAGGAATTGAACCCGGGTCTTCGTGCATGCTAGGCAAGCATTCTATCACTAGGCCAAACTCCCGGCCCTTATTATACTCTTTAACTCAAGGCTTTTTTTTTTTCCTCCAATCCCAGGGCTTGAACTCAGGCCCTGAGTGTTGTCCCTGAGCTTCTTTTGCTCAAAGCTAGCACGCTACCACTTGAGCCACAGCATCACTTCTGGCTTTTTCTGTTTTTATGATTCTAAGGAGTAGAACCTAGGGCGTCATGCTTGCTAGGCAAGCACTCTACCACTAAGCTACATTCCCAGCCCAGAAGTCAAGGCCTTGTGTTCTCTCTTGGCTTTTTTGTTGTTGTTGAAGGCCAATGTACTACCACCGAAGCTGCACTTCAATTTCTGACTTTTTCTTGCTGATTTTTATTTGTGTAATAGAAATTTCATAGACTCACTGGGCAGTGGCTCACGCCTGTAATCCTAGCTACTCAGGAGGCTGAGATCTGAGAATCATGGTTCAAAGCCAGCCCAGGAACTATAAAGCCTGGAGACTTATCTCCAGTTAATCACTAGAAAATGGGAAGTGGGGCTGTGGCTCAAGAGAGCCGAAGAGCTCAAGGACAGTGCCTAGGCCTGGGGTAGTGTGGTGACCTTGAGCTGAAGAACTCAGAGACAGTGCCCAGACCCTGGGGTAGAGTGTAGGTAGTAGCCTTGAGCTAAAGAGCTCTGGGACAATGCACAGGCCCAGAGTTCACCCCCTGCTACCCCTCCCTCCCTCCAAAAAAATAAAAAATAAAAAAAGAATTTCATAGACTCTTCTGCTAGGGCTGGATTCCATCCATAATTCTCAGATCTTGTTCAGCTCTCCAGAACCTTTAGATTAGAGTATTGCATCTCTTCCTGTGACTCTTACTTAGAAATGAAGATTCGCAGCAATGAAGGGCACCCCTGCCCCCTAAGTCGATTTCTTATCACATTAGAGTTGGTGTTTTTTTGGTGGTAGTGTTAAGGCTCAAACCCAGGGCCTTGCTAAACAAGCACTTTTCTACCAAGCTACACCTTGGTGGAAGAATCAAGGCCTTGTTAAACTCAGGGCCTAGGCATTGGGAAATTGTTTTTTTGCTCAAGGCTAACATTCTACAACTTGAGCCACAACTCGACTTTTGGTTTTTCTTTTTTCTTTTTTGTTAGTTCTGGGACTTGAACTCAGGACCTGAGCACTGTCCTAGGGCTTTTTCAAGATTAGCACTCTACCACTTGAGCCATATCACCACTTCTGGCTTTTTCTGTGTTATGTGGTACTGAGTATCAAACCCAGATAGTCGTGCATGCTAGGCAAGCATTTTACCACTAGGCCATGCTCCCAGCCCTAGAATATGTTCCTTTTCTTTCTTTCTTTTTTTTTTTTTTTTGCTAGTCGTGGTGCTTGAACTGAGCGCCTGAGCACTGTCCTTGGGCGTTCTCACGGCTAGTGCTCTACCACCTGAGCCACAGCACCACTCCTGTTTTTTTCTGTGTATGTGGTACTGAGGAATTGAACCCGGGCCTTCGTGCATGCTAGGCAAGCACTCTCCCACTAGGCTACACTCCCGTCCCAATTTCTGGCTTTATTTTAGTTAGTTGGAGGCAAGAGTCTCTCGGACTTTCTTGTTTGGGCTGGCTGTCAACTATGATCCTCTGATCGCAGCTTCTTCAGGAGGCTAGGACTAGGCGTGAATCAGTGGTGCCTGTCCCAGAGTGTTTTTTGAAGGAGAGCTTGAGTGGGGAAGGTTGTTTAGGGCAGATTCTGCTGATGCTGTCAGGGTCTGAGTCAGGGAATCTCTAAGGAGATCTGGTCAGAAGTCATGTGAGAAGGCCTGGAGGGACACTGACTGAGTGTGTAATATAGACTCGGCTTTGTATACTCTCTTTGCAATCCTCACAACTAATCTACAAGGTGAGTGGGAATAACTTGTACTTTCTAGATGATAGAACTAATTCCGAACGGTGAAGTCCCTTGTCTTGGGTCATATAAGGGTTGGCCTAGAGTTTTGGTTCTTGCCATGTATTTTGAGTTTTGTGTGAATGTATGTGAGTATGTTTGGGTAGTAGGATAGGTTGTCTTACAAGTTTTTTTCTCTCTCTTTTTTTTTATTAAAGAGTTTATTAACATTGATTTTTACATCAAGTTTTTCTCTTTATAGCCTAGCCAAGCATCGTATTGGGACCAAGAGGCACCGGGTTTGTCTTGAAATACCACAGGAGGTGAGTCAGAGTGAGCTCTTCCCCAAGGAAGAGTTGAGTTCCGGACCATATGAGATGGCAGAGTGCCAGGCTGCCCTCGCCCCCGTGAGGCCCACCCACAGCTCCGTGCGGCAAGTGGAAGATGGCTTGCCCTTCCCTGGTGAGTTGTGATGCCTTTTCCACACCCCTAATCACTGCCTGTCTGCTCCATGTTCAAGTCCATAATAAATGGTTGGTCAGAAATAATAGGAAGGAGCCAGATCTGAGAGCAGACCTGTTATTGTCATGTGAGAAGTACTTTGGGGTTATGCAGGGCAGACTAGGCACAGAGGGAAGACACATCCTGTTGCCTGGCACTGAGTGAGGGAAATATAGAGGGCTTTGGTGCAGACGACTCTTATGAGATACAGGGGGTAGATGAAGCACACGAGAGGAGGAGCCGGGCAAATGTTTGGTTACCGGAAGCAGCATGGTGATCACCAGGGGAGCTGGTGATGATATCCTGTAAATTAGATATTAGGGTTGGGCAGCATGGGTGAAAGTTGTGTTTCCAGGAAAGAAGCCAGAAAGAAGAATGAGATGATATGGAACTATCTGCAACCTAATTTTATTTATTGATTAATTTTCCTTTTGGACAGGGTTTATTTTCAGACTATGTACTGCAGGGTGCCTAGAACTCATTGTTATAACCTAGGTTGGCCACAGTCTTTTTATTTTTGTTTTCATTTGTTTATTTTTGCCTGTTCTGGGGTTTCAGCTTAGGGCCTAGGTGCTGTCCCTGAGCAGTTTTGCTCAAGGCTAGTGCTCTACCATTTGAGACACAGCTTTACTTTTGTTTTTTTGTTGTGTTTTGTTTTAGGTTTTGTTTTTGGTTTTTGCCAGTCCTGGGGCTTAGACTCAGGGCCTGGGCACTGACCTTGGACACTTTCTGCTAGAGCTCTGCCACTTAAGCCACAGCACTACTTCTGGCTTTTTCTATGTATGTAGTACTGAGGAATGGAAGTTTGGTCTTTGTGCATGCTAGGTGAGCACTCTTACCAGTAGACCAAACTCCCGGCCCTGTTTTAGTTTTGTTTTTTTTTTTAAATTGTAATGTATAGAGGGGTCACAGTTATATTCGCCAGACAGAGGGTACATCACTTCTCACACATTGACAACCCCTTTCATGTTTTTGTCCCATGTTTTAGTTTTTTAACTGTTAATTGGAGGTTAGAGTCTCATGGACTTTCTTGCCTGGGTTGACTTTAAGCCATGATCCTCAGATCTCAGCTTCCTGAGTAGCTGGGATTACAGGTGTGGGTCATGGGGCTTAAACTCTGGGCCTGGGCCTGTCCCTGAGCTCTTTAGCTCAAGGTTACACCCTACCCCTGGGCCTGGGCATTGTCCCTGAACTATTCAGCTCAAGGCTACTGCCCTACCCCTTGAGCCACAGCCCCCACTTCCCCTTTTCTAGTGATTCATTGGAGATAAGAGACTCTTGTTCTTCATGCCTGTGCTGGCTTTGAACCACGATCCTCAGATTTCAGTCTTCTGAGTAGCTAGGAGATTACAGGTTTGAGCCACCATGCCCAGCCAGCACTCAACTTTTTTTTTTTTTTTTTTTTTGCCGGGCCTGAGCACTGTCCTTGGACTTTCTCACGGCTAGCACTGTACCACTTGAGCCTCAGCACCACTTCCGGCTTTTTGCTATGTATGTGGTACCGAGGAATTGAACCCGGGTCTTCATGCATGCTAGGCAAGCACGCTACCACTAGGCCAAACTCCCAGCCCTCAACTTTTTATTTTGATCTTTGACAGTTTCTTTAGCTCAGGCTGGCTGTGAACTTGTCTGTCCTTGGCCTCCACTAATCAAGTGCAAAAATTTTAAGTATGTGCCACCATTCTGTCTTCCTTTTGCCTTTTAATGGGTACATACTTGTACACGTTTTGGAGTACGGTGTGGTAATTTGATGTGCATACATAGTGTACAGCAATCAAGTTGGGAAATGTGCCTACCATTTTAGGGTTTGTTCACTGAGAAACTGGGGGAATAGTATGAGTTTGAGGAAGGCGGGTATGGTCAGTATTCTATAGAGTGGTCATTCAGATGCTCACTGAGGCTGGATTAGTTTAGGAGAGGCCTGTCTTAGTTTTTTTTTTTTTTTTTTTTGCCAGTCCTGGGCTTGATCTCAGGGCCTGAGCACTGTCCTTGGACTTTCTCAAGGCTAGAGCTCTACCACTTGAGCCTCAGCACCACTTCTGGCTTTTTTCTATGTATGTGGTACCGAGGAATCGAACCCGGGTCTTCATGCAAGCACTTTAACCACTAGGCCAAAGTCCCGGCCCCCTGTCTTAGTTTTGATCGGGTTAAAGAAGTCTGTTTCCCATGCTGTGGTATGTCTGCTGGCAGCATCATGGATTTAGACCTTGGGACTGAGCTGGCATCTGAGTAGATCTTCTATCTGGGTAATCAGGACTGAGTGCAAGCTTGCCCTGTCAGTGACAAAGCCTAGGTTTGAAATCAGGTCCCACTCATACTTTTATTCTTCATGCTTTCCCACTCTGCTCTCACCAAGTTCACATGTGCAGGAGGAACTTGGCTCTGTCTAATGCAAATACATTGGTGTTTCAGATTACTCAGATTCCACTGAAGTCAAATTTGAAGAGCTCAAAAATGTCAAACTAGAAGAAGAAGAAGATGATGAGGAGGAGGAGGAGGAACAAGAGGCAGCTGCCCTGGATCTTTCTGTGAATCCTGCTTCCATAGGAGGACGACTTGTCTTTTCCAGTTCCAGAAAGAAATTGTCTTCTAGCCTGGGCTCAAGTTCTTTTCAAGATTCTGCTTCTTCTGATTCAGAAACCATTGATCCTCTCTCCTGCCAAGTCCAAGGGCAAACAGGAATTCTCACCGTGCACAGCTATGCCAGAGGGGATGGCAAAGTGGCCACGGGGGAGCCATGTGTGAAGAAGAAAGGCGGTGTCCCCAGAAATATCAGTGAGCAGGAGCTGGCAGAGGTACAGGCTCTGGGCAGTAGTGTGCAAGGCATCCTATAAAAGAGGGCATTC
The DNA here is from genome assembly GCF_031878675.1 of Megascapheus bottae. Taxonomy (NCBI): domain Eukaryota; kingdom Metazoa; phylum Chordata; class Mammalia; order Rodentia; family Geomyidae; genus Megascapheus; species Megascapheus bottae. The sequence goes on along the minus strand of NC_143514.1, from coordinate 56,493,641 downwards.
TGCAGGGTGGACATGCTACAGATGTGTAGGAGAGCAGGGGAGAGGTACCCCTCTCCATCCCTCTACCCGTCTCTTGGAGCTCCAGCCTACCTCATTTGATGATTACTCTCTTCTAGCTTGTTCTTTGCTGGGATTTCCTTTTCTCCTTTCTCTGTATGACTGTGGGTCCAGAGGGTTGCATCACACCTGTATCCTTAGGGTCAGCAGCAGATCTTCACGCCAGTTGGATGTCCACTGGTATGGGCGGTAGTACCCTTCCTCCACCCCCCTTGTCTTAGACACATAAGAGTTAGAATGGCAGTGGTTCAGGAGTTCCCGGATGGCCTTTCTTACCCTAAAGCCCAAGGGTATTCTTAGAAACCTTAACTGTGCTGTGGAGTCCCAGTGTATGGTTAATACAGCCTCCTTTTGGAAATCTGATGGATTCCCAAAGCTGTAAATTTGAACATATTTTTTGAGGCATCCTCCTGGAACACAGCCTCATTAGAAGCTATTTTCTGTTGGTTTTATACAAATTGGATTTTGGTGAGTCTCCCACAGAGAGGAGGGGTGCCAAGAGTCGTGTTGGCTGTAGCTGTCTCTTGCCAACCAAGACCTGCTTTTCCCTCTGGCCTCACGGCTTCCAGGGGACTGGATGTATTGGGGGTAAGGGTAGCAAATAGTAACACCAGTGGAGAGCCCTTGACATTGTTTCCTTATGTTTGCTTTTTGGGTTCTCTCTCTTTTTGGGGGGGAGAGAGGGGTACTACAGATTTTGCAAGCTAAATAGCACATTCTACCACTCAATTACACTGCTGCCCTTTCCTTAATTTTTTTTTTTTTTGGATCATGGGGCTTGAACAACTCTGGGCCTGGGCGCTGTCCTCTTCAGCTCAAAGTTACCACCCTACCCCTTGAACCTCAGCCCCACTTCCCGTTTTCTAGTGGTTAATTGGCAATTAAAAGTCTCATAGACTGCTTAGTGCCTGGGCTGGCTTTGAACCTTGATCCTCAGATCTCAGCCTCCTGAGTAGCTAGGATTACAGGTGTGAGCCATCCTGCCCTGCTAGCCAGGAGCTGGTAGACCATGCCTATAAATCCTACCTATATAGGAGGCTGAGATCTGAGGATCGTGGTTCAAAGCCAGCCCAGACAGGAAAGTCCATGAGATTCTAGTTAACCACCAGAAAACCAGAAGTGGAGTTGTGGCTTAAAGTGATAAGATTGCTAGTTAGCATTGAGCAGGGAAACTCAGGGACAGTGCCCAGGCCCTGAGTATAAGCCCTATGATTGTGTGTGTGTGTGTGTGTGTGTGTGTGTGTGTGTGTGTGTGTGTGTGTGTGTGTGTGTGTGTGTGTGTGTGTATGCATGCATGCCCACGGCATCCTCTGATTTTCTTGTCTCTCCATCCTGTCAACAGACACAAGAGTGGCTGAGAAGTAATGGGGACTTACCATATGCTAAGTACTTTGTATGTGTTCTTAAGTCTTTGTATTACTGCCAAATTAATTTTATCAGAGCTAAGTTTTTTAAATTTTTTTTTTGTATGTGGGTTATTTTGGGGGACCCCGGAGGCAAGTGTAAAGAGCCATAATTTAACAGCCACCTTTCCAGCCCCCACCCCCGCCTCTGAATTTGGAATCAGTTAAGTGATAGAAAAATCAGAAGCTTAAGGTGTCACATGATAGAACAAAGTAGCCACTGCCTTATTCAGTTAGACAGATGACCTATACTGGCTGCCCCCTTGTAGGAGCAGGTATTTCCCTTCCAGTTTCCATGTGGTGAGGGTTGTAGACCAGGCAGAGGGTTGTGGACTGGCATGTGCTCCCTCTGCCAGAGAATGTAGTGATCTGTTATATGTTGTGACGTAATGTGACAACATATACATTTGGAGACTAAGAATTTCTGGTTCAAGCCAGATGTGGCAGCTCACAAGTGGAATTCTAGCTACTCAGAAAGCTGAGATCTGACGATTAGAGTGCCAAAGCCAGCCCAGGCACAGAAATCCAAGAGATTTATTTATCTAATTAATCAGCAAAATACTAGGAGTAAAGATAGAGTTCGAGTGGAAGAGTGCCAGCCTTCAGAGGAAAAAGCCAAGTGAGAGCATGAGGCCCTGAGTTCAAGCCTCTTGCCCCTTGCCTGCAAGTGTGCACACACACACAGTTTCTATGTGACATTCCTTTAACTACTTTATCCATCTCTAAAGAGGTCTGATGATATTGTGTCTATGTTTGGAAATAGGCTGGTTCCTGAGAGGACTCGAGTTCTGCCATCCCACTCTAGGATCCCCCAAGCTGTGATTGAACCTCTTGCCATCCAGAGTATTTACTACTGTCCTCATCAGGGCCTTTTCTGTCCTTCATAGGGCTCCAGCTCAGGGTTTGAGTGGTGTCTCTGAGCTCTTTTTCTCTGGGCTGGTTCTCTACCACTTTGAACAACAGCTTTACTTCTGGTCTTCTGATGGTTATTTAAAGATAAGAATCTTTTTCCTGGGGTCAGGACAGTGGCCTTGTGCTTGACTAGCATGCACAAAGCCCTGGGTTTGATTCCTAGGTACATACACAAACAAAAACAAGGCAGAAGTGCTATGGTTCAAGTGGTAGAGCACCAGCCTTGAGAAAGCCCAAGGGCAGTGCCCAGGCCCTGAGTTCTAGCCCTGGGACTGGCCAAAAAAAAAAAGAAAGAAAGAAAGAAAAAAAGAAAAGGAATCTCTTTCCTGCTTGGGCTGGCTTTGAACTGTGACCCTCAGTTCTCAACCTCCTGAGTAGCTATCCTTACATGCACAAACCACCAGCACCTGGCTTCCCTCAGGGACAGTGCCCAGGCCCTGAGTTCAAGCCCTACGATGGATCCCTTCTTCCCCCCGAAAAAAAGAAAAAACAGTGTGTGTGTGTGTGTGTGTGTGTGTGTGTGTGTGTGTGTGTGAGAGAGAGAGAGAGAGAGAGACTGCCCTACAAAAGGCAGAGTTTGGGAAAGAAATGGCCTCTAGAATCTTATTCTTAAGATAGGAGCTCTCTGGGGCCGGGAGTTTGGCCTAGTGGTTAAAGTGCTTGCCTAGCATGCACAAAGACCTGGGTTCGATTCCTCAGTACCACATACATAGAAAAAAAAAAAAAGCCAGAAGTGGTGCTGAGGCTCAAGTGATACAGCTCTAGCCTTGAGAAAGTCCAAGGACAGTGCTCAGGCCCTGAGCTCAAGTCCAGGACTGGCAAAAAAAAAAAAAAAAAAAAGATAGGAGCACTCTGAGTATGGCTTCACAGCCAAAAGAGGAAAAAGTGGCTTGTGAAAGGGAGATATTAAGATATGAGTCCCAAAAAGATTTCTGCATCCTAATCCTTGTGTCCATAAGACACAGGAGAATCCAGGTTGTTAATCAGATGACCTTTTTGTAGGGCAGTCTCACAGCAGTTTTGGTGTACTGTGGAATTACTAAAGGTGGAGGATTTTTAACTACAGGAGCCATGACAATGTACCAGCTGCCGAAGTTTTTGTGAAGTGAAGCTGCTTTGAAAAAAGCAAGGCCCCAAAACAAAAACTGGAGAACAGTTGGTTTTCCCTGCATGAAATAAGCCTCATCAAGGACATTGACCTTGACTCTGGATGCTACTTTGCTAGGAGAGAGAACAGAAGATTCTGGAGCTTTGAATCTCAGTTTTCCTTCAGGCAGGGGGCCTGGAACACTGCCTGCTGTCAAATCCCATCTGCCCATTGAGCTGTTGGGGCCAGGCTCATCACCCCTTATTAACAGGTGGTGTTGGTGCTTGCCTAGATGCCGTGCTAGGTAGTTGAACTGGGATTGGAAGCAGCATTTCCTGTTATGTGCTGAGGGGATTTAGAAATGGGAACACATCCCAGGGAGAGGCAGTACTTGGAAGAGGGTATGGATGCCATTTGGCAGGAGGATTTAGCTGGGAGATGAGAAGGTATGAAAAGGTAGGTATTTGGACAGACCTATGTGTTTTGCTCGAGCCAGGATGATAGGAGTGAAAAAGACAGACTCCACCCTGGGACACCAGATTTTTCTCTGCCTGGGTCAGCAATCATGTCTCATTTATCTGTACAGGACCCCAAACACCTGGCTACAGATGCTGGGAGCATTAGAGGCACTTTGAATGAGTAAATCAAGGATAAAATGTCTTCCTTCTGTCCCCAGCGTGCATGTGCTCTTCTTGATCTTGACCCTTGCCTCTTCAGTCCTTGATCTGTGTGTCTGCCTCCTATCCTGTTAGGTTTTGTGTGCAGCTGCGTTTACATGCTTGCCAGTCCTGAGACTTGAACTCAGGGCCTGGGCACTGCCTCTTTGCTTTTTCACTCAAGGGTGGTGCTTACTACCGGCTGGAGCTTGAGTCACGCTTCAAAAGCAGGTTTTTTACTGCTTTATTGGGGATGAGAGCCTCATGGACTAAATTGCCCGGGCTAGCTTCCAACAAAGATCCCCAAATCAGAGGCTTGAAATGATGCAAATTTATATATATATATATATATATATATATATATATATATATATATATATATATATATTGGCCAATCCTGGTCTTGAGCTCAGGGCCTGAGCACTGTCCTTGGACTTTCTCAAGGCTAGAGCTCTACCACTTGAGCCTCAGCACCACTTCCGGCTTTTTTTTTTTTTTTTTGGCCAGCCCTAGGCTTAAGCTCAGGGCCTCTGTTTCTCAAGGCTAGAACTCTACCACTTGAGCCTCAGCACCACTTCTGGCTTTTTCTAAGTATGTGGTACCAAGGAATCGAACCCGGGTCTTCGTGCATGCTAGGCAAGCACACTACCACTAGGCCAAACTCCTGCCCCTCCGGCTTTTTCCTATATGTGGTACTGGGGAATCGAACCTGGGTCTTCATGCATGCTAGACAAGCACTTTAACCACTAGGCCAAACTCCCGACCCGCAAATTTATCTTATAGTTCTTGATTTCTGCAATGGGTCTCAATGATTAAATTTAAGGTGTCAACAGAGTTGTGTACTTTATTGCAGCCCTATGAGCAAATACGTTTGTTTGCCCCCTCCAAATCCCATCAGCCATTCTCAATTTCTTAGTCCTTGGCTCTCATCCATCTTCAAAGGCCCTAACGTTTACCCAAGTTTTCCTTGCATCCTATCAGGACAGCCTTTTCTCCATCCCTCTTCTGTTGGTAAGTGCTATGGCGATTACATTAAGCTCACCAGATAATCTCAGATAATCCTTCTATTTTAAGGTCATCTGATTAATAACTTGGATTCTCCTATGTCTTATTAACATCGTATTCACAAGGATTAGGAAGCAGACATCTTTTGGGGATTCATATCTTAATATCTCCCTTTCACAAGCTACTTTTTCCTCTTTTGGCTCTGAAGCCAAACTCAGAGAGCTCCTATCTTAAAAATAGGATTTCTTTTCCAAACTCTGATCTAATTCCTTTAGTCACTCTTCTAGAAAATGGGCTCCCAACTACCTCTCAGAAACAAGGCCCCATACTTCCCAGTTGCCAAATGCTTGGCAACTTTTCTGCTCGACTCTTCTTGTGTCCTTTGCTGCTGTGAATATCCACATCCTTGACACTGTCTTTGAATTGGCATTCTTGAATTTCCCTTACTTGTGCACTTTTAAGATCCTTTCTTTTCTTTGTCCTCTTTCCCTAGAAAGTTTAGTCTTCTGCTATTTACCTTCTGCCATTCCCACCATTTTAATTCTGTAATTTAGCCTCTTCTTTTTCTCTTCTCTTCTCTTCTTTTTCCAGTCCTGGGACTTGAACTCTGAGCCTTTGCACTATCACTGAGCTTCTTTTGCTCAGGGGTAGGGTACCACTTGAGCCACAGCTCCACTTCTGGCTTTTGCTGAGTTATGTGGTACCGAGGAATCAAACCCAGGGCTTGATGCATGCTTGGCAAGCATTTTACCACTAAGCTATGCTCCCGGCTCCCTGAATATTTTTTTGCCTGTGTGGGTACGTGGGGTGTGTGTGTGTGTGTGTGTGTGTGTGTGTGTGTGTGTGTGTGTGTGTGTGTGAACCTGGGGCCTTCTACGTGCTAGGCAAGTGTTTTGCCTCTAAGCTACATCCAAGCCCACTGACAGGCATTTTGGAAATCACTGCTTCAGGCAAATCTATACAGTAAGTTGAGTGCAGGGAGACCGTGATTTGTAGTCTTCTTGGACCACAGTAATGACATGTCCCAAGACCTTCACCTTACTCCTGTACACTACTGCACAGCACTGTGTGAGGCTATATTGCATCCTGTCACAGTCCATTGCTTCACATTTACTTTCCTAGGCAGGCCTTGGCACCGTGGTGCTCCGTGGACATTTGTTGATGAATGGGCACATAAACTCTGAATCCTGTTGGTAATATTTATGTTTAGAGGGACAGGTTCTATTTTTCTTGCACATGGCTTGCACAGAATTTGTTTTGTCCTAGGATCACAAGTCCTCTAGAGGCTCCTTTGTGTCTGTGGACCCAGGGCACCTTTTCAGAGGTAGCACCGCAGTGCCACCACTTCTCCGCAGTACCCTGAAGCATTTGTTTCTGTCATCATTGCAAAATGGCTCTCTTGCAGGCCTCATTTCCTTGCTTAATGGCTTTTGCCAGCCCTTATCTCCTAATGTCAGTATAACTAAGTTTTAAGTAAGTTGATTAAGAAGATACTCCTGCATAGTATTACTGAGTGAATTCTAGGCATCCAATTCCTAATTATGCTTGCTCTGGTTTATATGAAGGCGTATGAGATCACCCTTTTCTTCATAGCTAAGCCAGAGGTTTAGATGTACTGTCCTGGCCCATCAGCTGAGGAATTAGCAACCTCCACAAGAGTTGAGGTCTCCATGGAGTGCTTTCTTTGTTTTGGCTCGGGTGACCTGCATCCTTTTGGATGTCCTCTAGGCTTTCAACTTGGACAGTCTTGCTACCCTGGCACATTGTATCAGTTGCTTCTGACCTCTTGGTCCAAGGAAAGGGGCACTTGGACTTTTCAAAAGCTCACTAAGTTGTCTTATGGCAATGAGTTTAAAGGGTAGGGCATCTAGCTCTTCTTAACCACAGGAGTAGGTTTGGTTTTGGTTATGTTTGTTGCAGGCTGGTCCAAGAAGACCAGAAACCACACATCATGCCTAGATTTTTCCCTAGAATTCTAAAATAAGCCAGGTGTAGACTTGTTGGGTATTTATTTTTTATTTTTTTGCCAGTCCTGGGCCTTGAACTCAGGGCCTGAGCACTGGCCCTGGGCTTTCTCCAGGCTAGAGCTCCACCACTTGAGTCATAGTAGCACTTCTGGCTTGTTTTTCTATGTATATGGTACCAAAGAATCAAACCCAGGCTTTTGTGCTTGCTAGGCAAGCACTCTACCACTAGGCCAAACTCCCGGGCCCGACTTGTTGGATTTTTAAAAGATGGACATTTTAGTGGTTAAATTTATTAATTTATGTATGTATTTTTTTTTTTTTTTTGCCAGTGCTGGAGCCTGAACTCTGGGCCTGAGCACTGTCTGTGGGCTTCCTCAAGGCTAGCACTCTACCACTTGAGCCATAGCACCACTCCTAGCTTTTTCTCTGTATGTCGTACCGAGGAATCAAACCCAGGGCTTTGTGCATGCTAGGTACACACTCTACTACCAAGCCACAGTCCTGGCCTGGAGTTTTAAGTTTTGTTGTACTTGAAGTTGAAACAAGGCCAATTTAACTTCCTTTACTTTTCTCAGGTTGCTAATCGGTACATGTTTTCTCTGGAGGAGACTAAGAAGTCCAAGGGTCGTCGCCAGCCTTTAAGCAAGCTTCCACGCCATCACCCACTTGTGTTGCAGGAGTGTGTCAGTGATGATGGTAAGCCCGGTCTCCCTTGCTCAGTAGGAGGAATGCAGCCTACTGCACTGGGACTCGCTCTGATCTGACCGACATCAGAAGGCCAAGCTGAGGGGATGAGGGTGGGTCTGGGGCTGAGCTGCTCTCTCAGATAATTCTGAACAGAGGATAGCATTTACTTTTTTTTTCTTTTTAAATCTAATTTGCTAATTAGATTTCATTATCAGCTCAAGATGTTATGTGCCTAATACGGGATAATTGCATGCAGGTTCTTTCCTTTCTTCTCCTAGGAGGTACAAGGCTGATTTTTCAGGATAGCAAATTCTGTCAATGATGCCAAGCCCTGTGCTGGATGTGTGGATACAAAGCTAACTAAGATATGTCCGTGCCCCAAGACGCTCACAGGGTAGTGAGGCAAACTGACAGGTAAACAGATCTACAGAAAGGATACCTATCCAGGCTGAGGGGACTATATGAGCCACTGCAGAGAAAAGAATAGGAGCATATATGCAGATGAAGGGTTATTAGATCTAGTCAAGGGTAGAGAGTTAGTACTAGGATAGGAGGACAAGGCCAGCTCAAGGGCAGTATGATACTTAAGCCCAGAATGAGGAACTTCAGGAGCCATTGAAATGGTTGAACCAGAGGAATGAATAACATGATTAGAAACATTTCCTAGCTGGGTACTGGTGGCTCATGTTTATAATCCCAACTATTCAGGAAGCTGAGATCTGAGGATCACAGTTCAAAGTCAGCCCTGGATGACAAAGCTGAGAGAATCTTATCTCCAAATAGTTGGAAGAGAGATATTAATTAGCATTGGTAGTAGAGTGCCAGCCATGAGGGAAAAACCTAAGCAAAAGTACAAAGCTCTGAGTTCAAACCTCAGTACCAGCACAAGAAAAAAAAAAGAGAAAGAAAAGAAAGACTGCTTCTAGTGATTGTGTCTTGAGGATGGCTTTGAGAGGCCCAGGTGAGCTTTTGGAATGGTGCTAGATTGGTGCTTGGAAGGCTGAGAGAAGTGAAGGTACTATTGGCTGGATGTAGTGACTGGCTCTGGCCTGAGGGTATTCTATGAGTTGATGAGCTCTCTGCCTGGTTTGTACCTTTGATTGGCAAAAGGAAGCCGAAGTTCAGTTTGTCTGTGGAGAATGAGACTTGAGGGAAGTGCAGAACTATAGATTATTATTATTATAAAATAAAAGAAGTCACTTGTGAACAAGGCAGAAATGGAGATGGCTGAGCAGAGGCCTGGGGTATGAGGGCAGAAGAAGGAGGGGAGTCTGAAGGAGAGATTGAGCAAGGGCAGGAAGTGTGGCACTGATGCTGAGAGTAGCTTCCTGAACTTCAGGATTCACAAAGGATTTATGACGAGCCTTGGCACAGATGTCAGTGACCAGCCCCCGTTCACAAAAACAGACATTTGCATTCTTAACTAGTGCTGTTCTGTTTCCTGTCCTGTTCTTCTCTTCCTTAGCTGTTGTCAAAGTCCCATCTCTGCAGTTTTCTTTTTCTTTTTTTTTGGGGGGGGGTGGGGCGGGGAGGATCACAGGGCTTGAGCTCTGGCCTGGGCACTGTCCCTGAGCTCTTCAGCTCAAGGCTACCGCTGGACCTGTGAGCCATAGCCCCACTTCCCGTTTTCTAGTTGTTAGTTGGAGAGTTTCAGGGCTAGGGCTGGGAGTTTGACCTAGTGGTTAAAGTGCTTGCCTAGCATGCACAAAGACCCGGGTTCGATTCCTTGGTACCACATACATACAAAAAAGCCGGAAGTGGTGCTGAGGCTCAAATGGTACAGCTCTAGCCTTGAGAAAGTCCAAGGACAGTGCTCAGGTCCTAAGCTCAAGCCCAGGACTGGCAAAAAAAAAAAAAAAAAAAAAAAAGAGTTTCAGGGCTTTGTATTGCCTGGGCTGGCTTTGAACCATAAACCTCAAGATCTTAGCCTCCTGAGTAGCTAGAATTATAGATGTGAGCCACTGAACCGGCTTGCAGTTTTCCACAGTTAAAAGACCATGAGAGCTGGATAGAGAAGCAGTCCTGAGGACCTGTGGTCAATGAGAATGACCGGACCGGGTCCTAGGAGTTCTGAGTTTGTATTCCAGTCCAGTCAGGATTTTCAGCCTAGTTCCCTGATTTCTCCCTCAAATATATGAAAGTGACATAGATTATAGAAAACTGGAAAAGCAGAAGTTATTTAAAGGAAATGACTGGCCAGATACTTACCCTTTGAAGATGAACACTGACAATGTTTAATGCATTATCATTCTTTTTCTAGACAAACATAAATTATGTCCAGGTTTTTTTTTTTTTGCCAGTCCTGGGGCTTGACCTCAGGGTCTAAGCACTGTCTCTGAGCTTAACACATGCCCACTTGTCTGTTTTGTCCCTTGAATAAATTGTGGTCCTCAGATCACATGGTCACCAAATAGCATCTTTCTAGGAAGAAGTCCCCTAAGTACACACAAGGCTATAACCTTGTTCCATGTAAGCAGTACCCCTTAATGTCTTCCTCTGGTCTATATCTGTCCTTTACTGCTTGTCCTAAGAATGTGTTCAACAGCTTTTAAAATTTGTTCTTTAAATTAATGCAACTAAATAAGGGTCACAGATTGCTTTTAGAAGTTAGCTTTCTTTAGTTTCTTTTAGTGTAAGATAACACTTCCCCCATTTTCCCCTCCCCTCCTCTTCTTCCTTCCCTCTTAGGATGGAACTCACCATCCAGCCTATTGAGTGCTGGAATTGCAGGTGAGTGGCTTTATGCCTGGCTTCCTCTAGTTTTTCGTTTTTTTGTTTTCAGTGTGAGGCTGGAACTCAGGGCCTGGGTGCTATTCCTAAGCCTCTTTGTGCTCAAGGCTAGTGTTCTATCACTTGAGCCCCTTCCACTTTTGTGTGGTTAATTGGAGATAAGAGTCTCTCAGAGACTTTTCTGCCCAAGCTGGCTTTGACCTGTGATCCTCAAATATCAGCTTCCTGAGTAGTTAGGATTATAGGTGTGAGTTACTGGCACACAGCTCCCCCACTGCTTAAAAACATTTTTTTTTTCATCTGAGGCATAACATTTTTAGTGAAATGCACACATCTTGCACTTACGGCTCTGTGAAGCTTTACATATGTAAACTGTTAAAATTTCACTTTCTGTGATTTTTTTTCTTAACAACATGAACATTTTCCCTCATCTTTCAATAGTCACATATGGAATGGTTTTGGCCACTTTTGACTTTGCAAGTGGAACAGATGTCAGTGTACTAAAATTTTAGTTGTCATTGTGAGCTTGTCTCTTGCTGTTTCTTCCACTCTATCTTGGTCCCTCTTGTTTGTCCAGGCCTAGTGACAGAACCTGAACAATGTGGCTTTTAGGAGCTGGTTTTACTTGTCTACACTGGCCTCCTTACGCTACAGTGGCCTTCCCTGAAGCTGCACACAATGGCAGCTGCCAGCTCCCTTTAGAGTCAATGTGACTAGAAAAGCGAAGTAGAAAACCATTAATCTGTGTTGGCCTCTATGGTCATCAGAAGTGAACAAACAGGCATTTAGTGCAAGAGCCTTTCCTGTGCTGTTTTGGTGGAATGTCAGGGGCCCTTTGGGAAGTATTTTTGTCCAAGGAGCCAGCTCACTGGAGAGATTGTAATTGGGGGCCATTCAGTCTGCACAATGTTGTATGCAGATTCCTCAGTGTTCCCGCAGATGCTCCATGGGGTAGGGCCAGTCTGCTGTCAGTCCCCACATAAGTGGGCTCATTTTGACTACACTTGGCAAGGACAATCCAGACAGATGTAGCTTCTCCTCCCGTTGTATCACAACAGCAGTCTATTTTCGTATCTCCTTCTGCTTGTACCCCTCCCCTCCCTTGTTCTAGGCCTTTGGAACTATTATGGGTCTCCCTTGATCTTCTGTCTTAAGTGTACCTTTATCTGCTTTGTCTTGTTTTGTGAACAAACTTCTGACTCCATTCTATACTGAGATCCACTCTTCTGGGCAGATAGACCCAGAGGGGAGTTTACCGGGACTGAGTGGTAAGGTCAGATAAGTTGTGAATCAGATTACTAGCAAATGTAAGAGAGACCTGGATGGGTGTCCACTAGAGTACTGGGAAGGGCAAACAAGTTAGTATTTTAAGCTTTGAAGACTTAACTTGTCTCTAGAATCCTTGTGTATTTTTCTGTATTTCCCCTCAGGAAGGTGGATGGATTGGGTCTATTGACTGCCATCATGTCTACAGACATGACTGCATGTGTGCGTGCGTGCGTGTGTGTGTGTGTGTGTATTTTTTTTGCCAGTCTTGGTGTTTGAACTCAGGGCCTGAATACTGTCCTTGGGCTTTCTCAAGGCTAGCACTCTACCACTTGAGTCACAGCAACACTTCCAGTTTTTTTGCTAATCCTGGGGTCTGAATCGGGGACCCGGGCAGTGTCCTGGAGCTTTCTCTAGGCTACTGCTCTACCACTTGAGCCACAGCACTATTTCCAGCTTTTTCTGTGTATGTGGTACCAAGGAATTGAACCCAGGGCATTGTGTATGCTAGGCAAGCACTCATCACTAGGCCACACTCCTTAATGTTACCTTTTTTTAATGTAAATTTTTATTTTTTATTGTTATAAAGATGATGTACAGAGAGCTTATAGTTACATAATTCAGGTAATGAGTCCATTTCATTTTGAAAAGTGTTACCCCTTCCTTTGCTCTTTCTCAGTGTTTCCTTCCCATCCCTGCCCACAGTTGTATAGTTCATTTTCCACATGTTGTCTAGTGAGGACCACTGCTGCATTGTTTCACATTTTGTGCATCAATATTTATGCCCCTCACCAATCCTCCCAAAGACAGATCCATGAACAAGACAAAAAGAAAACAAAAGCAACAACAAAGAAACGAACCTCGTCTTCATTTCTTGGAGTTTATTTCCATAAATATTTTATGATCAGAGGCACATAGGCATTGTGCCTTTGTGTTCCCCCTCTAAGAGTATCCTCCTTTGCTCTCACTGTGTGTGACTGCCTAGAGTACCGTATAATTCATCATGCAGGGCATTATATTTTATGACTAGGAAGAGGATTCACCCCGAACAGAGTTAGGAGGAATTGAGGAGCCCAGCCCAGAGTAGTCAGCTGGCGCCTGGACTTTCTAGAAGGATTGGGAAAGTCTTCACCAAGGACCATGATACAACAACTTTAATCTTTGCCAATACCCTTTTCCCTCCAGCTCAGCTAAAAGAGAAACTATAAAAGGGAGAGGACTTACTTAACATGTTGGAATTCTGGAGGCAGCACATAACACATTTTCTGGCATGACAGTGCTTAACTGTTCTGTCCTTGGAAACGGCAAAGGGTTGACTATGACAGCTGCTAAGTGGAGTAAAGTGGGCCCAGTTCTTGGGAAGGGGAAGAGTCTCTGGAGATCACAAGACAGTCAGACCAGAAGAGGGTAAAGGCAGTACTCCCCATAACAATACCATCAATCTAGGCACTGAAGGAGTCTGTTGGCAGTCACTTCTGTTCCTGGCCCTTGTCACCCTTAGGAATCTTGAGTCCAGAGTTGAGACCCACCATCCTTGTATGGCATGGTCATATGCCTAGTTGGGGCTAATATCTATTCTGTTACTTCTTCTAGAGACCTCTGAACAGTTGACCCCTGAAGAGGAAGCTGATGAGACAGAAGCCTGGGCCAAGCCCCTAAGCCAGCTGTGGCAGAACCGACCTCCAAACTTTGAAGCTGAGAAGGAATTCAACCAGTTCATGGCCCAGCAGGCTCCTCACTGTGCCGTCTGCATGATCTTCCAGACTTATCATCAGGTTGGGTACCTTCTATTCTATGTCTGCATGCAGAACCAGCAGCCAGAGGAAGCTAGATTTACTTGTTTGCTCATAGCTTACCACTGATTCTCTTGAGGGAGACTTTTTTTTTCCTCTAGCATCTCTGTCCTCTTTGGACCTTGGTATTGCTTTGACAGGCCATCACCTTAGGTTACTTGAATGTGTTTGGAGCCAGTGTAGCACAGACTCCCCTTGTACTTGATTGATCTCCTCAGGCATCACTGTTTGTAAAGCACTCCACTTTTCAGTTATCACCCTGGTCCAGCTGTGCACTGTGTGACTGATGGTCCACAATCCTGGCCAGTCAGGGTACAAGTGGTCTTGACCTTCAAAGGAAGAGCCAAGTCCTCTTGTGTTATACCCTCTTTACTTTATCCCATTGTTGTGGTGAGGGTGGGCGGGAAGGACCTAGGGCAGCGTGGAGGCCAGGGGTAGTGGAAGAGTGGAAAGTGTGAACGCTAGGATCAGCTCTGCCTTTCCTGCCCTCGGCCCCCCTCTCCCCGCTCCAGTCATGGGGCTGGAACTCTGGGCCTAGGCGCTGTCCCAGAGCTCTTCAGCTCAAGGCTAGCACTCTACTACTTGAGCCGCAGTGCCACTTCCAGTTTTCTGCTGGTTAATTGGAGATATGAATCTCCGGGATTTTCATGCCCAGGCTGGCTTTGAACTGTGATCCTCAGATCTCATTCTCCTGAGTAGCTAGGATTACAGGTATGAGCTACCAGAGCATGGCCAGCTCTGCCCTTTCTATGCTGGGGCATTGATGGCTGCAGCATCAAGAATTCCTTTGGGTCTAGCTCTCTAAGAGGCCAGGAAGGCATTTACAGCAGTAGGTGCTGGATGATGAGCTCAGGCTCAGCCAGAACCTGCACGAAGTGGCAGGTAGCTAAGCAGTCCTATGGTGGCATGGAGGGGCTCCAGGGTCATGTTTGCTGAAGGGTAGAACCGAAACCTATGCTATTTACCATGGACAGAGAGCACAGCCAAAGAACTTGGTGTCCCATTGTTTGTGAGGGAAGCGACTGGCCTGGTTTTTCCCATCAGCAGCTTTACTAAGTTGGGACCAGAGTTTCATGAATGGCATAGGACCAGAGGTTTATGTGTTTCTGGGCTCTGTTTTTGGAACAAGGATAATGGTGCCATCCAGCGGCAGAGCCAACAGATACTTGGCAGGCAGTATAGCTTTGCCAAACATTATGTGGACATAATGTTCTTCTGTGGAGAGGCCCTGAGCCAGGAAGCACAGGTGGGGCTCCAGCCATGTGACAGGGCTATAGCTCAGGTGACCTGCTGACATAGACAGGCAGAAGCAATCAGTGCTGGTCCATTAGGGGTATCTGCTCTGGGCGCTATCCCTGAATGGGGCTACCATGTGATACAGAACTGGGGGGAACCTACAGTGGCAGCCTCGCTGCTAACATCTCAGTGTATTTTATTATCACTTGGTTTAGGAAGATTGAAATCCCAGTTGCCTCTTACCTCGCTCCCTCTTCTCAGTTGTCCCCTAGAGGCCTTTGTTTGATGCTGCTGTGAGAAATTGAATTTGAGTCATTAGAGGTAACTTCAATTAGTAGCTCTGGGATAATGGCTAGGCACCCGGGAGCTATAGTCGTAGTCACATGAGTGAGGGAGCCAGCTTTCCACTGATGGAGCAGGTGGAGAGCTGAGAGCATGGGCGAGTGCTCACTGTGCTGTGTATTCTCTTTCCCCTCAGGTTGAGTTTGGAAGCCTGAGTCAGAACTGTGGAAAAGCTTCTGCATCCACTGCCCAAACACAAAGGACCAAGCCATTGATTCCAGAAATGTGCTTCACCACAACCGGCTGCAGCACGGACATCAACCTTTCCACTCCCTACCTCGAGGAGGATGGTACCAGCATGCTTGTCTCTTGCAAGAAGTGCAGTGTCCGGGTCCATGCCAGTGAGTGCCTCTCACTTTTCTCTCCTATACCTGGAGCATGAGCATGCTCATACGAGGCCTTTGCCCCGTGCTGGCCTCCCTCCTCCCCCAGTACAAAGGTTCCTTATTGCTGTTGCTGGTTGATGGCTTTTCTGTGATGCTAAACTTCTGTACTTGAGCTAGTCGACTCTGCTGTCCTCTTGATTGCTGCTATGAGGTGTTTGGTCCAATGACAGTGATCTAGGATTCTAGGGTTTCTATAAAATGTGGATATTTGAGGGAGATGGTTTATAGAAAAGAAAGAACTTCAGCTGGTGCACTGGTGGCTCATATCTGTAATCCTAGCTACCCCGGAGGCTACTGATCCAGGGATCACAGTTGGAAGCCAGCCTGGGCAGAAAAGTCCATGAGACTCTTCATTTCCAGTTAAGCATCAGAAAATCAGAAGTGACGCTATGGCTCAAATGATAGATAGAGTGTTAGCCTTGAGCAAAAGGAGCTCAGAAGGAGAGCTCCCAGACCCTGAGTTCAAGCCCTATTACCAACAGGTTTTTGCAAATCCACATTCTGACTTTCCGGTTTAATTTGTTCTCCTTGGTGTTCTTACTAGGTTGTTATGGGGTTCCCCCGACAAAGGCTTCTGAAGAGTGGATGTGTTCCCGGTGTTCAGCTAATGCCCTGGAAGAAGTAAGTACTTCCACATTCAGCCTATCTTGCTTATGGGACAAGTTCAGGGCCAGTCTTTTTCACATTGGACTTCACTTCCTCAGCAGTTTGCTAGGACCTAGTACTTCATGATGTCAGAGTGCATTGTGGGAACAAGTCCTGTGACCTTAGGTATATGCGTCCCACTTGCACCAGGGCATGAGGTGATCGAGAAGCTGGGTTCCAATTTCCTTTCACTGTCCTCCCCTTCCTCCTATTCTTCCTCCACTTCCTTCCCTTCTTCTCCCTTCTTATCTTCCTCCTCTTTCTCCTCCTTGAAAAAACCAAGTAGAGGTCCTCCTGTTACTAATCTATAACTCCCTTGTTCAGTGTTCTCTTCACCCTGGCCCCTGGCAGTGCCCCTGCAGCTAGTACAGCCGCACAGAGCCACTCTTGTAACTTTATTCACAGTTGTTAGGAACGGTGTTAAGTCAAGTGATGCTTGTTGCACTTTGTCCCTGAATGGCTTCTCTGTCTCTTGCCTCCTATTATACAACTGTCTTGGTTGAGATTGGGGTTGCCCACAGGAAGTCATGAGGAGAGCAGATGGGATGCTAATGAGTTGATGGTAACCCTTTCCTCCCACTCCCTTCTGGGCAGGACTGCTGTTTATGCTCATTACGAGGAGGGGCCCTGCAGAGAGCGAATGACGACCGGTGAGTTTTCTGAGTGGTCTGATGTCCAGGCCCAGTGCTGGAGCAGTGTGCAGAGGTGCTCCCAGGGGTCCTGGGTGCTTCTGAGTGACTGAAGATCTGAGCAGCACAAGCTGTGGAGATGCTTCTTCTTATTTTTCAGTGCCAGTCCTGGGGCTTGAACTCCAGGGCCTGGGTACTGTCCCTGAGTTTCTTTACCTCAAGGCTAGCACTCTACAACTTGAGCCATAGCGCTACCGGCCTTTTCTGAGTTTCCAGATTTTCCTTCTTGGGCTGGCTTTGAACTGTGGTCCTCAGATCTCAGCCTCCTGAGTAACTAGGATTCAAGGAATGAGCTGCTAGTACCTGGCTGGAGACCTTTTTTTTTTATGTGTCGGTCATGGGGCTTGAACTCTATGTCCCAGAGCTCTTCAGCTCAAGGCTAACACTCCACCACTTGAGCCACAGGGCCACTTCCAGTTTTCTGCTGGTTATTGGAGATTAGAGTCTTAGGGATTTTCGTGCCCAGGCTGGCTTTGAACCTTGATCCTTAGATCTCAGCCTCCTGAGTTTCTAGGATTACAGGCTTGAGCCACCGGTGCCTGGCTGGAGACTCGTTTTTAACAATGAATTGCCTAGGGAGACAAGAAGTCCTAGACTGCCTTAAGACAAACATGTGAGTTACATCCTCCTAAGGTGGCAAGAATGATAATGCAATGAAGTGGTACAGGCACTGTGTGGGCTAGCAATGAGGACACTGACCTCCTTAGAGCTGGGAACGATGGACAGAAATGGTCACTGCTGTGGTCTAGAAAGTAACCCTGCCTTGAGCCAGCCCTGCTGTTTGAAGAGGGCAAATGTCCTCAAGAAGGGCCATTGAGGAGAGCTTAGCCAAGGCACCCAGTCTTCAAATCTCCCCCAAGTGTGTCAGCCAATTCATTTTCTTAGAGCCACATTCTGCCATCTTGTTTTTTTCATCTTTATTTTTGTCAGTTTCCCAATGTCCAGAACTTGGTTTAATCCTCTATTGGTGTCCACTGGGCAGAGAAAATGGGACTTGGTTGAGACTTTAAAAATAAAGGCAGACGGGTTCGATTCCTCAGTACCACATACATAGAAAAAAGCAAGAAATGGTGCTGTGGCTCAAATGGTAGAGCTCTAGTCTTGAGAAAGCCCAAGGACAGTGCCTAGGCCCTGAGTTCAAGGCGCAGGCCTGGGGAAAAAAAAATACAGGGAGCTGAAGAGGTCAGGGACAGCACCCAGGCCAGAGTTCAAGCCCCATGACCCCTTCCCCCCCCAAATTTATATATATATATGTATATATGTATATATGTATATATGTGTATATATATATATATACACACACACACATACATACATACATATATATATATGGAGGACTGGGAGTTTGGCCTAGTGGTAGAGTGCTTGAAGACCTGGGTTCGATTCTTGGTACCACATACATAGAAAAGCCGGAAGTGGTGCTGTGCCTCAAGTAGTGGTAGAGCACTAGCCTTGAGGAAAGCTCAAGGACAGTTCTCAGGCCCTCAGTTCAGTCACCAGGACTGGGAGAAAAAAAAAAAATGCAGGGAGCCGGGCACCAGTGGTTCGTGCCTCTAATCCTAGCCACTCAGGAAGCTGAGATCCAGGGATCATGGTTCAAAGCCAGCCCAGGCTAGACCAGAGAACTGGAAGTGGCACTGTGGCTGAAAGTGGTAGAGTGCTAGCCTTGAGCTGAAGAGCTCAGAGTTCAAGCCCTATGACTGACTAAAGAAAGAAAGATAACGGGGAGTAGAAATGGGAGCTTATTCCAGCCAAGGGAAGAGGTTTGGGTAGTGCTTAGCAAATGATTATTGGCAATTGGAGGAGTGGAGAATGTGTGTATGTGTGTGTATGTGCCTGTGCACATGTATGTGTAGTGAGTTAGGCTGTTTCAGGAAGTTCTGAGGTCTTCAGTGGCCTCACTGAGTGAGGAAGGAAGCACCATTGGTAGGCCTTCATTAGAAATGAGAACCCTGAGGTGACCCAGACCTTTGCCTTTTGGCAGGTGGGTCCACGTATCATGTGCTGTGGCAATTCTGGAAGCAAGGTTTGTCAACATTGCAGAGAGAAGTCCTGTGGATGTGAGCAAAATCCCCCTGCCTCGCTTTAAACTGGTAAGGAAAAAGAAATAGGCTTGATAGTTCTACATCATTACATTACTGACAAGTCTGAGTAGAGGAGAGCAGTGTATTTATGCTTGGCCCAGTGGCAACTTTTATATCTTGCTTCTGGTCAGTTTGTGATTCCTACTCAACAGTTTAAAATACTTAGCAAGAGGGCCGGAAATTTGGCCTAGTGGTAGAGTGCTTGCCTAGCATGCACAAAGACCCTGGTTCAATTCCTCGGTACCATATGCATAGAAAAAAGCCAGAAGTGGTGCTGAGGCTCAAGTGGTAGAGCTCTAGCCTTGAGAAAGTCTAAGGACAGTGCTCAGGCCCTGAGCTCAAGCCTAGGACTGGCAAAAAACAAACAAACAAAAAAACACCTTAACAAGAGCTGGGCACTGTGGCTCACACCTGTAATCTTAGCTACTCTGGAGGCTGAGATCTAAGGATTGTGGTTCACAATCAGCCCGGACACTAAAGAAAGTGAGACTCTTGTCTCCAATTAATCACTAGAAAATGGAAAGTGGGGCTGTGGTTCCAGGGGTAGGGCTGTAGCCTTGAGCTGAAGATCAGCTCAGGGACAGAATCCAGGCCCTGAGTTCAAGCCCCATGACCCACAAAACAAACAAACAAACAAATAAATAAAACAACAATTTAGCAAGGACACTGGTGGTCAGAGGTGGGATTGGAGTAGATTATGGGGACCCTGTGTTTTGAGTGGAGTGGGGCTCCAGGTTGCTTAACTCTGTGCTTTGGGTTGGGCATCAAAGCAGGAGGCTTCTCTGTCAGATCCTGGAATCATTGGCTTTCTTCTTCTCCCATGTACAGAAATGTGTCTTCTGTAGGAAGCGAAGGAAAAGAAATGCTGGATGCTGTGTGCAGTGTTCTCACGGCCGTTGTCCAACTGCTTTCCATGTGAGCTGTGCTCAGGCAGCTGGAGTGATGATGCAGCCTGACGACTGGCCTTTTGTGGTCTTCATTACCTGCTTTCGGCACAAGATTCCCAGTTTGGAGGTGAGAGAGGAGACTGTTTCAGTCATCTGAAAAGGCTTCAAGATCATTTTCTCTGCAGGCCATGTATTTATTGTGTCAGCATATGTGCTGCTTGATGGAAAATACCTGCCAGTGTGGAAACACTGGGGAGATGGTCGCTGTCCATGTCTGCTTCCTGCCTGGATTTGGTTATCCAGGGCTGCCAAACTGCTTTGATCCATTGTTTTCCAGAAACCCCTTGAGGGTCCATAGGTCATTAATCTAGGTGTCATTTTTTTCATGGGCCTTGAACTCAGGGCCTGGGCACTGTCCTGCTCTTCTTTTGCTCAAGGCTAACATTCTGCCACTTGAGCCACTCCCAACATTTCTGGCTTTTTCTGTTTATGTGATACTGAGAAATCCAGCTGAACTTTATGCATACTAGGCAAGCACTCTACCACTATGTCACATTCTTTTTTCTTCTATAAATGCTGAGAGTTCATACCCTTACCCAGTTTTTCTTAACTCCCAAACAATAAGGAGTTTTACACATCTCTAGATGGTGAAGTACATAGGATGAATAGAACGTTATCTAGAGAAGCAAGAATGAGGTGGGCCTTCAGATAAGAAGGAATCAGGAGTAGGGGAGAACTCAGGGTTTTAGAAACTAGACCAAGTCTTGGAAGAATGCAAGGCCTGAGGCTGTAGCCCTATGGTAAGCAGTTGCCCAGCAAGTACAAAGAGAGAAGCTACAGTCAGAGATAGAGAGGGAAGGAATGAATTAGGGAAAGGAAAAGGGAAGAAGATAAGAGAGAGATACTCAAGATCAGTGATAGAGTGTGTGGTGGGTGATAAGAAAAATGTGTAGTGCCCCAGGATGAAGCTGTTAGGCTGCCATATTTACTAGTTTGACCTTGTTGTCATTGGATGAGAACTTTTAAAATAATACCTTGTTTATGATCTCTTTCTTGGCAGTACCGTGGTTTCAACTCAGGACCATGGATTTACTGATGTGTTCTTTAAATATTTACTAAGCGTATAGTAAGTGCCAGGCACCACTTGAGCCAAAAATCCTATTTGTTGACAGTTACTCAAGTGGTTAGTTGCAAAGAGAATTCAATAATCACAATGTGAGGCAGAAAACCCTGTTAGCCTGGGTGAAAGTGAAGTGAGAAATGGAAACACACAGAATTTGAGATCCCATCTAACCCTGAGATCTTGTAACCCTGGGATCCCACATCAGGTAGAGTTGATAGGATTTACTGGTTACTCTGGAGATTGAGAAGGATTGTGAATGGAAGGTGACTCCCTTGAGAGATGGGAAACAGCAACCAGCAGGTAGCTGGGAGTAACAATGCGGGTGAGGACCTTGTTATCATAGCTTTAGCAGGATAAAGTCTTATTTTCCCCTGGATTTGGGCTCTGGAGAGTTACCCACCTTCCCCTAAGCCCCAGGGTGAAGAAAGTGGGAAGATAATGGCCATGTGCTAGTCTAAAGAAGGCAGATCTACTGTGGCATCATTGAATTATCCCAAAGGTCAGAGTCTGGGGGCAGTGAGCGCAGACCTCAATCCCTGTTGGGGATGACAGCCACAGTGAGTTACAGACTGATGAAAGAGAGGATCTTGTTGACTTTCAGCATTGTGATCACTATGGGGATTAAATGAACATAGCAGACAGCCAGTCCACAGAAAGAGCTAGTCCATCTGATTTGGGCTTCTGGATTCACTATACTGAGCAAGAGAGTTGGTCAGCAGTATGTACCCATACTGGACCTGGTAAAATGAGACGGGGAGGAGTAAAAGCTTGAGAAACATCAGGTCTTATGAGGAGAGTTTCAGTTTGGTCTTGGAACAAGAGCATGGATTTGAGATGATTAGGAGTACTTGATGTCCTATGAAGAAAGGGAGATAGTGTGAGGGTTTTGTTTGCTTGTTTGCTTTGTGCCAGTAGTGGAGCCTTGAACTCATAATCTCATTCCCTTGCTTGGCATTTTCACTTTCAGCTGATGCTTTCCCATTTGAGCCATATTGTTAGTCTCACAATTTGTGCTGATTAACTGGAAATTGCCCAGGACTGGCTTCACCCCGTGATTTTCAGACCTCAGCTTTCTAGGTAGTTAGGATTAAGCCACCGGTACTCAGCTTTGACTAATTCTTTTATTAATTCATTCTTCAGCCAAGTGAGAGCTCAAGGCTCTTAACTTCAAGCCTCATAAACAAAAATGAAATATATTTATTCTAATGTTATTTATTAATCATGTGGTACAGTTGAAAGGCACATAGGAAACTAGCTAATGCACAATGTGTTTGCTGGTGAAAAGTACAGTGGGTAAAAATAAAGCCAGATAAGCTGGGTGAGGTGGCTCATGCCTGTAATCCTGGCTACTCAGGAGGATGAGATCTAAAGATCTCATTTCAAAGACAGTCTGGGCACTAAAGTCTGTGAGACTCTTACCTCCAATTAATCACTAAAAAACTGGAAATAGCACTGTGGTTCAAGGGGTAAGGCAGTAACCTTGAGCTAAAGAACTTAGGGACAGTGCCCAGGCCCAGAGTTCAAGCCCCACAACTGTCAAAAATAAATAAATAAGGAAATAGAGTGGAAATAATGAGTGGTGCCAGTGAATTGGCACTGGGATATGAGTCAGCCAGTGTGCTGATAAATGGGGAAAGGTATCTCAGGCACAGGGAATAGCAGTACAAAGGCCCTGGGTTAAGAAAGAGCATGCATGGCTGGTATAGAGCATATATACCTGAAGAGAATGTTTGGGAAGATTTGAGGGCATGATTAGACATGACCCTAATACCTTGTGATCCCATTTGTGTCAAGAATGAATTCAGAGTGAGAAGGGTGCCTGTGGAGGGCACCAGAGATGCAGGACCTGATAATGTGGGTAGTTAATTGTTTGAAACTGAGGACATCCAGAAACCTCAGTCAATGCCCTGAGGGTAGAGCTAGTTTGCAGGTAGTGTGGGGCATTGCCTGGTCATTGGTTGACGTTATTCAGAGACTCTGTTGTACACCGAAGACATGTGCCTTGGGAAGTGTGGTCAGGCTGGTAGCAGAGAAGTCAGAAAGGGATGATAGTACTGAATAAAGGCCAGCTGTGGGCTAAGAGACAAGGAAGAACAAATTTAGGGAGAATAAGGCCATATCTGGGTTTCTAGAGAGGCTGGTTTTTAAATTTTTATTTATTTATTTATTCTGTCATGGGGTTTGAGCTCAGGGCTAGTGCTTTACCACTTTGAGCCACAGTTCCACTTCCTGTTTTCTGGTTTACTGGGGATAAGTGGCTCATGGACCTGCCTGGCTGGCTTTGAACAACAGTCCTCAGATCTCAGCCTCCTGAGTAGCTAAGATTACAGGTATGAGCCACTAGCACCTGGCAGAAAGGCCTGTCCCTCTCTTGTCTCTTCTCTTCTTCCCTTCCCATGGAAGTAAGACTGATTTGATCGTCGTGCCCCCTAGGCAGGCCTGTCAACTCCATGCATAATTAACCCAAGCCTCTGTTTGTCCAGCGCGCAAAGGGGGCCCTGCATAGCATCACTGCAGGCCAGAAGGTCATCAGCAAGCATAAGAATGGGCGCTTCTACCAGTGTGAAGTGGTCACGCTCACCACCGAGACCTTCTATGAAGTCAATTTTGATGATGGCTCCTTCAGCGACAATCTGTATCCTGAAGACATAGTGGTAATGTCTGCAAGCAACTCCTTGGGCCATTTGGGAGTGGAGTATCTCTACGCTTGTCTGGCAGAGTCCTGATGGATCTGCCTTGCTTTCTCTAGCCAGGACATATGGTTTTTTATGGTTTTGTCTATCAATGTTCAGCATATTATTAAAACTAAGATTAATATTTTCTTTTTTTTTCCCTTAGGGTTTTTTGTAGATAGGATCTACTTAGCCCAGGCTGGCCTTGAACTCTCACAATCCTCCTGTCTTAGTCTTTCAAGTGCTACTACACCCAGTCCTTAATACGTATTTTTAATGAGAAATATGTTTTCTGAGATAAAAATAGCTGCTGGAAAGAAATGTCATTTTTCTCAAAATTTTTAAATTTCTTTAATATCATTTTCATGCAATCTTTTTATCAAAGTATAGTGAGAAACTTTAGCCTCCCACAGATGTACAGTTAGAAAGGAGAAGAAGTTTTTCTTTTCTGCCAGTCCTGGGCCTTGAACTCCAGGCCTGTGTGGTATCCCTAATCTGCTTTTGCTCAAGGCTAGCAAGGGTACCACTTGAGCGGCAGCACCACTTTCAGCTTCTTCTGATTAAGTGGAGATGAGAGTCTCATGGATTTTCTTGCTCTGGTTGGCTTTGAACTGTGATCCTCAGAGCTCATCTTCCTGAGTAGCTAGGATTACAGGCCTGAGTTGACCAGTGCCTGGCTGGGAAGAGAGGTTTTTTTTCTCCTCATCAAGGCTAGCGCTCTACCACTTGAGCCACAGTGCTACTTCTGTCTTTTTCTGAGTATATGGTACTGAGGAATCAAACCCAGGGCTTCATGCATGGTAGGCAAGAATTCTACCACTAGGCTATGCTCCTGGCCCCTGGGAAGAGCATTTTATTATAAAAATTTCAATTATTATTTTTTTTTCTTTTGCCAGTCCTAGACTTGAGCTCAGGGCCTGAGCACTGTCCTTGGACTTTCTCAAGGCGAGAATTCTACCACTTGAGCACTTCCAGCTTTTTTCTATGTATCTGGTAACGAGGAATCAAACCGGGTCTTTGTGCATTCTAGGCAAGCACTCTACCAACTAGGCCAAACTCCCGGCCCCCCAATTTTAATTAATTTTAATTTTGGGTGGTACTGAGAAGTCAAGCCTAGGGCCTCATTAATGCTAAATAAGCACTCTACCACTAAGCTATATTCCCCAGTCAGGTTTTTTTATTCATTTGTTTTTAAATTTTGTACACCCAACTGCACACACATACGTGTGTGTGTGTGTGTGTGTGTGTATGTGTGTGTGTGTGTGTATGTCTGCATGGGTGTATGCGCACACGCGCGCGCATGCTTTTAAAATCAGCTTTGCATTCTCATTTGGCTTTTTGGCTCACAGCTCTATCACTTGAGCCATTCTCCATTCTCCAGGCCTGGCTTTTTTGCTGGTTAATTGTTATTAGTGTCTCATGGACTTTTCTGCTCAGGCTGACTTTGAATCTTGATCCTCAGAGTTCAGCCTCATGAGTATCTAGAATTAAAGATAAAAAGCTACTAGCACCTAGCTGTAAGTGGCAGATTTTGTTTTGTTTTGAAGTTTTTAAAGCATGGAGTCTTAGAGCAGTCATTGAGCTTGTCCTATGTTAAAATGAATTGGCTTATTTCACTTTTCTCACCCAATCCTGATTCTATAACGTTGTACATTGGTCGTTTAAAAACACTGGTGAATGGGGCTTGCAAGCTGGCAAGCTTAAATTTTATTATTGGTAATAGATGACTGTTGGTTTCCATGAAGTGACAGAAGTGACAGGTTCATTTCTTTCATTCTTGGAAATATGTCTGCCAAACTCCCAAGTCTCAATAACTATAGTTTGTCAGTCTTTTTCCTCGAAATGAACTGTTACTCTGTGAAAAAGAGTAGCTAGTGCAGCTCACAGCTTATATAATTACAACTTTTTTTTCTTTTGTAGTGTTGGGGATTGAACCAGGAGTCTCAAGCATGCTAGGCAACTGCTGTACAACTGAGCTATACCCCTAACTCAAACAGAGGTGGTTTTTCTCCCTCATACTATCACTTGTAATACAAAGTGTCCTACAGATACTAAATACAGTCATTTAAGCTTGAGAATGTAATAGTAACAACATCAGTATTATGAAACAGGCCTTTTTTTTTTAGCTGAGGGTTTGAACTCAGCCTTAATACTTGCTCTTAAGTGCGCTGCCACTTAAGTTATTCCCATCTCCCTTGCGTTTTTGTTTTTGTTTTTAAAGTAAGCTCTCTGGCTACAATCCTCCTTTCTCTGCCTCCCTCTTAGCTGTGATGACTGGTATGCACTATTATGCCAATTGTATTTATTTAGTTAGTTTTTGCCAGACCTATGCCTTGAATTCAGGGTCTAGTCATTATCCTTCCTTGCTCAAGGCTTTTTGGTGGTTAATTGGAGATGAGGGTTCCATGGACTTTTCTGCCCTGGCTAGCTTCCAACAGTGATCTTCAGATCTTAGCCATGCTTTTGTTGTTGTTTTTGTCATTATCTTCGTTGGCGTCATCTTCGTTTGCGTTGTCTTTGTTACCGTCTTCTTTGTTGCCATCTTCTTTGCCTGTGTCATCGGCATCAGTCATGAGGCTTGAACTCAAAGCCTAGGTGTTCTCCCTGAGCTCTTTTGTTCAAGGATAGTGGTCTACCACTCTGAGCCACAGCACCACTTTCAGTTTTCTGGTGGTTCATTGGAGATAAGAGTCTCAGATTTTCCTGCCTGGGTTGGCTTTGGACTGTGATCCTCAGATCACAGCCTCCCGAGTAACTAGGATTATGGGAGTGAGCCACCAGCACCCAGCCCTGGCTGATTTTTTGTGATAGTGTTTTCTCTTTTTTTTTTTTTTCCTGGCTGGATCAGTGATTCTCATAACTTTTGGGTGACAAGGATTACAGATATAGGCTTATCATACCTGGTGAAACCAGCTGCTCCTCCCTTTAAATTCTGAGTACATGATGGTGAAGGATATAGTAATAAGAATTGTGTCTGTTCCCAATTCCATACTATTGGTGTACAACATCAGTATTTGTACCATTGTAGATTTGTATTACTACAGCAAATGTCACCACAGTGAAAAAAAAGACTAGGGTTTCAATATTATGAATTGTAAAACCTCAAATGTCCCTTGAAAATATCTCAGAAACTTCTCAACGTGCAATATAACCTTTTAGAACTATTAAGGGAAATGAAACTGAATTGTGGTGTCAAAGACCATGGGTTTAATGAATTAAAATTTTTACCTCAGATTCTTTTGGGTAGGGGTTGTATCAGCAGGTTCTGCTTAATTCTTTTATTCATTCATAGCATACACACATTTATTTTGATTATCTACTCAACCAACAAACCGGGAGTATAGTTTAGCACCATTTCTACTTAGTAAATGAACTGGCAAGACAGGTCAGAATCTACTGTAACTATTTGTCATGTAATATGATGCTCATCAGGACACCTGTGGACAACAGAGGCCAATAGACTCATTCTCCTGCCCCCACATGTGCTGTGTGTGCTGTGTGCTGTGTGTGTGTGTGTGTGTGCGAGCGCGTGTGTGCGCGTGCGCGTGCGCGCGTATATGCAGAAGTTTACTGATCCTGAGATTTGATCTCAGGGCCTGTCTCTGAGCTTTTTTGCTCCAGGCTAGTGCTCTACCACTTGAGCCACAGCTCCACATTCAGCTTTTTGGTGGCTTATTGGAGATAACAGTTTCATAGACTTATTTATCAGGGATGGATTCAATCATGGCCTCAGATCTCAGCCTCCTGGGTAGCTAGGATTATAGGCATGAGCCACTATTGCCCAGCTAAATATGCACTGTACCTAGTGATCTAGGTTTACCCATATGACTTGTTTTTTATTTTCTCTTTTTTGTCAGTTGTGGGGCTTGACAATTCTGGGCCTGAGTGCTGTTTCTAAGTTCTTCAGCTCAAGGTTACCATCCTACCCTTTGAGCTATAGCACCACTTCCAGTTTTCTAGTGGTTAATTGGAGATAAGAGTCTCTGGGTCTTTAGTGCCTGGGATGGCTTTGAACCGTGATCCTCACATCTCAGCCTCCTGAGTAGCTAGGATTACAGACGTGAGCCATTGTGCCCGGCCCATCTGGCCTTTGATTCAACTACCATTCACACTGGCTCCAACCACTGTACAAATTTCTGGGCTGGGAAATGGTAAGATTCACCTTAGTCTACCCTTGTAGTAAAAGTAATATACTATGCCAAGTCCCATGGTAAATGAGCTTTTCTTTTCTTACCTTGCTTGTATTTTAAGAACACATTTCTTAAAATAGAATCGAGTTCAGTTCCAACATTTCCTCTGTCACAGCCCTGGAGAACCCTAAGAGAAGGTCAGTTGAGAGGATATGAGGAAAAGCCAAGATTCTAGCACCTGCTCCTATGCTTACTAATTCTATTATATAGCTGATTTTTTTTTTTTCTCTGCTAGAAGCAGTAGTAAAGAGATGATTGGGGCAGACTGACTTAGCAATCAGGCCTTAATTGTGTTTTTCATCCTTATTTGGATTGATTTGGCAGGGATTTATCCTGGCTTCTTGAGTTGATACCAGTTACCATTGTGCTCTTAGAACTTTCACTTTCTTTCTTCATTCCTTAGAGCCAGGACTGTCTCCAAATGGGTCCTCCTGCTGAAGGGGAAGTGGTCCAGGTGAGATGGACAGATGGCCAAGTCTATGGAGCTAAGTTTGTGGCCTCCCATCCCATCCAGATGTATCAAGTAAGCAGAGGTTTTTGCTAGGGAGTTGGGGATGGGGTAGGCATTAGATTAATTCAGCGCTTCCTCTTGTGTAAAGAAGTATATCTTGTTCTTGAAAGAATTATTGGGTTGTTAACTTTTATAGGCCCGCCCCATTTTAACCTGCCAGTGTGGTTTCAGGCCTGGCAGTCTTACTCCAGGTCAATAATGCCTTCCTTTGGCTATGGGAAATTGCCATTGTGCATGGCAGACCAGGCGGAGTCTAGGCGAAAGGCAAAAAGGCCTTTGTTTCCTTGGCAGGTGGAATTTGAGGATGGCTCACAGCTTGTGGTTAAAAGAGATGATGTGTACACACTGGATGAAGAACTCCCCAAGAGAGTGAAGTCCAGACTGGTGAGTTATGTGTTTTCTCTGTATCCCTACCTATTTCCTGGGAGGAGAAGGAACATAGTTATGTCTCTTTGTTTGTTTTTTTAAAATTATTATTATTAGTATATTTGACCACAAAATAATGATTTGGCTTGTTTATTCTTCTGTAGTCAGTAGCCTCAGACATGCGCTTCAATGAGATTTTCACAGAGAAAGAGGTTAAACAAGAAAAGAAACGGCAGCGCGTCATCAACTCAAGATACCGGGAAGATTATATTGAGCCTGCACTGTACCGGGCTATCATGGAGTAGACACTTCCAAGGTCTAAGAGGTTCCCAGCCATCAAGGCGAGAGAGTTCTCTGGGGTTCCACATCACAGCAGACACATGGAACTCAGAAGTCTCTAAAAATGAAATTGTAAAAAGGAAAGAATGAGATACTCAACCCCATCATCTTCTCACACATCCTCATCGCATTCTGCCATAGGGAAACAACAAGCCGTTTTTGGACAGTTGGCTGCAGCCACTGATCTCCTGGATGAGGGGCTAACACTAGAACGTGGTGACTATATCAGCCCCCAGTCCAAAAAAGGGGTCAAATGTGCCGGCTGGGCTGGCTGCCCTATTCCTGGTCTAGGACTTTGCTTCCTACCATCACTTGCACCGACAAAGCAGTGGTGCTAGTGTTTGATCCAACTCTCCTTTTGTATTTATGTGTGTGCGTGCATGCGTGCGTGCGTGGTGCGTGCATGCGTGCGTGCATGCGTGTGTGTGTGTGTATGTGTGTGTGTGTCTGTCTGTCTGTTTGTGTATGTGTGTGTTTGGTCTGGACCAGCTTCTGCCAACCCCTGGCCTTTACGTTCTTCTTTGCCTATGCAGGGCAAACAAAATGTGAATTTCTGCCCTCAGCTGATCTGAGTGAGGGCCTCTGGGGGTTGGTTGGAGGACGGTGCACCATCTGTCTAGGCTTGGAACTGTCTCAAGAGAGTGTTGGCAAAGCTGAAGTATTGAGATACTAAGGAGCTGTTGCTACCTCTTTGTCCTCCTTTGAAGGGAACATAGGGGTAATGTGGTTTGTGCCCACAAAGTCTAGGCACAGAGCCCCTGTGGGTACAGTATTAGAGGGTGTGAGTGGGGAACACCCTGAAGAGAGGGGTATTTTAATGATGAAAGCAGGCAGAGCCTGGCAGTTGATTCTGTCAACATAAAATTGCAATCAAGCAGGGGTTGGGAGGGTTTGGACAGGGGCAGGTGTGTAGATATGCTCTTGGTTAGGGTGGGAGGGAGTTGGCTGGGGGTGGGGGGTGGGACTAGAGGGCAGCACTGAAGGGGTTAAACGGGTTTTTGCTCCTCCTGAATTTGTTTGCCTGGGCCCAGGAATGGAGGGCTTTACACTTATATCCTGTGTACACAAGAATGAAGTTTATAATACCTTCCCTTTTTTGTTACGTATGAACGCTATAAACCAAATTATTTTGAAAACTGGTGCATCACCTTGTCCTTAGCAATAAAATGTGTTGAGCAGAAGACTGACTGTGTCTGCCCCAAGGAGCCCAGGTGGCTCAGGGTCAGGCTGCAGAGTAGTGATTGCGGATTCTCATCTGTGGTAACTTTCAAAGGATGGGTCTCTTCTGGAGCTCTGTATTAGCTGAAATGTAGTCGATTATGGGGAGCAGGGGCCCTTCTGACTATGAGCACCTCTTTCTCCTTTCCCTTCCTTGGAGATGGCCAAGGGGAGGGAACAGATAAAGGAACAGACCTCCAAGTCTTAACATTGTCTAATCTACTTGCAACCTATTTGAATGCATTTCCTGAGGTGGGCTGAGTTCACACCAGCATCTATTCCATACGTATTCTAAAATCAGCTTGAAAGGAGGTAATACCCTGTAGATGCCTGAAAGAGCTTGGGGGTCCAAAACACCTCCCAGTAGGATTGTGAAATTGCTTGTGCAGAATCTTCCCTGGAGGAAGACTCGGTTCTTATTTGGTATACTCTGAGGCCAAAGAGCAAGATTGACCTGTACTGTCCACTCCAGGATTCCTAGGGAATGTGGCAGGGAAGGCTGGGCAGAGTTAGGCCTTCTGAGATGGTTAAGTGGTCCTGTAAGCACACATTATTGGAAGAGAGCAGAGTTTACTAACCTTTGTCAAGGTTCTACCCCCTCAATGGCTCTATCCTTGCTGAAGGACCTACTGAGTTATTACATAAAGGTTTTTTTGTTTGTTTGTTTTGTATTTATTTTTTGCCAGTCTAGGTGCTTGAACTCATGGCCTAGGCACTGTCCCTGAGCTTTAGCTCAAGGCTAGCACTCTACCACTTGAGCCACACTGCACCACTTCCATCTACATGCATGTCAGGCAAGAGCTCTACCATTAAGCCACATTCCCAGCACTTTAATTTTGAGGCAATGTCTCACTATGTAGCTCAAGCTGGCCTCCAGCTCCCAGTCTTCCTTGATGTGTCTTCCTGCTTGACTTATTACTTTATTTTGGTCAGTGTGAAAAACCCTAAGAAAAATTGTGTTCAAACTGGACCACTGGGGATCTCTCCAGAGCTTTTAATCTTCTAAACAATTGCTCTACCATGATGCTACATACCCACCGACCTGGCCCATCTTCCTCACTCCTTTGGCCCATTTTAATTAAGTGAGATCTTCAGGAATGACCTTATCTAAAGGTGGAGCTTTCTTGTCCTCTATCTGCCAGTACATCCTCACTCTCCTCCCCCCACACACCCTTTTTTTTCTTAGTTGGCCAGGGCAAATCATCTTATTAAGCTGTGTTGGCATTACTAAGTGGCAACTTACAGTGTCCATCCCTTTCCTGGAGAAGTAAGCTTTAAGTTGTTCCCTAAGCCGATACTGCCAGGGCTCTGCTGAGGGAATGGGGAAAACAAGGTTGTAGCGCCAGGAGGGTCCTAGAACGCTCCTGGTCCTCCATTCCCTTTCTGTGTATGTGTGCATTTTAAAAGCATATTGTTACTATAAAGGTGACGTGCAATTACACAAGTCAGGGAGAGTAGATTTCTTTTTGGACAATGTCACCCCTTCCCTTGCACTCTCCCAGATTTTCTCCCCTGTCCCCACCCGCAAATCATACAGCTTGTTTTCCACTTAATGAACACCATAGCCAGTACTGCATTTGTTTACCCTTTCTCTCCCAAAAGACAGATACGGGAACAAACAAGACAAAAACAGCAACAAAGAAAAAAACACCTCATTTCCATTTCCTGGAGTTTAGTTTCGGTAAATATTACTTTATATGGCCAGAGGCACGCAAGCCTTGCGCCTTTCTGTACCTCTCCTCAACATGTCCCCCTTTGCCTGCTGACCCACAGGACCGGGCAGGCCTAGGGCGGGTCCTGGGGTCTGTAAGGAGCTGTGTGACCGCCCGAAAGACCCGCAGAAGAGATCAACGTCCTTGCTTTCACGACCTCTGGATTCTGGAGCCGGCCCGGGAGGCTTCCTCCGGGCGCCAGAGGTGCCTCGGGCACCGAGGAGGCGAGGGCGCCCGAGCGGCGCTTGCAGGCCCCACGCCGCGCAACTTCGGCAGCTGGTCGGGGCAGCCGGCCGGGGCAGCCGGCCGGCGCGATGGGCGGGCCGAACACACTGGAGACCCTTTGCCTATTGGGCCGTCCTAACTTGTGCCCGCCCCCTCCTTGCGGCGCAGCTTACTATTGGTCAATTTGGCGCCCCGCCCGGGTCCAAAGTGCTCATTGGCTACGGATGCCCGACCCCCCGAGAGGGAGCTGAGGCGGATTGGTGGTCTTGCCGTCTTGGGTCGCGGCCGCGCGCCCCGCCCTCCGCTGCGTCCCCACTATGGCGGCGTCCATGCAGCCCACCGAGTCGTGGGCGCCCGCCGGGGTCCCCCGCGGCTGTCGCCGCCGCCTGCGCCGTCGCCTCCGTCTTCCCGCCCCGCGTGGGGCTGGGCACCGTCTGCCCCTGCTTCCCTCTCCGCTGCGGTAAGGCCCTGTCGTGGGCGCTGCGCGACGCGATAGCGGTCGCAGCTAACGGTCTTCGCTCGTCCCTCTCCGTGGCTGCGTCTCGGGCGGGACGCCGAGCCCGCGAGCTCCTGCTGGGGAAGGAGGTGTCGGGCACGGCCCGGAGGCCCCTCAGGCTGGAAGCCGGGCCCCTGAACCACCCCATATGTGGCTGCTGCCAGGCCGAGGGCAAGGCCGCCCCGAGGCGGGCCGAGCGGTCCGAGCTCCCCAGTCGGAGGGACCCCGACGCTCCGTGACCCGTGGCGTGGTGGAAGGACGCGACCCTTCAGACCCCACGTTGGGAAAAGGAAGGAAAAGTCCAGGGGAAGCCTGGAACAGATCAGCCTCTCGTGGGTAGAGGTTGTCATTGCTTACAGCCGTCGCTGACACACTGGGGTCGATTTGATTGGCAGAGTACTTACCCTTGCTTCTTTTCCGCCTGGCACTTTCCCCCATTGTCTTCTTGGTGATCTTGTTCGCAACAGAATATATATTAAGGAAGAGTGCAGGTTTGGTTAGGGAGAGTTTCTCTGTGTTGAATTGTCTTCTACAATATTGCCTTGTATATATTTTTCCTCAATAAACCTCCTTTTTGTTTGTTTCTCTCACATTGGAAGAGGAAACTGAGCATTGTAATTAACCGAGGAAGAACAGAGAAGGCAGCTGCCATGCCAGAAAGTAAAGAGTATTTATTTAACACACCGTTCTGTGATGTACTTTGAATTATCTTTACTATAGCTAGTTGGATGTAATTAGACTGTTGAAAGCTATTAGGCCTCATGACATTTAGGTTGATTGCTGTACCTTTAAGTGAACAGGATTGAAAGGAAATGAGAAAAAAATTATCACCAGATGGTAGTTTCAAATATTCTGTTTTGAAGAGGGTATTTTTCAGTTTTAAGTGATTTTTCTCCACAAGTGAAGATGTATAATGTGTACAGTAAAAGTAAGTTACTAATGGTGAAACACAAACACCCATGTTCTTAGACACTAATTGGCTTGCTCAGTCTGTCAAGCATGAGTTAAGGGATTGGCTGGAGGGAACTCCACCCTTAAGGTATGAAACTTTTTCTACTGGGCTTATGGTGGTAATAATAAAGCACACACACAAAAATGCGATTTTGGTCTTTAGAATTCCCAAGACTGCAGTACTGTGAGGAAATCAGGAAAAGAACCAACACCGGTCTCACAGGGGAGTTGATGTTTGAGTTGGATCATGAAGACTGTGTAGGCCTGGCAGGAAGAAGAGAAGAGAGGGAGAAGGGTGATTCCCTTGTGAAAGATAAGTTTGTAGAAAAGGTTAGTTGAAGGCATTAATTTGGGGGAGCTATTGCCTTATGTGGAGCAAAGGATAGCTAAGTAGTACAATGCTTCCTTCAAGTGAAGCTAGAGCTATCACCAAAGAAACACAGTAACACATCATTGACTGTTGTCCCTTTTCTGGTTAACTTTGGTGAATTGGAGTAATGGTTCTCCGTCACCACAAAGCTGCATCTCAAGTTGTGTCTTGCCTTCTTTTCCTTCCTTTGTTTTCAGTTGGTTGCAGATTTTGGTGCCTACTTCCTTCAGTTCTTATTGTCATGGATGGATTTGTAGGCATTGATATTCCTGTTTTTTAATCCCAGAAACCTCCCTAACATCCCCATCCCCCCCACCCCCCTCTGGCCTTTTTCTGTTATGTGTACTTCCAGCATGTCATTTCTCTTACCTTCAGTAGTTCCTTCCTATTTGTTTAGTTTGACGCAGGCCAGCCTGGCATAGGCAGTATGGGCAAGTACATTTATTGCCATATCCTTATATTTTATTGTATTTTCCAGGTCAATACTTGACTTTTGTGCTTTGTGTTTTGAATTCGGTATCTTTATTCATGTTGACTTTTTCTATCTTACATGATCCCCTTGAATCTCTTAATTACTGTTATTACTCATGTTTTAGGGCTATTTGATAGAACTTCTTTTAAATCACTAACTATAGAGTATGTTATCATCCCCCCTCCCCCCACTTTTTTTTTTTGCCAGTCCTAGGCTTGAACTTGGGGCCCAGGCACTGTCCTTGAGCTTTCTCAGGGCTAGCACTCTACCACTTGAGCCACAGCACCACTTCTGGCTTTTTCTGTGTATGTAGTACTGAGAAATCGAACCCAGGGCTTTATTTGTATTAGGCAAGCATTTTACCACTAGGCCTCTCCCCTTTTTAAAAAAATTTTTTAATTGTTTTTGTCAGTGGTGGGGCTTGAATTCAAGGCCTGATGGTTGTCCCTGAGCTTCTTTTGCTCAAAGGTAGTACTCTACCACTTTGAGACATAGCATCACTTCCAGTTTTCTGGTAGTTAATTGAATATAGATGTCTTGTGGACTTTTTCGCCCAAGCTGGCTTTGAACCATGATCCTCAGAGCTCACCTTCCTGAGTAGCTAGGATTACTAAGGGCAACTGGCTTTGCTCTCCCCATTTGACATAGGGTCATGCTAAATATTCTAGGCTGGCTTTGAACTCAATATACCTCCCTCTACCGCCCCAACTGCAAGAATTACAGATGTGTACCACCATACCTGCTCTAAAGT
Source organism: Megascapheus bottae (assembly GCF_031878675.1). NCBI lineage: Eukaryota > Metazoa > Chordata > Mammalia > Rodentia > Geomyidae > Megascapheus > Megascapheus bottae. The sequence continues at coordinate 56,458,413 of NC_143514.1, read as the reverse complement.
TTGCCTTTTTGCATAATTGCCTTAATCTCTTTTCTTCCTGTAGTCTATTACTAAAGTTTTTTCAAGACATAAACTGTCTTTTATCTGCTTTGACATAGTACTTTTACATAGGAGGTAGTTGACAAGCATATTTTATATCAAAAATAGCTTTGGACTAAGCTTGATGTGAAAAAAGTCCTTTGTGCAAACAAAATGTCATAAATATGAAAATAAAATTTTCTCTGTATGAGAATTTCTTCCAGAGAAATAACTTTGGTAAAGCTACATTTGCACAAACTGTAAGTGGCTTAATGGAAATGAAGACTTCCCATTTATGCTTCAAGAGTACATAGGGAGCTCTGTCCCTCAGAGTCACTCAGGGACAGAGCCATATGTGAAATTAAGTTGGTGTTCTAGTGAACTCTGGCTTTTAAAATATCTCTCCCAATGTGGCACATGGCCACATCTAACTTTAAAGCAGTGTAGGGAATTGTATTAGCAAATGTCTTGCAAAGAACCAAAATATTGAATATTACTAATGACTGACATCTTCTGTGAGTATCATGATTTCCTGAAGATTGGAGATAGCAAGTTAAATGTATTAAAACAAGTACATTGACAATAGAAAGAAATGATACCTCTAACTAGACATTTAAGAGTGGATTCAGAGTCAGAACTCAGAAGCACTTACTGTAATTGCTAATAGACTAAGGCCAATAATACAGGGCAGTATATCATATTCCGGTTGTATCAGTCACTTCTGAGGATATTACTATTTTACAGCATTCTTACTATTGTACATAGTAATAGCCCTGGAGTCCAAAAAATAAAAATGTTAAGTAAGCTGAGCATGTTGCACATGCCTGTACTTATAGCACTTGGGTGGTAAAGACAGTAGGATTAAAGAGTTTGAGTGTGGCTAGCCACACTCCTAGGTAGAGTGCTTGCCTACCATGCACGTGGCCTTGTGTTTGTTTCCTCGATACCACATACTCAGAAAAAGCTAGAAGTGGTGCTGTGGCTCAAGTGGTTGAGCACTCATCTTGAGCAAAAAGTGTCCAAGGACAGTGTCCAGGCCCTGAGTTCAAGCCCCCCAACTGGCAAAAAAAAAAAATGCTTCTGTTCTTGGGGTTGGGAGTTTGACCTAGTGGTAGAGTGCTTGCCTAGGATGCACAAAGACCCAAGTTTGATTCCTCAGTACCACACACATAGAAAAAAAAAGCCAAAAATGGTACTGTGGCTCAAGTGGTAGTAGAGTTCTAGCCCTGAGAAAACTCAAGGACAGAGCTCAGGCCCTGAGTTCAAGCCCAGGACTGGCATAGCTCATGAGGGATAGCTCATGGGCTCTGAGTTCAAGCTCCCAGTATCAATGTGCACGTACATACACACAGATTAGACCAGCAAACTGATGTTTGAGGAGATTTTGCTTTTGAAAAATAATAGAAGCAAGGTGTTGTTGGTTCAGGAGGTAAAAGATCTGGATTCCTTTCTTGGCTCTGTCATTAACAGGCTGTCTGATGCTTGAGCAAGTGTCTTTTTTTTTTTTTTGAAGGAGTTTAGGGGGAAGTTCAATGGATTAGGACCAGGGCTTTATGCAAGTTCTGTACCACTGGGCCCAACTTTCTTATTCTTTTTTTTTTGGCCAGTCCTTGGGCTTGGACTCAGGGCCTGAGCACTGTCCTTGGGCTTTCCTCAAGGCTAGCACTCTACCACTTGAGCCACAGCATCACTTCTGGCTTTTTCTATGTATATGGCACTGAGGAATTGAACCTCGGGATTTGTGCATGCTAGGCAAGCACTCTACCAATAGGCCATGATCCTGACCCCAACTTTCTTATTTTTGAGCCCAGTTACTTCATCACAGAAAAGTACAAAGATGGTAAAGGAAAATCTCCTAGATTTCCCTACTTTTTTTACCCTTCCTTGGACAGCATTCCTGCTGTACCTTTTTAAATATCTACATTTATCACAGTTTCGTTGTGTACATATTTTATGTACATAGTCCTTATACTAAACATTAATTTATTGAACAAAGGGCTCAGTGTCAGGCTCTGTGCATTATGACATTATAAATATAGGAGCTGTATTCTTGGCCTCACAACCTGTAACTTGGTAAGACTAGAAAAAAGTAAACCAGCAATTACAATACTGTAAAACCTCAGTATCCACAAGAGGTCGGTTCCAGCACTTCCTGGAGATAACAGAAATCCAAGAGTGCCCAAGTCCCTTAAATAAAAAAGGGTAATGTTTGCTCATAAACTACATGTACCTTCCTTATATAAATGTTATTCTCTGTTCTTTAAAGAATAGTGTTTTTAAAAAGTCCATACATGTTTAGTACAGAAGCATTTTTATTAAAAGATTTTAACAACATTGATTTTTTTACATAATATTTCATATGTTAAGTTTAACAAATAAGTATTCAAGAACAAACATTTTTTTTTTTTTTGCCAGTCCTGGGCTTGAACTCAGGGCCTGAGCTCTGTCCTTGAGTTTTCTCAGGGCTAGAACTCTACCACTTGAGCCACAGTACCATTTTTGGCTTTTTTTTTTCTATGTGTGTGGTACTGAGGAATCGAACTTGGGTCTTTGTGCATCCTAGGCAAGCACTCTACCACTAGGTCAAACTCCCAACCCCAAGAACAGAAGCATTTTTTTTTTTTTCAAATATTTTCCTTGGTGTTTAGTTGAATGCAGAGTTTGGAAATGGACTGAGGACCTTCTAATGAAGGCTGTGACAGAGGGTCTTGTGGGATTTCCTAAAAGAAGCAGACGTCACATTGGAAATATAAATAATAGTTTTCTAGAGAAGTTCACAGCTAACCTATCTTGAAGAATCAGCTGTTATGTTGTGTGGATGTGGGTTTAAGAGGCTTTTTATACAGGAAACAATGTGTGTTAGGGCCTAGAAACACAAGAGTGTGGATATATCCTGAGATCACTTTGGCAGTCATACACAGTATCTTTGAGCACAGTATGAAAAATATGGTTGCCCAAGTTGATCAAGAACAAATAGATAAAGGTTTTGTAAGTTGGGAAGTTACAAGTTTTACTCTGAAGGTGATTAAGGACCACTGGAGGATCTGAAGGTAGAGAATGACCTTATCAGCTTTTAGGGAAGATCATTATGTGGGATGAGGTAGAGTAGTGAATATCCTATTTTCTGATGAAGTTATGGGATTAGCAACCATAGTATGTCTGCTACAGAGAGCTATAACATTTTTATGCATGGAGAGAGATTAGAATGAGGTGAGACTGGAGGGAAGGTTACAATCAGGCTTGTTCAACACAATGAGCAGGGGATCCATTTCTTGCCTGAGTATAAACAAGAGTCCATTAGTAGACAAGGATTTTAGTAGTTAGGTTGGCCATGTAACCTTGGGCAGGTTGCAGAATCTCTCCTGCTTTTTTGCTGTTTAAATTTTTTAAAATAGGTTTAAAAACCATTCCTTAACATGGTTGTTTTAGGGAAATAGATGTAAAGTTCTGTGCTGTTAGATGAAGAACCTCTTAAAAATAATGATTTTTGGCCAGGTGTGGTGGCTCATGCCTGTAATCACTCAGGAGGCTGAGATCTGAGGATCATGATTCAAAGCCAGCCCTGGCACTAAAGTCTGTGAAAATCTTATCTTCAATTAATCACTAGAAAACAGAAACTAGAAAATAGGATGTGGGGCTGAGGCTCCAAGGGTAGGGTGGTAGCCTTGAGCTGAAGAGCTCAGGGACAGTACCCTGGCCCAGAGTTCAAGCCCCATGACATATATACATATATATGTGTATATGTGTATATATATATATGTATGTATATGTATATAACGATTTTGAAGCTGGGAGCTGGTGGCTCATGTCTGGAATCTTAGCCACTCAGGAGGCTGAGACCTTGAAGATTGCAGTTCAAAGTCAGCCAAGGAAGAAAAAGTTTTGGAGAATCTATCTTCAGTTAACCCACAAAAAGCCAGACTGGGGATATAGCACCAGATGTGAGCAAGCAAGCTGAACTCTGTACCAGAGACTTTTTCCCACCCAATGCTTAGTATATTTCCTAGTCCAAAGTAGGTTGTCATTAGCCTTAATTCTTTATTTTTATTTTTGTTCTTTATGGATAATGGGGCTTGAACTTGGCCTTGTTACTGTCCCTGAGCTCTTCAGCTCCAGGCTACTTCCCTACCCTTCTTGAGCTAAGTCCCACCTCCTGTTTTCTGGAGGTTAACTGGAGATAGGAATCTGAGGTCCTTTTGTGCCCAGGCTGTCTTTGAACCACGATCCTCAGATCTCAGCCTCCTGAGTAGCTAGGATTACAGGTGTGAACCACCACACCAGCTTCCTTAGCCTTAATTCTTATCACCCACAGTAACTGCTGCCTGTTTGTGGTTTTATTTATGCCTTTTAAATGATTGCTACTGCTGCTGGGAGTGTTAGTCATAAGAAATTATCCTGAGATCAAGAAGGGAGAATTGAGATGCGTTTCATATTAACTGAAAATGTTAAAATGCCAGCAGCTTATGTATGTCCATCAAACTGTTTCCCAGCCTTGCTTAGAAGTGACATAAGTACATGTACACACACTTTCTTGCTACTACATTCATGGCTATACATTGCTATACATTCATGGCCTGGACTACTAAAAACACTTGACTTTTTTTTTTTTTTGGTGGGTCATAGGGCTTCAACTCTGGGCCTGGGCACTGCCCCTGAGCTCTTCAGTGCAAGGCCATTGCCCTACCCCTGGGCTTAGGTGCTGTCCCTGAGCTCTCCAGCTCTAGGCCTTGAGCCATAGCACCACTTCCCATTTTCTTGTGGTTAACTGGAGATAAGAATCTCACATACTTTAGTGTCCAGGCTGGCTTTGAACCTTGATCTTCAGATTTCAGCCTCTGGAGTAGCTAGGATTACAGGCATGAGCCATTGCACCCAGTCCTGGCTTTTTTTTTTTTTTTTGCCAGTCCTGGGCCTAAGCTCAAGGCCTGAGCACTGTCCTTGGATTTTTCTCAAGGCTAGAACTCTACCACTTGAGCCTCAGCACTGCTTCCAGCTTTTTTCTATGTATGTGGTACCAAGGAATCGAACCCAGGTTTTAGTGCATGCTAGGCAAGCACTCTACCACTAGGCCAAACTCCAGGCCTGTTAATATGTTTTTTTAACAGTACTTTATACCATAAAAAACCTTGTTTGGACTATGTTAAACAAGTTAGGAAATTCCTTTCATTTTTTTTTTTTCTGGAGTTAGCAAAGCCTCAGCCTCCTGAGTAGCTAGGATTACATGTGTGAGCCACTGCACCTGACTGTAACTAGGTTTTTAAAATAGATAATAGTGGTTCTCAGATTTATTTTGGCTTTTGGATCCATGAAAACTTTAAAAACGATGAGGTCTAAGCTGGGAGCAGTGGCCTCCTACCTGTAATTGTACTCAGGAGGCAGAGATTTGAGGATCATAGTTCAAAGCCATGCTTGGCACTACAAGACCGTGAGACTCCAGAAAACTAGAAATGGCGTTGTGGCTCAAGAGGTAGGGCGGTAGCCTTGAGGTAAAGAGCTCAGGGACAATGCCCAGGCCCAGGGGTAGGGAAGTAGCCTGGAGCTGAAGAGCTCAGGAACAGTGCCCAGGACCAGAGTTCAAGCCCCACGACCACCACCACCACCACCACCAACAACAACAAAAATTACTAGATCTGATCTTTATGAACGTTTTTTCTTTTTCTTTTATGCTGTTACGAGGGCTTGTGCTTTTGCTTGGCTTTTTCATTCACAGCTGGAACTGTATCACATGGGCAATACTTTCAGTTAGTTTTTTTTGCTAAGATCTCAGATTTGTTTTCCTAGGCTATCTTTAAACCACAACTTCCTAAGGACCTGAGATAACAGACCTGAGCATCTGACCTTGATTTTAATAAACTCAACCACATTGATGTTTTGTTCCACATAAGCCTCAGAGAGGTACCACCCACTGCCCTCTGTACTTCAAGTTTCTTCCTGAGCCTCCTTTGCCAGTGGCTTTGTGCGTGTGTGTGTGTGTGTGTGTGTGTGTGTGTGTGTGTGTGTGTGTGTGTATTTTGCCAGTCCTGGAGTTGGAACTCAGGACCTGGACACTGGCCCTGAGCTTCTTTTGTTCAAGGCTCGCACTCTATCACTTGAGCTACAGAGACAGCTCTGGCTTTTTCTATTAATGTGGTACGAAAGAATTGAACCCAGGACTTCATGCATGCTAGGCAAGCACTCTACTATTAAGCCACATTCTCAGCCCATACAGAGACTTCTGATAGAGGGACTGTATGTTGGTGACATTCAAGATTAGACACTTTTATAAATGGGAGTTTCAATGTTTTCTTTCAATACCCTGGTGCATCACTTTGAGATGTCCTCTTTGAAGATAGATGGCCTGGACTACAAAAATGGCTTCATCTTGCCATTCATCTTGGCTCAACCCTGTCCTATCTATCTTCCTTTTTGCCACTTGAGCATGTTTTCTGAAATACAGATCTCAATTGTTTATCCACTTAATCTTTACTGTGTTTCTCTACTATTTGTGGGATAAAGTTCAGACTGCTTAGCAGGAATAAGGCTTCTAGTCTTTATGGCTTCAGCTTCTCAATAAGTTTAATTCAGGCTTTCCTGAAGGTTAGTTATTAATTACCATCATTCTGTATTGTCTGAATCTCATTTATGCTTTAAGCATGTGCATCACTGCTGCTGTAAGCAAATACCATGTGTTCCTACTCCTTGACTCAGGCATATAATAATGGCTCTTGCTGCACTATAAGTTAGCATAGCTTCTACCATAGTTCCAGCCTCCTTCTGTAGTAGTGAATATGTTTTTTGCTACTACATTTTTTCCTTCAGATTTGAACCATCAAACAATACGGAACCATTACTTAGGTGAAGATGTAAGTCTCAGGAAAAATAGCAATGAAAGGCTATTCTAATGATGTCATTTATATGATTCTAATCATGTGTTATATTGCACTTAAAAGAAAGAATTGTGATAAAAATCTATCAGGTGGCACTCTGCCACCTGAGCCACAATTCTGGGTTTTTGGTTATTAATTGGAGATAAGAATCTTATGGACTTTCCTGCCCACGCTGTCTTCAAATTGTGATCCTCAAATCTTAGCCTCCTGAGAAGCTAGGATTGCAGGAGTAAACCACTGATACCTACCCCTCAGTCTATTTTGTGTTAGTTATTTCGAGATTAGATCTTCATTTTTCAGGAGCCTAGCCTCACCATCATCTATAACCTCTACCATAGGTGGGAAAATATAGGTAGCTACTGCTTGTAGCTCCATACATTTTTGTCTAGGCTGGTCTTGAACTTCCAAAGCACTCTCTTTTTTTCCCAAGTAGCTGGGATCTAGGTATGTGAGACACTGTTTCAACTATCATTCTTTTTTTTTCTGGTATGGAGGCTTAAAACTCAGTGCCTCAGGCTTACTAGGCTTTCTTGCTCACAGCTGGTGTTCTCCCGCTTGAGCCATACCTTTAGTACAACTTTTTGCTGGTTAGAGATGGAGACTCCTAATACCTGGGCTTTGAACCTCTATCCTCCAGTTCTAGATCTTCCAGGTCTTGATGTCTTTAGTAGCTAAGATTAGAGGTATGAGCAACTAACACCTGGCCATTAAATCTCTTCCCTCCCTTTCCTTCCCCTCCTCCCATCATGGGGCTTGGACTCTGGGCCTGGTCGCTGTCCTTGAGCTCTTCAGCTCAAGGTTACTGCCTTACCCCCCCGGGCCTGGGAGTTGGCCCTGAGCTCTTCAGCTCAAGGCTGCTGCCTACCCCTTGAGCCTCAGCACCACTTCCAGTTTTCTAGTTGTTAACTAGAGATTGGAGTCTCAGTTCTTTATAGTGCCTGAGCTGGCTTTGAACCTTGATCCTCAGATCTCAGCCTCCTGAGTAACTAGGATTACAGGCGTGAGCCATTGTGCCTAGCTGTATATCATGTTTTCTATTAACACCTGTGTATTTTTCTCTGGTGTCCTTCCTTGTTCACTAGTGGAAACCCTAGCTTTCTTTTAAAATTCTTTTATTTTCATATATATATGTGTGTGCTTTTGCTATGGGTTATAGGCCCATATATAACACAGAGCAGAGATGACCATAATGTACTACAAATTATGTTGGGCACAGCTATCCTCATTCATTTGTATATTGCTGGTTGCTGCTTTTGAGCTATAGTTAATTTTTTTTCTAGTTTTCTGGGCATATTGCCATCTCCCCTTGTCTTCAATCTTAGCCCCTACCCCTTTATTTCAACTGGCCCAGGCAAAAGAAGGGCATCTTTTCAAACAATGCAGTTGCATTTTATTTATTTATTTATTTATTTTTTGTGGGTCATGGGGCTTGATCAGCCTGGGTTCTGTCCCTGAGCTCTTCAGCTCAAGGCTACCACCCTACTACCCTTGAGCCTAGCCCCACTTCCTGTTTTCTTTTCTAGAGGTAAATTGGGCCTGCAAAGGGATGGGTCTCAGTAGATCCAGTCAGTTTATGTAAAACTGCCTGAGAGAGGTACTTGCTTGCAAAGTCTGTTGACTGCTGGGTACTGGAAAAACAACCCCTTTCCATCCTGTAGTGTCTCCCTATTGTCCTCTAGTGGCAAAGCCTCATATTAGGCCAATGGATGAAAGAAAAATAAAGGGCCCAGATTCATTTTTGTAGGTTATGCAAGAAGGATGAACTTGAAGCCGAAAAGCAGTAAATTTATAACCAGCACAAGGTGTAACTAGGACTTCAGTGTACTCTTAGCTTTTTCATTTCCACTGGAGATCTCCAGGTATTCTTACTACTTTTGCTTTGTGGTCTAGAGCAACTAGGGAATGGACTAGATTTATTTGACCTCAACCTACCCTACCTCTCTGTGATTATCATCTCTTATGATTGTCTCTTAAAAATTTTTATTGTTATTATAAAGGTGATATACAGAGGGGTTACAGTTACATAAGTCAGGTAAAGAGTATATTTCTTGGGGCCAGGAGTTTGACCTAGTGGTAGAGTACTTGCCTAGCATGCATGAAGACTCGGGTTCAATTCCTTGGCACCACATACATAGAAAAAGCTGGAAGTGGCATTGTGGTTTAAGTGGTGGGCGCTAGCTTACCTTGAGAAAGCCCATGGACAGTGCTCAGGCCCTGAGTTCAAGCCCCAGTACTGGCAAAAACAAAAACAAAAACAGAACTAGTACATTTCTTTTTAGATAAAGTTATCCCTTCCCTTGCTTGCTCCCTGTTTTTCCATCCCCTGCCCACTTACAGGTTGCACAGTCATTTTCAACACAGTGTCTAGTGAGTACCACTGCTGTATTTGTTCTCCTGATTATATCTTTTAGATACCGGTTCTGCTGGATCTCTTATGGCCTTCATGGATTTTGTTTTAGAAATCCTCTTAAATATTTCATTCTATCTTGGTCACTTTTATCAGTCATAATTATTACTGTATTTTTCAGCAGTGTTTGCTTTGTCCTCTCCCACTGAGACTTTCATTTTTGTGATAGTATTATTTTTTCTTGCTCATTGTTCCTAAGTATGAATTTTCTTTTTTTGGGGGGGTGGGGTCATGGGGCTTGAACTTTGAGCCTGGGCTCTGTTCCTGAGCTCTTCAGTGATATTGAGGAGGTTTTTTGCTTTCTTTCTTCTTCTTCTTCTTTTTTTTTTTTTAACCAGTCCTGGCCTTGATGTTCAGGGCCTGAGTACTGTCCTTGGGTTTCCTTAAAGGCTAGAGCTCTACCACTTGAGCCATAGCACCACTTCCAGCTTTTTTCTATGTATGTGGTACTGAGGAATTGGTATGCATGCTAGGCAAGGACTCTGCCACTAGGCCAAACTCCCCGTCCCTGTCCCTGAGCTCTTCCTTGAGCCACAGCCCCACTTCCTGTTTTCTATAAATTAATTAGAAATAAGAGTCTCATGGCTTTGTAGTGCCGGGGCTGGCTTTGAACTGTGATCCTCAGATCTCAGTTTCCTGAGTAGCTAGGATTACAGGTGTGAGCCACGGCACCTGACTCTTAAGAACTGTATGTATGTATGTATGTATGTATGTATGTATGTATGTATGTATGTATGTATGTATGTTGTGGGGTTTGAACTCGGCCTGGGAGCTATTCCTGAGCATTTGTGCTCAAGACTAGCACTCTACCACTTTGAGCCACAACTCCACTTCTCTTTTTCTGGTGATTAGTTGGAGATAAGAATCTCAAGGATTTAGTATGTCCTTGTTTCTGGACGATTGGGTAAATGCCAAGTAGTGGAATTGCTGGGTCTTTTGAGGAACTGCCATACTGCTTTCCATAGTGGTAGAACAAGTTTGCACTCTCATCAACAGTGTAGTAGTGATCCCTCCTGGCCACATCCCCGCCAGCTTCTGTTGTTATTAGATTTCTTGATAATGGCCTTTCTCACTGGAGTGAGGTGGAATCTTAGCGTTGTTTTGATACTAAATCCACTAGCACAACTATGTTCATTGCAGCAGTATTTACCATAGCAAAGATATGGAACCAACCCAGATGCCCCTCAGTTGATGAGTGGATCAACAAAATGTGGTATTTATACACAATGGAATTCTATGCTGCAGTCAGAAAGAATGACATCACCCCATTTGTAAGGAAATGGAAAGACTTAGAAAAAAATCATATTAAGTGAAGTAAGCCAGACTCAAAGGAGCATAGGCTCAATAGTTTGCCTCATTTGTCCTAATCAGGAGAAACCTTGGGCTCTCCTAGCAGAGATTTACAGTAGAACAAAATGTAGATTCATAAGGCCATATAGTATGATGCTAAATGAAAGGACCTCCAGGATATAGAAAGAAAAGCCATATAATGAGTTATTGTTATCCTTAATGTACTATGTTATCTCTTATCTCTTTTGCTGTACTTTGGTTATCTCATATTGTTACAGTATTTCATCTTGTTATCTGATATATTGTATATATGCTTATTTGAAATAGGATAGGGAAGGGGGGGAAACAAGATGAGGAGTGGGGCCGGGGGGAAGGAAATAGGGACCAAGACATGAGAAAGGGATCAATGTTTATGAGGTAATATACCCTCTATCTGGTGAATATAACGTAACCCTTCTATTAATTACAATAAAAATATATGGAAAAAAAAGAAAAAAGAGTCTCAAGGACTTTCCTGCCTGGGATGACTTTGAACTGTGATCTTAGCTTCCTGAGTAGCTTGGATTACAGGTGTGAACTACTGGAACCAGCTAATATTATTTCATTTTGGTGTTTTTATTGTCTTACTATTTGTAATGATTAATCTTGATCGTCAATTTTATTAGATTCAAAAATGTCTAAGAGATAAGTAAAACAAACTTTTACTTTGTGACTGTATGGTGTTTCCACAGACTATTATTGACTTTGAGAGCTCTGACCTGTTCAGTGGTTGAATGGTTGAAGGATTTAACATTTGGATAGTTTGAGAGGTGGTGGCACTTTAGAAGGTCAGGTCTGATTGGAAGGAGTAAGTCACAAGGGGTGTGTCTGTGGGGCTATATCTTGCCCTGATTCCTTTCTGTTACTGCCATCTTTCTGCTATCCAGCTGCCAGATGAACAATGCCTACCATCACCCTGCCCAGGTGATGTACTACCCGCTTTGGCCCAAAAATGCAGCCAAATCACAGTGGACTGAACCCTTTGAAATACTCCTTTAAGTTTTTCTTAGGTATTCATACCTGTGTAATGCTAAGTAATAACCTGTTTTATCCTGGAGCTCTTCCTTAGGCTCTGTCCCTTGCTTTAATTTTTACTAGTGATCCTTTTTCTTTTTTCTTTTCCCTATGATGCTGGTGACTGAATCCAGGGCCTTATGCACGTCAGGTAATTGCTCCACTACTGAGTTACACTTCTGACTTCGTTAATGATTTTCATCATTAAACTTTTTTCATCTTCCCTGCTTTTCCTTCCCTTTTTCTGACTCTTTCTTTTTCTTTTCTCCACTTTTGTTGCAGTATTTTTATATAGAATTGTCTGTACTGATTCCTTTTTTATTAGTATTGTAATGTAAACCCTCCTCTCTTAGTGGTGCTGGGAATTTGAACCGAGGACATTATGAATGTTAGGCACATATTCTATCACTGATCTGTATTCCCAGCCCCTCTCATTATAGTATGACTGAAACCAGATCATCTAACTTTGATTTCTATCTCTGCTGATTTTTGGTACTTTTAATTTCTTTATGCTTGAATTCTTTTATTATAAAGTAGGAATGATAACTTTAATTGGATTGACAAAAAGCTTTAATCAATTAAATCACACAAAATTCTTAGAACTGTGACTAGTCTATGCTAAGTAGTAAATGAATGTTAGCAATAGTAGTTTTGTAATTAATCTTATTCCTCACAGTGACTTATAATGAGAAAGTGCACAATTACTCTAAATAGAATGACTTCATAGATTTCATGTTAATTGCTTAAATCTGTTTGATCTTACATAAAGTCTAAGTAGCAGGGATACATTTTTCAAAAGTTGGTGAGCTTTTCAGTAGCTGGTTTGGGAGCTGGATAATAAATGGTATGTAATAACTTCTAACCATCTAGTCTCAAAAGTATTTACTAGAGATATGCTCTGGAAGTACTTTGTGGATTTTTAGAGGGTTTTATTTTTACTCTGATTGTGTCATAAGGGACCTCATAGGTGTTATGGGTTGACATTTGAAGGTAATTTTTAATCAGATTAAAGATAGTTACCAGGTATAATTCAGACAGTAGCCATATTGTAGGATGTTTTAGGATTGGCAGGAGTTTGGTACAGTTTATTTCAGTAAATTTATTCATATTTCTTTTTTATGACTAATTAAGGTATTCTAGCTTTCAAAATGTCACATATAGACTTCTCTTTTTTTTTTTTTTTTTTTTTGCCAGTCCTGAGCTTGAGCTCAGGGCTTGAGCACTGTCCTTGGACTTTCTCAAGGCCAGTACTCTACCATTTGAGCCTCAGTACCACTTCTGGCTTTTTGCTATGTATGTGGGGTACCGAGGAATCGAACCCGAGTCTTTGTGCATGCTAGGCAAGCACTCTACTACTAGGTCAAACTCCTGGCCCCACATATAGACTTCTTTTAAAGTATGATATAACTAAACCATCAATTAGTGAGCAGGTATTTTTTGAGTCCCTATCATGAGTATAAAAGTGCATAAAGCAGATATGTCCCTTGTCTGGGTGAGCTAGGCTGTAAACAGTAAACTTGTTAAAAATTATAAGTATGTCAGGAAATGCCATGGGGCATATAGGGGCTGTGGAAATATCTGACAAAGGAGTCTTAGCCTGAAGTACGGAGACAGATTACACTTCTCTGTGGAATTAATTCAGGTTTAAGCTAAGACTTAAGGACAAGTAAGAGTTGGCTAGAGAAAGTAGTGGGGTCAACAAGACTAGGTATGGTGGCATATACCTGTAATTTAAGTACTTAGGAAGCTGGGGCAGGAGAATTTACCAGATAGTAAATAAGTCATGATAGATACATGTTTTTGTCACAGTTTAGTTTAGGATGTCTGGCCTACTCTCTTCATAGAATTGTTTTCTTAATGGAAAAGACTTAAATTGGATAGGTGATTGGTACAGTCTTGTGTCTGTAGTTGATGTCAGTAACTGTTGACTCAGTGTTGTATGTGCCAGAGCCCCAAGTTGTGGTCAGTGCCTGGCTGTGACAATTCAGAAATCACATTTGCATTTAAGACAGAAATTGGTATGAAGCATTCCAATCCCCTTCTTAAAGGAAAGAAAAAGTTTTGCAGAACCACTTGCAGGCTGCCCTATATTTTAGTGGTTTTCAGGGGAGTTTGTTTGGACAAGATACATAGTCCTTGATCCTTGTAGAAATGTAAGCCTCGGGCTTGTGTTTCACTTTGAAAACTTCTATAAAAATAAAATAAATACTTGAATAAATAAGTTGTGAAAACATCAACTCCAAGCTCTCTTTTAATTCTAAAGTGACTCCTGGTCTTGTTTGTTGTTGGTAGGATGAGTCCACTTTTTCTCCCATAGCAGTGTATTCTAGACATTTTCCCACGTTGGTATATATAGATGTGCCTCGTTCTTCTTGATTGGTACATCATATTCTCTTGCCCTAAGAATTATTCACCTGTAGGCCGGGAGTTTGGCCTAATGGTAGAGTGCTTGCCTAGCATGCACGAAGACCCAGGTTCAATTCTCAGTACCACATACATAGAAACGCTGGAAGTGGTGCTGTGGCTCAAGTGGTAGAGCGTTAGCCTTCAAGAAAAAGCCCAGGGACAGTACTCAGGCCCTGAGTTCAAGCCCCAGGAGTGGCCAAAAAAAAAAAAGAATTATTCACCTGTTTCTCGGCATGCTAATGGCTGCCTCCTGAGCTCCCTTGTTCTCTGGCTTCCATATGAGATCAGTAGATCTGACAACAACAGATTAGAGAACAAGTTGTAGGAGAGGTTAGAATCTATTGCCTGCTGTCAGGGTTCTAGTAAAGACCATGCTGCAGATGAGCAGCTTCTCTTCAGCCAGCTGTTGTCAGTCTCCAGCGACACCTGTTTGTCCTCGGCTTTCTGCCTTTCCTAGTCTCTTCCTGTGTCACCATTCCTTGTCAGTTCTTTTCAGCCCTACTAATAGCTACAGAAATTCTGCTGTTAAGCCTTCTTCAGTTTAGTTCTTTGTATATACCATCTGTTTGCTGCTGTAACCCCAGCTGATGCCAGTGTTGATGAATATTTGAACTGTTTCTCGTAATTGGCTTTTATAACCAGAGTTGCTATGAACATTCCTGTTTGTCATTTTCACCATTTATTGCACTACTACTTGAGTGAAAAGTCATATTGACAGAGTGCTGGTCAAGGTAGAAGAATATTGTAAATTTCAGTAAATATTTCTAAATTGCTCTCCAGAGAATTTACTGATTTGCATTTCCACCATGTGTTGTTTTGTTTAACATAAAATCTTTTCTGGATAATATTCCTTGTACTTATGAGAAGGATGTAAAGTCTACAGCTGTCAGGTTAAATGATCTGTAGTGTCTGTTAAGTCCATTTGGTTTCAGTACGGTTTCATTGTTGATCTTTTAGGTCTAGATGATCTATTCAGTGATGAAAAGTGGGTGTTAAAGTCCCCAACTTTTATTATATTGGAGTTTCTCTTTTTATAGCTAATAATATGCCATATGTAATTGGACTTGTAGGTTTATAATGACTCTTTCCCTAGTTTGTTATTATTCTTTCCTGAAATCAAATATGTTTACCTAGGTAAAGCCAAAGCCAGATGTTAAATACTATACATAAGAATGACTGCTAATTTCTGGCTTGAGTCCTGTGCCATGGTGAAGTTGTTCCTTGAGACTGAGATGAGCTGGCTGGTAGATGCTATATCACAAGCTTAGTGATTGTTCTTCATTTGCAAATTCTATAGCTACTTCTTAAAGTAGACTATATCAGTACGGTGATCATGTTCTCTTTTAAGACTTTTTTTTTTTTTTTTTAGGTCATGTAGGAAATTGTAAATCATGTGAAGATGGGACTCTTGGTATTTGTGCGCAATCTGCTGCTAGCCCTTTGCCTCTTTTTGGTACTGGGATTTTTGTATTACTCTGCATGGAAGCTACACTTACTCCAGTGGGAGGACTCCAGTAAGTATAGTCACTCTAGCCCGTCCAAGGAAAGGCCTGCTCCATTTATGGCTTATCTCTGCTGCAATGCTTTTCTGGAATTTCTGAGACTCATGCTTAGAAATTAACTAATATTTTAGTTGCTATAGATTGAGAAATCTGATGTTTTTTTCTTTTTTTAACTGCATGCCATGGTAATCTCAGTTCCTTTTTTGAACCCAGTGAGTGTGTGTTATTCTTCAATTAAAGATGATACTGTACTTCTAGTTCTTGAAGGCTTTTGTTCTTTTTTAATTACTATAGTACATTGCCACTGTTATTCCTCATTTATTGCCTTGGGGTTTGGTATTGAAGGTTTTTTTTTTTTTCCTACCCTCAGAACATTTATCTTTACTTTTTTTTTTGAATCTTCAATTTGATGTTGTTTTTGTCTTATTTTTCAAAAGAAACCTTGTTTACTCATCTTTTTAGCCTTTTGGTATTGAACTTGCCCCTAGCTGTACTATTAGCTTTATTTCCCTACCCATTAGTTCCTAATTCCACTCTTCCATTTGAGCCTTTGATCTCATGTGCTACAGTGTTTCCCATATACCCTGAGCCCTTTGGCTTGGTTTCTATTCATCCAGCATCCCTTGTGACACAGGCTTGCAGTTGAACTGACATTGATTAGCATATACCATAGTACAGTTTATTCTTGGCTATAATTTGAAATATTACACAGAAAAACATAGCAGTTTCTCTCTTGGATGTTGTCTAATTTGAGCTTGGTTCAGGAAATATTGTGTGACCTATTAGGAGTCCCAGTGACTTGTTTACTTTTATAAATAAATGTCTGCTGGATACCAATGTGTATATAACTCACTAGAGAATAGAATTAGTCTGCTAGTATAAGGGTAGTTGCAAGGTGAAATTGAGTTGGAAGAGGCACTGGCCATTGGGCTGCTATGTGAGGCTCTAACATGGGAACTGTGCCTGGGAAGTAGTTCAGGTTTTTTTTGGGGGGGGGGAGGGTCATGGGGCTTGAACTCAGCCTGGACACTGTCCCTGAGCTACCGACCTACCCTTGAGCCAAGCCCCATTTTCCATTTTCTAGAGGTTAATTGGAGATGAAAGTCTCAGGTCCTTTTGTGCCTGGGCTGGCTTTGAACCTTGATCCTTAGATCTCAGCTTCTTGAGTAGGATTATAGGTGTGAGCCACGTTGCCTGGCCTAATGTTACATTTTTAGTTTATTGTTTTATATAGAATGTTGAGATGCTTCTTAAATATGTGACATAATTATTGGTAATTACTTGGTGTTCCAGGAGTATATTCAAATTTCTCTGCACTGTTTTTTTTTTTTTTGGTCAGTCATGGGACTTGAACTCTGGGCCTGGGCACTGTCCCTGAACTCTTCAGCTCAAGGCTTACTGCTCTACCCCTGGAGCCATAGTATCACTTCCAGTTTTCTGGTGATTAATTAGAGATTAGAGTCTCACGGACTTTTTGGACTTCGATCCTCAAATCTCAGCCTCCTGAATAGCTAGGATTATAGGCATGAGCCAACGCACCTGGCCTTGCACGGACTTATTTACTTTTGCCAGTCCTGGGCTTGAACTCAGGGCCTGAGCTTTGTCCTTGGATGACTTTCTCAAGGCCAGAGCTCTACCACTTGAGCCTCAGCACCACTTCTGGCTTTTTTCCATGTATGTGGTACCAAGGAATCGAACTTGTGTCTTTGTGCATGCTAGGCAAGCACTCTACCACTAGCCCAAACTCCCGGCCCTGCACAGACTTATTTTTAAAGTCAAGGAAACTACCAAAAAAAGGAATCCTTAATGTGAGAGGCATTCTTTATATTCAGGATAGTGGATCCAACTGTATCTATTACATTCATAGAAAATGTATGCAAAGGTATGGGTCTCCTTTTGTTTTAATAAGTCCCATTGTGTGTCAGACATTAGACTGGACAATTTAATTAACTGAACTTTTTTTTTTTTTGGTCAGTACTGAGGCTTAAACTCAGGGCTTTGTGCCTGCTTGGCCTTGCTTGTTCATTTGGTCCACTTTACCTCTTGATCCACATCTCCAGCTTTTTGTTGCTTATTTTGGAGACACTTTTCTGCCTGGGTTGACATTAACCCATGGCCCTCCAGATCTCAATTCCCTCGAGTAACTAGATTACAGGTGTGAGCCATTGGTATCCTCCCAGCTCTTTTCTTTTTTGCTGGTTAGAGATATAGGATTCTTGACAACTTTCTTGTCTGCACTGGTCCTTCAGCTCAACCTTCTGAATAACCAGGATAATAATAATAACTAGGATAATAGTCCTCAAAACAATTCTGTGAAGATATAATTATTTTCATTTTCCAATTGAGCAAACTTGGTTTAATTACTTTGTCAAGGTTACACAACTAATCTGGAAAATAGAATTGAACTCTGATTTTCTGTCTTAAAAACTTGTGTTGTATTCACAATAACCAAGTTGTAGAAACAGCCCAGATTCCTTTCAGTAGATGAATGAGTAGATCAGCAAAATGTGGCACAAATACACAATGGAATTTTACTCATCCATTCGAAAGAAAGAATAAAACCTTTGTGCTGGGCTGGCTTTGAACCATGATCCTCAGATCTCAGCCTCCTGAGTAGCTAGGATTACAGGCATGAGCCACTAGCACCTGGAAATCCATAATACTCTTAACTTTAAATAACCAGCAAGAAGCTGAGACTGATGCCATACCTCAAATGGTAGAATACTAGCTGTGAGCAAAAAAAGCTAAGTAAGCACATGAGACCCTGAATTCAAGCATAAAGGAAAAAAAAAAAGGGAAAAGAACAGATTTTTAAGACACTACACAAACACATACAGCCTATAACCTTGTTATGATTTGAGTATTTTTCTAGAAATTAATATGTTGGGGATTTAATTCTTAGTGCAATAGCTTCAGGAGATTAGGCCTCATAAATAGATTAATGCCATTATAAAAGGACTTGGTAAAAGGGGTTTTCTTTTTGCCCTTTATCTTCTGTGTAAGGGCACATACATTATTACTGCTATTTTGTGGATGCAAGTTCAAAATACATCCTGGAAGCAAAGACTGGGCTGCTATCAGACACCAATCAGCTGATGCCTTGACTTCCTAGCCTCCAGATGTGTGAGAAAATAGGGCTCTGTTCTTTATAAATTTTCCAGTCTCAGGTGTTTTCTTATAACAGCACAAAATAAATGAAGACACTCCCCAAATGACAGTCATCATCGTTAGGCATCCAGAAAATGTAAAATAACACCTCAGTAGAATGACTAAAAGGTAAAGAATTGGCAATATTTCAGCATTGAGAGAACAGAGTACAACTACTCTCTTATGTTGCTAAATAGAAGAGAAGGTGGTGTAACTACTGTAAAAGACAATTGGAAGTTTCTTAAAAAGTTAAGTGCACTTTTAGTACATGACTCAGTAATTCTACAAATGACTATTTACCTAAGAGAAATGAAAACCTGTGTCTACAAAAAGAATTGTAAACAGTGTTTGTGCAGCTTTATTAACAATAGTCAAATACTGTACGAAACCTAAATTTCTATCAATAGATGAATGAGGCAAATTGTGGTATAGTAAACTTAGCGATAAATAGGGAGTATGCTACTGTTAGATGAAATCACATAGATGAAGCCACATTCTGAGTAAAAAAGGCAGATGTGAATGATTTTATAGTTCCATTTACACAAAATTCTACAATAGGACAAATTTGTTATAGAAGTTAAATCAGTGGTTATCTTGGGCAGGGTGTGGTAAGAGCTTGAAAGAATTTTCTGTTACATGACACATTTGGGATTGTAGCAATAGAGGGGTATGTGTGTGTGTGTATACTGAAGGTCTAAGACTCTATATAGTTATAGGTCTAAGACTCTATAAAGTGGTAGAGCACTAGCTTTGAGCAAAAAGAGCTCAGGGACAGCGCCCAGGCCCTGGGTTTAATTTTAAGGACTAGCAGGGAAGAGAGAGAGAGAGAAGGCGGGTGGGGAGGGAGGGAAGAATGGAGGGAGGGAGGGAGGGAGAGAGAGAGAGAGAGAGAGAGAGAGAGAGAGAGGGAGAGGGAGAGGGAGAGGGAGAGGGAGAGGGAGAGGGAGAGGGAGAGGGAGAGGGAGAGAGAGAATGAGCGCTAGAAAGTGATTGAACAAGAGAGAAAGAGAAAGAGAGAGATTGATTCTAAGCTGGCTGTGGTGGCACAAACGTGTAATTCTAGTACTCTGGAGGCATTAAACAGGAAGATCACAAGTTATAAGTCAATGTGAATTGCATAGTGAAAACCTGTCTCAAAACAGTAACAAAAACAAAAGTGACATTCTAGACAAAAGTTAAGACAATTGACAAACCAGCTACTTTCAGTCTATGTGATATATATAGATTTTATACCTGTATTATATTTTAATGTAGTATGTATTATATGCTCTGTGCATATTTTACATACTTTATAACATATAATATATGCATGTATATACATATGTACTGCATATAATGCATGTGCATATACATAGCATTTACTCTGTGTGTGTGTGTGTGTGTGTGTGTATTTCAAATGTGGTTGTACTATGTTGCCCAGATTGATCACAAACTTTCTTTTTAGTTGATTTGGAGCTTGAACTTAGGGCCTAGATGCTGTCCTTGAGCGATTTTGCTCCAGGCTAGCACTCTATTACTTTGAGCCACAGCTCTACTTCCTGTTTTCTGGTGGTTAATTGGAAATAAAAGTCTCATGTATGTTTCTGCCCAGTCTGGGTTTGAACCATAAACCATGACCCTCAGATCTTAGCCTTCTTAGTAGCTAAGATTACAGGTATGAGCCATTAGTGCCCGGATTATTCTCAACCTTTTGAGCTCAAATCATCCTCCTGTCTCACCCTCTTAAGTGGTGAGACTAGAGGCACACACTACCATGCTTGGCCTTATTAATATGTTATTTATATATATGTATTGTTTGAGAAAAGTAACTCTAATAGGAAAGCTGATAAAATACTTGAACAGGTAATTTCAGAGAAGGAAATTGCAAATGGTTAGTGATCTTATATGTAAATGTTTTTTTTAGTGATTTTTTAAAAAGAAATACAAAAAATAACACGAATTATTTTTGCCTTTTGTGTCTAGGAATTTAATCAATTTAAAGATTTCACCATCTGGGCACAAGTGGCTCATGCCTGTGACCCTAGCTGCTCAGGAGGCTGAGATCTGAGGATTGCAGCTCGAAGCTAGCCCAGCCAGGAAAGTCCATACGACTCTTACCTCCAATTAACCACCAGAAAACCAGAAGTGGAGTTGTGGCTTAAAGTGGTAGAGTACTAGCCTTAGCAAAAAAGGTTAGGGACAGTGCTCAGGCCCTGAGTTCATACCCCACAACAGACAAAATAAATAAATAAAGATATCACAAATCAAAGGAAAAAGCAAAAGGAACTCAGCATGGTAGCTCATACCTATGTAATTTCAGCACTTGAGGCAGAGACAAGGGGATTGAGAGTTTAAGACCTAGCCTAGGCTACCTAGCAAAATCATGTTTCAAAAGAACACCCAAACCCCCTCAAACAGCAGAACAAAACATAACAAAAGTAGAGGAGGCAAGTTCCAGAAAAAAGAAATATTTGTAACAGGAAACTGGAAGGCAAAAGCATGCACTGTCTTACTAGATAAAACAGAATAAAGCTGACTCCATAACTGGTCCATGTACTAATGACTAAAGATTTAAATGAGATTGGTAAAATTAGAAAAGTAATAGAAAAAAAAGACTATCTTTGTGACTGTGTTAGTCATTTTTTTCATCACTCTGACAAATACCTGATAAATGCAACTTAAACATTTGACTCTTGATTGCAAAGGTTAGCCCATTATAATGGAGAGAACATGGCAGCCAGAAAACAGAAGGAAATGTCTGAGATTGCTGGCTTTCCCCTCTTATTCCATTAGGACCCTCAGCCTAGGGAGATTGTTGATCACATTCAGAGCCCGTCTTCCTAGTGAATCCTCTCTAGAAAACCCTCAAACATTCAGAGCTTTGTTTCACTGTTCTTCAAGGCACATCTCAATCCAATGAAGTTGACAATCAAGATTAACCACCACAGTGACTTAGGTGTATAAGGGAAGGGCTAAATAAAACAAAACTTTAAAGAGAAAACGTCATAGACCAAAAACTAATGAGTTTATCACATTTAAGAATGTTGTGCTACTAAGAACACCATAGAAGTTAAAATTCAGATAATATACCAGGAAAAGAAAATATCAATATATAAAATTTAGTGGCTTTATCTGTAATAGGCAGAACTCTTGCAATCAAGAAGAAAGGGCAGCCATTTCAGAAGAAAATGGCAAAAGAACTGGAATAAGGAGTTTACAGAATTAAATAATCTATAAGGTTAAGAATAGGAAAAGATAGGGGAGAGGGAAATGGGGACCAAGACATGAGAAAGGGTGTCAATGTTTGTGAAGTAATGCACCTTCTATCTGGTGAATATAATGTAACCCTGCTATTAATTACAATAAAAATATATAAAAGAATATGAAAAGATAACCAAAATGATATCTATATTCAAGTTAAAACAAAAAATAGTCTTTTTTTTTTTTTTGCCAGTCCTGGGCTTGGGCTCAGGGCCTGAGCACTGTCCTTGGACTTTCTCAAGGCTAGAGCTGTACCACTTGAGCCTCAGCACCACTTCCGGCTTTTTTCTATGTATGTGGTACTGAGGAATCGAGCCCGGGTCTTCATGCATGCTAGGCAAGCACTTTAACCACTAGGCCAAACTCCCGGCCCACAAAAAATAGTCTTATAGCTTCTTGATAAAAATTAGAATGCTAGATGTAAGATTTATAACCTGTATTCTTTGCCAGTCAGAAAGTAGATTGATATAGCCATTCTGGAGAGGTGTCGACTAATAATTAATTGAATGAAGCATATGTATATCCATACATTTTATTTTGTCCTGCAGATCTTCATATAACTTTATATTACACATAATTTATCACAGAAATACATACTTTGTGTCCCAGGGAATTAGAGGTTGAATTTGTTTCTATCCTGGGGATTGGGCAAATAGATAAGTAAATGTAGGGTGTTTATGTCATGAAATGATATGCAACAATTAGAAGAAAAACCAGAAATATACCAACATAAAACTATGGATGGACTAATAAATAGTTTGAGTCAAGAAAGGAAATAGAGTAAAATAATTTTATTTCTATCAGTTAATAGGATACACATACAAAAGGGTCAGGATATAAAAAGTATGAACCATCTGACTAAAAATTGATAAAAAAAAAAATTGTTTGAAAAGGGGCCGGGAGAAAAAAGCTGGAAGTGGTGCCGAGGCTCAAGTGGTAGAGTGCTAGCCTTGAGAAAGTCCAAGGACAGTGCTCAAGCCCTGAGCCGAAGCCTAGGACTGGCCAAAAAAAAAAAAAAATTGTTTGAAAATTGAAATTGTCTACTCTTCAAAAGATAGAATCTGGGGCCAGGAATTTGGCCTACTGGTAGAGTGCTTGCCTAGCATGCACGAAGACCCGGGTTCGATTCCTCGGTACCACATACATAGAAAAAAGCCAGAAGTGGTGTTGAGGCTCAAGTGGTAGAGCTCTAACCTTGAGAAAGTCCAAGGACAGTGCTCAGGCCCTGAGCTCAAGCCCATGACTGGCAAAAAAGAAAAAAAAGCCAGAAGTGGTTCTGAGTCTCAAGTGGTAGAGTGCTAGCCTTTAGAAAGTTTAAGGACAGTGCTCAGGCACTGAGCTCAAGCCCAGGACTGGCAAAAAAAGAAAAAAGGGGGGGGGTTGGGAGTTTGGCCTAGTGGTTGAGTGCTTGCCTAGCATGCATGAAGACCCGGGTTCGATCCTCGGTACCACATACATAGAAAAAAGCCGGAAGTGGTAGAGGCTCAAGTGGTAGAGCTCTAGCCTTGAGAAAGCCCAAGGACAGTGCTCAGGCCCTGAGCTCAAGCCCAGGACTGGCAAAAAAAAAAAAGATGGAATCAAGAGAATAAAAAAGCATGGCCACAGAATGGGAAAAATACATACCATTCAGTAATAAAAATTCAATGCTTGAATGTTGTATTCAAAATATATAAGCAGTTTTTACAAATTAGAAAAGCTAAACAGCCTAATAAAAATGAGTAAAAGATTTGAAGAGTTACTGTATAAAAGAGGATATTAAAAAATTGTTAGCAAGAATATGAAGCCAAATTTTCATGTTACCATTGCAAATGCAAAATGGCAGCACCACTTTGGATCATTCTGTCAGTTTCTTAAAAAGATGAACATAGGGCCGGGAGTTTGGCCTAGTGGTAGAGTGCTTGCCTAACATGCACAGAGACCCGGGTTCAATTCCTCGGTACCACATACATAGAAAAGCTGGAAGTGGTGCTGTGGCTCAAGTTGTAGAGCACTTGCCTTGAGGAAAAAAGCCCAAGGACAGTACTCAGGCCCTGAGTTCAAGGCCCAGAGCTGGCAAAAAAAAAAAAAAATGACCATACAGCTGGATGCCAGTAGCTCATGCCTATAATCCTAGCTACTCAGGAGGCTGAGATCTGAGGATTCTAGTTCAAAGCCATCCAGGGCAAGCAACTCCTAGCTCTTATCTTCAATAAACTACTCGAAAAGCCAGAAGTGGGTCAGGAGTTTTGCCTAGTGGTAGAGTGCTTGCTTAGCATGCACAAAAACCTGGGTTCGATTCCTTGGTATGACATACATAGAAAAAGTTGGAAGTGGTGCTGTGGCTAAAGTGGCAGAGCTCTACTCTTGAGAAAGCACAAGGACAGTATTCAGACCCTGAGTTCAAGCTCCATCCATGACTGGCAAAAAAAAAAAAAAAAGGAAAAAGAAGCCAGATGTGGCCTTGTGGTTTAAATTGTAGAGTGCTTGCCTTGTGTAAAAGAAACTCAGGGACAGTGCTTAGGCCCAGCAAAAAAACTGGCAAAAAAAAAAAAAAGATGAGCATACCAGGAGGGTAGAGCATTAACTCAATGGTAGAGTACTTTCTGGCACATGCAAGGCCCAGAGCTTAATCCTCAACACTAAAAAAATAACGAACAAAATAAAACCCTACACATTTAAATATATAGTTACCATTCCATTCATATTTATAAAAACTGAGGACTGGCGGCTCATGCCACTCTGGAGGCTGAGATCTGAGGATCACGGTTCAAAGCCAATCCTGACAGAAGAGTAATCGGAAGACTCTTATATCCATTTAACCACTCAAAAACTGGAAGTGGTGCTGTGGCTCAAGTGGTAGTATGCTAGTCTTGGGCACAAAGAGGTGCAGAGACAGCACCCAGGTCCTTGGTTCAAACCCAGTAACAGGCCAAAAAAAATTATGAAAAATGTGTATATAAGCACATAAAAACCTGTACCTAAGTTGGGCACCAATGATTCAGTATTGTAAAGAGTGAAGGATAGATCACAAAAGGTATAAGGATTTTGAGATAGGTGGATTTGTGCTGTTTTTTTGATTATGATATTGGCTTTGTCATAACTCTTCAAATTATACACTTGCAAATTATTTTTCAAGTTGATAGGAAGAACTATATGATATAAAACATGTATTAAAAGAATACATGAGGGCCAGGAGTTTGGCCTAGTGACAGAGTGCTTAACTAGTTGCACAAAGACCCTGGTTTGATTTCTAGGTACCACATACATAGCAAAAGGCTGGAATTGGTGCTGTGGCTCAAGTGGTACAGGGCTAGCCTTGAGAAAGCCCAAGAACAGTACTCAGTCTCTGAGTTCAAGCCCCAGGTCTGACCAAAATAAAAAAGAATACATGATTAAAAGTCATACTCATTAGCTGGGTGTGGTGGCTCAGTCTGTAATCCTAGCTACTCCAGGCTGAGATCTGAGGATCAAGGTTCAAAGTCAGCTCAGGCACAAAAGGACCTGAGACTCTTATCTCCAATTAACGTCTAGAAAACCAGAAGTGGGGCTTGGCTCCAGGGTAAGGTGGTAGCCATGAGCTGAAGAACTCTGGGACAGCGCCCAGGCTAAATTTAAGCTCAAAAACAAACAAAACAAAACAAAAAGAAAAAGTCACACATGTTGAAAACAGTGGGTGCTTGTCAGGAAAGGGAAATGGTGAGGAGGAGACCAAAAACTTTGACTTGATTTAAAATTTAACATAGTCTCATCTACATCCCAGAAAATTAGAGTTTTTGGTTTTTGGGGTTTTTTTTTGTTTTTTTTTTTTACCGGTCCTGGGCTTGAACTCAGGTACTATCCCTGAGCTTCTTTTGCTCAAGGCTAGAGTTCTACTACTTAAGCCACAACGCCACTTCTGGCTTTTGTTTATGTGGTACTGAGGAATCAAACCCAGGGCTTCCTGCATGCTAGGTTAGCACTCTTGCATATTCCTAGCCTAGAGTTTTTGTCTTATCTCTTTTGGTAGAAATTGACAACTGATTTTAAAATTCAATGAAAGTCTAGAAAGCCTAAAATAGCCAAAAGGATTTTGAAAAAGAACCAAGTTGAAGGATTTATGATTACCTCCTTTCTTTTTTCTTTTATTTCTCTCTTTTTTTAGCCAGTCCTGGGCTGCTTGAACTCAAGACCTGAGCACTGTCTTTGGGCTTTTTCAAAGGTAGAGCTCTACCACTTGAGCCACAGCACCAATTCAGCTTGTTCTATCTATGTGGTACTAAGGTATAGAACCTGAGCCTTCCTCCATGCTAGACAAGCATTCTACCACTAGGCCAAACTCCGAGCTTCATTATCTCCTTTCACAATTTATTATAAAGCTACACTAACCAAGATAGAGTAGTGTTGGTATAAAGGTAGGCATATAGGTCAGTGGGCTAGAAAATAGCCCTGTTATATAGATCTGCACATGTATGGGCAAATGATGTTATACACCAAAGCAATTCAGTGGATACAGTATAGTTTTTTGTTGTTTTGGTTTTCTTTTTTTCTTTTTCGTGGGTCATGGAGCTTGAACTCAGCCTGGGCACTGTCCCTGAGCTCTTCAGCTCAAGGATACTGCCTTACCCCTGAGCCAAGCTCCACTTCCCATTTTTTAGAGGTTAATTGGAGATGAGAGTCTCAGGTCCTTTTGTGCCCAGCTGCCTTTGAACCTTGATCCTCAGATCTCAGCCTCCTGAGTAGCTAGGATTACCAGCATAAGCCACCATGCCTGGCTGTTTTTTTTTGTTGTTATTGTTTTTTGGTATTTTTTTTTTTGTCAGTCCTGGGGCTTGAACTGTGGACCTGGGCATTGTCCCTGAGCTCTTCAGCTCAAGGATACTGCTCTACCATTTGAATCACAACCCACTTGTAGTTAATTGGAGCTAAGAGTCTCGTGGACTTTAGTGCCTAGCCTGACTCCTCAAATCTCAGCCTCTAGGGTTACAGGCGCCTGTGAACCACCGGTGCCCAACTGATAGAGTATAATTTTTACAGTATGTGGTTACACACACAAAAAATGAACTTTGACTCTTATCTCTACCCTGTGCAAAATTCACTTGGAATGTATTGTACACCTAAAACTGTAAAATTCATAGAATAAAATATAGGGGAGAAATGTTAGTGACTTTGATGTGGGCACAGATTTCTTAAATGGAACATAAATGCATTTAAAAAATTTTAAATTAGAGCTGGGCTCTAGTGGCTCACACCTGTAATCCTAGCTACTTAAGAAGCTGAGATCTGAGGATTAAGGTTTGAAACCAGTTTCAGCAAAAGTGTTAAGCCTCCTCCATAATAGCCAGTAAAACACCATCTTGGAGGTGTGGCCTAAGTGGTAGAAGGCCAGAGGAGTGTGCAAGCAGTCAAGTAAGCAGTTCAAATCTGTGCCAACCTCCCCCCCGCAAAAAAAATCAGACTTTATCAAAACTAAAATTTTAGCTCTTTAAAAATGTACTATTAAGCCGGGCATGGTGGCTCATGCCTGTAATCCTAGCTACTCAGGAGCCTGAGACCTGAGGATCGCAGTTCAGAGCCAGCCCAGGCACTAAAGTCCGTGAGAGCAAAAAATAAAAAAAAATAAAACGTATTGTTAGACGCCTGGAGGCTGGTGGAGGAGGATCACTAGTTCAAGGTCAACGTGGATTACATAATGAGACCTGGCTCAGACAAGCAAAACATCCTCCATGATCTTACAAAAGTGTAATACAAGCTGTAGATTGGAAGAAAATTTTACAAGACGTAGTGAGCAAAGGATTTCTATTTTGAATATATTAGGAACTCTTGAAACTTGGTAATCAGATGAAAACTAGTTGAAAATTTGGCACAGATCTGGCAAATAAGCAAGACACACAGTGTAATTAGAAATTGGGAGAAAACGTAAGTTAAAACCATAAGACACAGCCCCAAGCTTTTCGAATGACTAAACTTAAAAGACTGGGCTGGGAGTGTGGCCTCCTGGTAGCATGCTCACCTAGCATGCACAAAGCCCTGAGTTCGATCCCTCCATACCACATACACAGAAAAAACTGAAAGTGGTGCTGTGGCTCAAGTGGCAGAGCACTAGCCTTGAGCAAAAAGTGTCCAAGGACAGTACCCAGGCTTTGAGTTCAAGGCCCAGGACTGTCATTTAAAAAAAAAAAAAACTACATCAGATGTTTGTAGTGACATAGAGTAACTGTAAGACTCTGTGTGGGTGTAGGTGTGGGGGTGCACACTCATGCACTGATCCTGGGGCTTGAATTTAGGGCTTGGTCACTGTCCCTGAGCTTTTGTGCTCAAGGTTAATGCTGAAAGTTACCTTTTAGAGAGAGAGAGACAGTGCCATTTCCAGCTTTTTGATGATTAATTGTAGAAGACTTTCACAGACTTTCCAGCCAGCTGCCTCAAGCCTCAGCCTCCTATGGCTGGGATTATAGGCATGAGGCACCAGCACCCAGCTAAGTTGTATTTTGGAGAGTCAACATTCACCTAGCATATCTCCAGCCTTACTACTTTAACAGAAATAAAACTATAGCCACGTAGAAACATATGGAAATACTTTTTAGCAGCTTTTGTTGTAATGCCTAAAAATTGGAAAGACTCAAACAGTAAGTAAATGGCATATCTACTATGTACTGGAATGCCACTCAATATTAAAATGAACTGTTGATGCACATAATAACGTGTGAATTTCAAAATAATCATGTTGAATGCAAGAAGCAAAAAGCATATACAATATATGTTTTATACAAAATTCTGTAAAAAGTAAACTTTTTGTGATGAAAAGCAGGTTGAAGACTTTTTTTTTTTTTTTTTTTTTGCCAGTCCTGGGGCTTGAATTGACCTGTGTGCTCTTCCCCAGTCCCTTTGTGCTCAAGGCTAGTGATCTACTATTTTGAGCCACAACAGTTTTCTGGTCATTAATTGGAAGTTAAGAGTCTCACAGACTTTCCTGCCTAGGCTGGCTTCAAATTGTGATTCTCAGGTCTCTCTCCTGAGTAGCTAGGATTACAGGTGTCAATTACTGCTGGGAGATTCATCTCTAGTTGACCAGCAGGAAAACAAGTGGCACTGTGTCTCAGAGTGGTAGAGCACTAGCCTTGAGCAAAAGAGCTCAGGGACAGTTCCCAGGCCCCAAATTTAAAACAGCACATGACCACAAAAAACAGATCAGGGTTATATGAAAGGGCTAGGATATGAGGAGAGGATCAGTGGGTTTAAAGGCAGAAGGAAACAAGCTCTGCTACAAGTGTTTATTAGCTTAGTTGTGATAATTTCACAGATGTTTGTGAATACTCACAGATATTGCTGAATACATAGAGATTCAGCAAGTTTGTACTTCTATAGAAGCAGTTTATTATCTACTAATTATTACTTGGTAATGGTGTTAAAAAAAAAAAGCTGCCAGTGAAGAAAGAGTACTTCCAAAGTTTTAACTCTAAGACTGATAGTTGGCTTCTCAGAAGTAACAATAAAATCCAGAAGACAGTTAACTGCTTTATTGTTCTTTTTTTTTTTTTTAAAGAAAATAACTGTCAACCTAGATTCTGTATATGTAGTGAAACCATCATTTAAGAATGAGATAAACATTGAGAAAAATTCACTACCAATAAAGAACTTATGAAGTTTAAGTTTGCAGAAGGAAAATTGCAAGAAGGAATAATAAGCAGAGACAATGGTAAACATGGGTGGGTATCCAGGCATAGGGCCCATACCTGCAATCCTACCACTCAGGAGGCTGAGCAAGGGGATCAAGAGCTTAAGACAGATCTGTGCTGTGTAGTAAAATTCTGTCTTAAATCAAAACAAGGGGCAGGAGCTTGGCCTAGTGGTGGAGTGCTCACCTAGCAGGCACGAAACCCTGGGTTCGATTCCCTGGAACCACATACACAGAAAAAGCTGGAAATGGTGCTGGAGCTCAAGTGGCTAAATGCTAGCCTTGAGCAAAAAGTGCCCCAAGGACAGTGCCCAGGCCTTGAGTTCAAGCCCCATGACTGGCCAAAAAACAAAACAAAACAAAACAAAAAAACCCCCCAAAACAACCAACCCCAAAAGACAAAACAAAAGACCCAATAAAACCTACTTGTGGTAAAATCTGAATAAACATATACCTCCTCCAAAGGCAGTATTGTCCGATCAGCTCTTGACATCATAAAAATGAAGGGATGGAGCTGTCCCACCCATCAGTGAGATAACTGAAATTGAGAAGCAGTATTAAGAATTAAAGTGTATTGTTCATTTTTTAAACCAAGGGCCTTGAGCAGGTGAGGCCTGCTGTCTTAACACTGAGCTATGTCTGAGCCCTGGGTTTATTTGGATCTTACTATGTAGCCTAGCCTGGCTTTGTATTTGCAATTCTCTTGTTTGAGCTTCCCAAGTGCTGGGTTTACAAATGGATACATGGCACTGCATCCAGTAAGAACTGAAGCATTTTTCTTGTATTATTATTATTATTATTATTATTATTATTTGCCAGCCCTGGCCTTGAGCTCAGGGCCTGAGCACTGTCCTTGGACTTTCTCAAGCCTAGAGCTCTACCACCTGAGCATCAGCACCATTTCTGGCTTTTTTTCTATGTATGTGGTACTGAGGAATCGAACCCGTGTCTTTGTGCATGCTAGGCAAGCACTCTATCACTAGGCCAAACTCCGGGTCCTCTTTGTATTGTTTGATAGTATGGTAAGATATGCTTTGACAAATAATTCAGATAAGATTGTTCTTTCTTTTCTTTTTTTTTTTTTCCTGGTCTTGGGGCCTGAACTCTAGGCCTGGACACTGTCCTTGGGCACTTTTTATCCTTGAGCTCTTCAGTTCAAGGCTACCATCCTACACCTTGGCCTGGGTGTTGTCCCTGAGCTCTTCAGCCCAAGGCTACTGCCCTACCCCTTGAGCCAGATGCCACTTCCGGTTTTCTAGGGGTTAATTGGAGATAGGAGTCTCATGGACTTTTTAGTGCCCGTGCTGGCTTTGAACCACAATCCTCCGACCTCAGCCACCTGAGTAGCTAGGATTATAGGTGTGAGCCGGCAAGATTGTCCTATTCAAAAAATGAAAGCTTGGGGCTGGGAATGTGGCCTAATGGGTAAAGTGCTTGCCTAGCCCTCTGAGGCCTTGGGTTCAACTCCTTGGTACCACATAAACAAAAATGAATATAACAATTGGTGTAAAAAAAAAGAAGAAAGCTTGTATAAAGTCCATAAATAATACAAGGAAGAATGTAGTGAGGGAAAAGATCAGGAAAGTCAATAAAACATAATAATGTTGAAGGAAGAGGCCAGTACTAATATTTGAAAGAAAAAGTTGGATGCATTGTTAGTTTAAGCCAAGAAAGTCTGCTTGTTAGTCTCAGAGTAACACAGAAAGCTTTCTTATGTGTTTCTTATGTTGGTTTTCTTACTATTGGCACTGTACCACTTGAGTCATGCCTCACTTCTGCATTTTGCTGGTTAATTGGAGGAATCTTACAGACTTTGCTGCTCAAGCTGGCTTTAAGCTGCAATCCTCCAGGTCTCATCTTCTTGAGCTACAATTACAGGTGTGAACTACTGACATTGGCAAGAGAGCTATCTTTTGTAGAAATAGTGGTTCTTAACATTTGATCACAGCACTTTTGCCTAAATAAGGAGGTGGTTTTTGATTGAAACCCAGGCCAACACGGACCATGATCCTCCTGCCCTTCCACTGCAGCTGGGACACTAGGCATGTGCTACAAGGCCCGGCCCCCCACAAAATCTGTTTAGGAAGCCAGTTTTACTGAAGAATGTTGCTAGTGAAACAGATTCATCTTCATGAAATGTTGACTTTGAATATGGTTAATTTTATTCAGAGGCAATGAAATAAGAAGTGTACATTGTCTGAAGGAAAAGCATTGGTGTGATTATTGAGGCTGCAAATTGAGCTAGGTGCTCTTGAAAATTCCATTTTTACTTGAAAAGTAAATTTTAACATTATATAGCCCAGGTTGTCCTGGACCTTACTAGGTAAGCTGAAGCTAGCCCTGATCTTGTGATACTTCTGCCTTAGCCTCCCAAATGCTGGAATTACAGTTATGTAACCAGCTTCTCAGCTTTTCTCAATTTCTATGACAGCAATGGTTTTAGATTCCACAAATTAGTGAGACAATGTCTTTCTCTGCCTGGCTTATTTCACTTAATATAATGATCTCCACTTTTATCCATATTGTCACACATAAAAAACCAGGATTCCATTCTTTTTATGGTGAAGTACTATCCCTTAAGTTTACATACTAGAATTTCTTTATCTATTCATTAGTTGATAAACACTTAAATTGCTTCCTTTTGAATAATGCTTAATGAAGGTACATGGCTCTTCAAAGTACTGATTTTATTTCCTTCAGATAGGTCTATATCCAGGAGTGGGATTTCTGGATCATATGGCGTTCCTATATGTAATTTTTGAGAAGCTTCTATATTGACTTCCATAATGCCTGTAGCAATTTACATTCCCAGCAGTAATGTACAAGAGATCCCTTTGTCAACAGCCTTTCCAACACTTGTTATTTGGTAACATGGATGGCTCTGTAGAGTGAGATTGTTATCTCATTGTGGTTTGATTTGAATCTCTTTGATGAGCAATGTTGTGAGACCTTTTTTCATGTACCTATTAGTATGTTGTATGAGCCTGGTTTTTAAAGTAATGCTGCTGAAAAAGAGACAGCAACAGAAAGAAAAAGGAAAGGAAAGGAAGGAAGAAACAGGAGGAGAGAGGGAGACACTAGCAAATGTTTGAATTATTGAATCTGTAATATAAAACCAATACTATTCTCTTTACTTCAGTTAGAAAACTTCTCATTAAAAAGAGTCAAACCACCAACCCCATCTCAGTAAGCTGAGCATGATGTACATCTATGGCCTTAACTATTCTAAAGGCACTAGATAAGAGGACCCAGGTCTGAGACTGGCTTGCTTCAAACTTTTTGAGACTCTACTTGAAAAATAACAAAACAGGGTTGAGGACAGGGCTCGAGTGGCAAGAGTACCAACTTAACATATACAAAGCCCTAAGTTTAAGTCCTAGTTTTGTGGAAAATTGGAAAGAAACAAGGAAGGAATGAAGGATGGGAGGAAGGGAAGGAAGGAGGGAGGAGGAAGGAAGGAAGGATAAAGGAAAGATTAAAAACCTTTGAAGTAAAGAACTTCAGGTGTCAGAGATCTTATTTTACCTTTGGCCCCTATGTTCTGTACTCCCTCCTGGACCTTGAATTAATTTGTGGCTACTTGGTGAGGCCTTCTGAAACAATAGATAGGGAGAGTGGGAGACAGTGCTTTCAGCCTGATCTTCCCCTGTGAGTTCATTATACTCATCTGGCAAAAAACCCAACTAGAAGTTGAAAATGTCTGGGGTTAGTTTTTCTTCCTGTGAAGATTGTTGTTTGATAGGAGAAGTTAAAATTGCTCAGCTTCTGAATAGTTACAATTTAGATAGAAGGATGTGGGACATTGTGTGTGTGTGTGTGTGTGTGTGTGTGTGTGTGTGTGTGTGTGTGTGTGTGTGTGTGTGTATTCTAGATTTGCATACATGTTTGTAAGATAACTTCCAGCATGAAGCCTAGAAATAATAATTGGTTGTCCTCCAAGAGGGAAACTGACAAAGGGGAGACAACAAGAAAAGGTGACAGTGGTAGGGAAAGAATGGAGATTAAGAAGAAAAGCCAGGGGACCGGGAGTTTGGCCTAGTGGTTAAAGTGCTTGCCTAGCATGCATGAAGACCCGGGTTCAATTCCTCGGTACCACATACATAGAAAAAAGCCAGAAGTGGTGCTGAGGCTCAAGTGGTAGAGCTCTAGCCTTGAGAAAGGACAGTGCTCAGGCCCTGAGCTCAAGCCCAGGACTGGCAAAAAAAAAAAAAAAAAAAAGAAGAAAAGCCAGATTACTGGGACTTGACAACTAAGGATAAGCAGGATGTAATGGAAAGAAACCTAACAAGGAACAGACAGAGTAAGGCAGGAGAAGGAAAATTTCAAAGGTTAAGTCATACAAAAACATTTGACCTAGTATTTCTGCTCCTGAGAATTTGTCCACAGGGACTTTTGCACAGAATTACACCCTGCAGCATTTTCTGTTATTGCAATTGTATGTGCAATGTCTGTGTGTTGAGGTTTGGACTCAGGGCCTGACACTTGCTGGACAGATACCCTACTACTTCAGCCATGCCCCTAGTCCAGCCCTTTTTTGCTTTATTTATTTCTCAGTTGTCTACCTATAGTCACCTGAATAACTGGGATACCAGGACTTGTTGGTTGAAATAGAGACTAACCGGCTGGCTTTGAACCATGATTCTCCCAATCTCTTATTCATGAGTAGCTAGGATTACAGATGTGAGCCACTGTATTGGGTCTCTACAGCATTGCTAGTTGCGTGTGTATACGTGTATGTATGTGTATGCCTGTGCACAGGTACACATGCATACGCATGCCAGTTAGTACTTAGGACCTTGATCTCTCAGTTGGCTCTCTTACTCATTACTCATCTTCAGCCTTGCTTTTTTTGCTGGTTAATTAGATATACAAATTGTAGACTTTTCTGACGTTGAACCTCATT
Source organism: Megascapheus bottae (assembly GCF_031878675.1). NCBI lineage: Eukaryota > Metazoa > Chordata > Mammalia > Rodentia > Geomyidae > Megascapheus > Megascapheus bottae. Next base: position 56,423,948 of record NC_143514.1, on the reverse strand, counting down.
TCTCTCATTTTCAGCCTCCTGAGTAGTTAAGATTATAGGTATGAGCTATCAGCACTAGGCTGTGAAGTGTTTCACTAGGTATAAAAAGTAAAAAGTTTTGTTTGAGTCCTAGAAGGTTTTATGCTGTTATCATTGTTCTAAATGAATGTAGCTGATTATTATATTCCTTGTTAGGCAAAATGCAGGTCTTCCCCTGCTCCCCCGAATTCTAGTACAGTATTATGAGCTTTCTTATTATGAGCAATAGTTGGCATGGAAGAGTAGCAAAATAAAAATTTCAGGTTATTAAATCTGCTCTGCTTTGAGCCAGTATGAGTTGTCTCCTGCTGTTTTGAGCTTGGTGGCCAAGTGCCTTTATATGGTATTTCAGCTTTGTGATGGAGCTTTGCTATGAAGTATTTGTCTGGAGCCACAAGAGGGCAGAAGAGCCTTTAGTTTGCCCTAGCAGTCTAGTGCTGGATGTTACTTCTTGCCAATTTCTGCAGAGAACAGTCCTTCATGCATCTGGAAAGAATAGCTAGTTGTCTATGACATCTGAGGAGGCAGTAAAGGGGTGAGAAGAAAGAATGTGTGTTTTAGAATCACATGTGCCTGCCTTTTGCCCTCCCTTTTTTCTCATCTGAAGATTACCTAGAGAAGTAGTTTCAGTAATTTACATCTCTCAGAGCTTAAATATGTAAGACATTAGAAGCCCTGTAGTGAAACAGGACTTTTAAGAGTCAAAGTTTTAGAGCCTTCCCTGCCCAACATTGAGTCCTGTCGCTGTAACTCTGAGTAATTTATTTTACTTTCTGTAACCCTAAGGGCTATGTTTTGTTCTGTTTTTGGTCAGTCATGGGGTTGAACTCAGGGCCTAGGCACTGTCCCTGAGCTCTTTCGCTCAAGGACAGTGCTGTACCACCTTGAGTCACAGCACCACTTCTGGTTTTCTGGTGGTTAATTAGAGGTAAGAATCTTACAGAATTTCCTGCCTGGGCCAGCTTTGAACTGCAATCCTCAGATCTCAGCTTCTTGAGTAACTAGGACTACAAGCATGGGTCACCAGCACCTGGCTTAAGCCTTTGTTCAGTGAGGTAATATAAACCAAACTCTTAGCCCTGTGTAATGGTGAGCACTCAAGAATAGTTGTTTGTAATTATAATGTCAGCTGCCAGAAGAGATGGATAATGGAGGCTCAGTATAGTTTGATATGTGGCTCCTTATTATATATTTAATAGTTTCTTTGCTTGATTACAAAACAGGTGGTAGTACTTTCTTTTCTTTTCCTTTTCCTTTTTCTTTTTTTTTTTGGGGGGGGGGGGCGGGTGGTCATGAGCCTGGAACTCAGCCTGGGCTCTGTCCCTGAGCTTTTCAGCTCAAGGTGCTCATAGATGGCACCTATGCCATTTAATGAAATAGAGTTGGGCATCATGCTGTGGTGCTAAGGACAGTGCCAGGCTGAGATTCAGAGGAAGAAAACTGATAAAAAAAAAAAAAAAAAGATGAGTGTATGAAACGCTACGGAGTGCTTATGGGATCAATATTTCTGGAAGAAAAAGAAGAGAAAACAGAGGAAGACATCAACTTGTGACTCAGTCTGCATAAAACTATATTCTGCCCTGTGGTGACTGTGGAGTAGCTCCAAACTGGAGCTGTACCTTTATAGTTTCTCCTGACAAGTCACTAGATAGCACTTGTCACTGAAAGAGATCTGGGCACTTCCAGCTTTTTCTAAGTAGTTCATTGTAGATAAGAGTCTCACAGACATTTCTGCCTGGGCTGTCTTCGAACTGTGATCCTCGGATCTCATCCTCCTGAGTAGCTAGGATTATAGGCATGAACCACCACCACCTGGCTTACCTGGGATATTTTTAAAACAGAGGAAAGTTAAATCTTACCAGAACAAGAAGAAAGAATATACTGTTGAGAATTTAAGAGTTTTTTGCTCTGGCAAGATAAAAAGAGACAAAATAATTTGAAGTGTGTGTGTATATTTAGATTGAGACACCCCAATACTATCTTGAAGCTATGAAAACTAACTCTTCTCTTTCCCTGGGCCATAGCAGGAATGTCTTCAGCATAGTGACATGGAGATAGTTGTGTCTTGGATTACAAGGATCTATTCATACAAATAGTGCGGACAACTCCTTGTTGTATTTATCTAAATACCACCCAAGTAGCTGGGTAGGAGGAAGAGAGGCCAAGAAGGCATATCAGTTACTTTTTCTGTCACTCAAGGAGGATTACTGCCAAAGGCAGCTTCTTCTTAGGTTCTTCGTGCATTGTGGGACACACAAGGAAAGAAGCATCTGAGCCTGGCAAGTTTGCACACCCAAAGAAGAAATTTACAGAAAGTAACCAGGACAAGACTGGCTGATATGAAGTGTTTCAGAAGAGAAAAAAAAATGAGTACAGTGAAGGCTTTGAGAAAGAAGTATGCTCTCAGCATGGATGAGACATTCGGAACCTCACAAAAGAGCTTCAGGCAGAAGGAGAGAAGTATTCTGGAAACTTTAGTGGAATCTGAAGGAATGTAGGAGGCAGAGAGAAGTGAGATCTTAGATGGAATGAAATTATAGAGCTCCTAATGTTGGATGTAGAGTTTAGGTCTAATGTGGGTAAGCCATTGAAAATTCTTACCCATCATGAATACATCTGGTGGAAATGTGATATTCTGCACAGAGAGGAATCGTTTAGAATTTTGGAATTTCTGTTTGAGTGCCTAGAATTTAAAAATGAAGGATTATGCACCCTTATTCCTCATCAAGTTTGTGCTTCATCCACCTACTGATAATCATTTTTAAAAAGTCACTGTAGTGGGGCATTGGTGGTTCACTCCTGTCACTTACTCAGGAGGCTAAGATCTGAGAATTACAGTTCAAAGCCAGCCCTATGAAGAAAAAAAAAAGCCCCTGTGACTGGGATAGTAATATGTAATATCAAGATTAATTTGATCTATTTATTTAAAATTAAAATTATATTAGAGATGGCTCCTACTTTTGAAGCAGTTATTGTCTGGTAAGTTAAGATACAGTTTTTAAAAATTAAGTACACTAGGTTTAAGATATTCTAAAATAGGGAATTATTCAGTACTTTGGTGCTAACTAACCTTTGGACAGGCCCAAGTCATCCTTACATGGGTATTTAAATATAAAATTAATAATTAAAAATTGATAGAGCTAGATATAATGGTACATGGTCTGTCTGTAATCCCGGCTACTGGACAGATGGAGGCATTAGGGTCTTGAGTTAGAGACTAGCCCAGGCAAAGCTGTAATAGGCTCTATCCCCAAAACAACACACACACACACACACACACACACACACACACACACACACACACACACACACACACACACACACACACACACACACACAGACTAGGGGTATGTGAGACTCAAGTTATAGAGTGCTTGTTTGGTAAGAAGCCTGGGTTCAATCCTCAAGTCCTGGAAAAAAAAATAGATGAAAGAAGTTCTCCAGCTCTACTTCAGTATTAATTGTCCAGGGAATGGAGACACTGAGTTGCAGTAGAGGAATAGGAAAGTCCTCATGGAAGAGGTGAAGCAAGCCTGGACTTGAGTTGTAAAGTGAGTGAGTAAGGTGAGAAACATGGACTTGAAAAAGGCCATTCTTAGATGGAATGCTGAGTTTGGTTCTGAGTGGGGAGGGCTGCTGAAAGGATTTTTTTTTCTAGAATCAGAGTTTGATCTCAGGATCTCACACTCATTTAGCTTGTTTGTTCATCTAGTGCTTTACCACTTCAACCACCTCATTAGTTCATCATGTTGTTGGCAAATTGTAGATGGGATCGCTGCTCGGCTGGCTTCATTCTTTGGATCTTAGCCTCTTGAGTGGCTAGGATTACGTGCAGGAATCATTGGTGCCAGCTTGGTGAAAGGTTTTTAAGCACTAGAGAAATATGATCGGCTTTGCATTTTAGGAGATAACTTCTAGAACATTGTAGAAGATAAATTCCAAGTGTGAGTCACATGGTAGGGATACCAACTGGCCAGCCTTTCACCAGCTGAGAAATTAAGGGATAAAGAGAAAGCCTGAAAGACTTGCTGGTAACGGTGATCTCTGAGAGGAGAGAAGGATAGGAAGGGTAGAATACAGTAGGCAGGCATTTCTGAGAGAGAGTAGATATGGGCTGAGGCACAGAGCAAAGCAGTATAGCATATGGGGAACGCTGGTATGTGTGGCAGAGAGTATGGATGGGGGCTGGTACTCACTGGTGAATGGGTAGTGACTGGGGTCACAGGGCTATACGTGTCACAAAAAGTTTATCTGGTAAGTTCAGAGGAAGTCACAGACTACATAAACAAGACTCAACATGTTTTACAGAACTGATAGCACCTAAGTTTTCTGCCACAAGTAGAGTTAAGCACAAAACAAATAGAATGAACTTTACCTATGTGTTTAGTAATTAATAAATAAACGTACACATAATCATTGGACCAAAGAAAAATCATGTAAATTAGAAAATATTTTGAACTGAATGATATTGAAAATACTATCTGTCAAAATTTGTGTAAAGCTAATACCAAGATTAAGGAAACATTTATAGACGAGTATATATATTACCAAAAAATGTCATTTAAACATCATTTTCAAGAAGTTAAGAAATGAATATATCACACATTAGTTCTAAAGAAGGGAAACAGAAAAAGGTAACAGTTTGGTGAAAGCAAGCGAGAATGTTTGTTTCAAAAGATTAATGAAACTGACAGGTGCCAGTGGCTCATGCTTGTAATCTTGGCTATTCAGGAGGCTGAGATCTGAGGATCGAGGTTCAAAGCCAGCCCAGGCAGGAAAGTCTGTGAAACTCTTATCCCCAGAAAATCAGAAGTGGTGTGGTGGTTCAAAGTTGTAGAGCACTAGCTTTGAGCTGCAGAGCTCAGGGACAATGCCCAGGCCCAAAGTTCAAGCCTCATGACTGATTAAAAAAAAAAGTTATGAAACCGAGAACTCTCTGGCAGGATGAATGACAGAGGAGATTAGGAGAGAAAGAACAGTTGGGTCATTGCCAGGAATGAGCAAAGGGATCCATAGATACCACATACTTTTCTTTAAAAGATAAAGGGGATATTATGAAAAGTTTTATGAGAAACATTTTGGGAATTTTGGTTACCAGCAGCTTATGTATGGAATCCTAGTTACTCAGGAAGCTGAGATCAGAGGTTTCTGGTTCAAAGCCAGCCTGGGCAAACAAATGTGAGAAATTATCTCTGATTAGCTGTTGAAAAGCTAGACATGGCAATATAGCTCAAGAGATAGAGCACCAACCTTGAGCATAAAAGCTAAGTAAAGTAATAGCTGGAGGACCTGAGTTAAGCACTATTATTGACATGCGCACACACATACACACAAATCTGATAATTTGTAAAAAGGGATCAATTTCTAAAATTATATAACTGATTAAACCTGACTCAACAAGTCAGGTTTTAAAGTTCTACAAACTTTAAATCAATGGAATCAATTAAAACAAAAATCCTGGAAAAATTCTAGGCTCACCAGGCACGGGTAGCTCAGGTCTGTAATCCTAGCAAGTCAGAAGGCCAAGACCTGAGGATCAGCTTGAAGCTAGCACAGACTTGGAAATTGGAAAGTCCTTGAGACTCTTATCTCTAACTACCAAGGAGTAAGAACTGGAGATGTGGCTTAAGTGGTAGAATACCAAACTTGCATGGACAAAAAGCTAAAAGATAGTGCCTAGGCATTGACTTCAAGCCCCCCAGTACCAGCACAAAATTGATGGATTGATAGATATAATATCTAGGCTCAGATGTCTTCACTGGAGATTTCTTTGGTAAGTTCAAAAGAACAGATAATTCTAGTTTCTACCAAACACTTCCAGGGAACAGGAAAAAGGACACACTCTCTCTTTTCCTCCTTCCTTCCTTCCTTCCTTCCTTCCTTCCTTCCTTCCTTCCTTCCTTCCTTCCTTCCTTCCTTTCTTTCTTTCTTTTTTGTGGGTCATGGAGCTTGAACTTTGGGCCTGGGCGCTGTCCCTGAGCTCTTCCACTCAGGGCTACCAGCCTGTCCCTGGGCCTGGGCGTTGTTCCTGAGCTCTTCAGCTCAAGGCTACTGTCCTATCCCTAGAGCCTCAGCCCTACTTCTCATTTTCTTGTGATTAATTGGAGATAAGAGTCTCATGTTCTTTAGTGCCCAAGGCTTGCCTTGAGCCGAGATCCTCAGATTTCAGCCTCCTAAGTAGCTAGGATTACAAGCATGAGCCACTATACCCGGCTCTTTTTTTTTTTTTTTTTTTTTTTTTAAGCTAACAACCCTGATACCAACCCTCAGTGAAGACAACAACTTAAGGAAAATCACAAGCCAAACTACTTAAAAATAAAGGAATAGGGCTGGGAATGTAGCTTAGTGGTAGAGTGCTTGCCTAGCATGTATGAAGCCCTGGGATCAATTCTTCAGTACCACATAAACAGAAAAAGCCAAAACTGGCACTGTGGCTGAAGTGGTAGAGTGCTGGCCTTGAGCAAAAAGAAGCTTAGGGACAGTGCCCAAGCACTGAGTGCAAGCCCCAGGACTAGCAAAAAAAAAAAAGTGCGTAAGACTCCATCTCCAAAATAACCAGCTAAAAGCTAGGTTAGACATGTGGCTCAAGTGGTAGAGTGCCAGCCAGCTCAGTACCAAAACTTAATTCAAGTAAACCACCTGGGAAGAAATTCTGAAAAATGTCCCTTCATGACCAGAAGCAAAGCAAGGGTATTTGCCAAACACTACTTTTTCAGCACAAAAAAATAAATTAACCCTCTAGGCTCAGGTGGTCACATGAGATTTCTTCAGTAACAAGTCTTCCAGCACTGAGCTAAGTATACTGCCAGGTACACTGAAGCAAGGAAGCAAAATTAGAATCCAAACCAAGGCAGTACTAGAGTGGAGGGAGGGCATGAGTTTGAAGGACACTTCCTGTGTTTATTTCTTTGGTTCAACAAAATTTATTAAATATATTGTCTGGTAATGAGTGACGTAGAAAGGGGAAGCAAAGGAAAGGCCTAACATTTATTTAGGTGCTACCCTGAAAGCTCTCTAGTGATGCTTACACATATTTTTCTGTATTTCACTTATGTATTCTCTTGTTATCTTGCAAACTCATCTAATTAGTCATTAGGGAAACTGCATGAGAACAAAGGAATAAACTATATTTGCATAATTTCCTTCTCACTGTTAAATACTAGTTCAAGCTTGTTTAGAGGTATTGGAAGGTTGTTGCATTTCATTTAGTAGTTCTCTTTTTAACTTTCCTCCTATTTGTATCTATAGAGCAGGTCTTTGATCCCAGAAAATAAAAAATTTAAAATAACCCGGTGCTGGTGACTCATGCGTATAATCCTAGCTACTTAGAAGGCAGAGCTCTGAGGATCATGATTTAAAGCCAGAACAGCAGGAAAGTCTATAAGACTCTTATTTCAATTAACCACTAAAAAGCCAAAAGTGGAGCTGTGGTTCAAGTGGTAGAGTGAACCAAAAAAGCTAAGGCACAGTGCCTAGATACTGAGTTCAAGCCACAATTTTGGCACAAAAAATAATGGTAATATAAAATATAACATGAAAGCACACTGTGTAAATTTTTTATTTTTGTCAGTTGTGGGGCTTGAACTCAGGGCCTGGACACTGTCTCTGAGTTCTCCAGTTCAAGGCTAGTGCTCTAGCACTTTGTGCCACAGCAATACTTCCAGTTTTCTAGTGGCTAATTGGAGATAAGAGTCTCATGGACTTTTCTGCCTGGGCTGGCTTTGAACTTTGACCCTCAGCTCTCAGGCTCATGAGTAGCTTAGGATTGTAGGTGTGAGCCACTGGCACTCCGCTTGTGAAAAGATTTTTTTTTTAAGTGGTAATATGTGGAGGTCTGAGAAATATAGCTTGAGTAATCATGCAGGATACTGTCTATTAAATAGTCTAACAAGACAGGGGAGAGGGAAGAGAGAGGAAGAACTGTTAGAGTAGGCATTGAACAACTCAGATCCTTAGCTTATTTCTGCTTATATCAACTAAAACAGAACAGATTCAGAAAGTTTCTGGCACAGAAGGAAGTGCAACTTTATTATGGCTTGCTGAGCTGGGATTGGTAACAAAGATGACGACAAAAGAGTATATTCTGTTCAAAGACTTCATTTATTGGAGGAAAAAAATCCAGCAACTTTGGAGCAAGAATAGGGATGAAAATTACTTGAACAGTTGTTGGCTATCAATATTAGAAACAAAGCATCTGACACAATCTTGCCTTGCTTTGCATTGCTTTAAAGGGAGAAGAAATTATTCAGTTTAGCAAGCAGTTCTGAATTCTTTCTGCTTACCAGGTCATTTGTCAAGTGAATATTAATCCAACGAGGCTCAGCCTTTGAGCTGGAAAAAAATTACTGAGCATGATCTGCATCAAGAAAAATCTCCTCTTGTGACAGACAGAGCCTTTCATGTCCAGGTCTCTGGCTGGTTTTTGCAGCTACATTTTTTTCAGAATAAGGAAAGCTACCATCTATTGTGTTTAAGTGCTTTGCATTCCTTATCTATATTGATGGACTTTTCATTCCTCCAGTTGTACTTGCCAATTTCTCTCTCTCCCTCTTTCTCCTTTTCCCTCTCCTCTGTCTTCCTCTTTCCATCTCTCCATCTCCCTCTCTCCCTCTCTCCTCTCCTTCCCTCCTTCCCTCCTTCTCTCTCCCTCCCTCCCCCCTCTCTCTCCATCACTTATCCTTCTGATCTTTTCCATCCTCTTTTCTTCTTTGGGCAGTAAAATATGCTCCTTTATTGACATGTGAATGAAAGTTAAGAGTATATTTTATATTCACAATGAGTGCCGAAATATATTTGTTACCAAGTTTGTCTGTTTTAGAAAACATAAATTAGACTTTTTTCCCTCCCATGTGCCATAAAATTGTTCTTAGAAATCATTACATTTGGGCCATGAGCATGCCTTAGTTGGTAGAGTGCTTTCCTAGTATGCATCAAGCCCTTCTCCCTTTAAAGCAATGCAAAGCAAGGCAAGATTGTGTCAAATGCTTTGTTTCTAATATTGATAGCCAACAACTGTTCAATTCCTCAGTACCACATGCACAGAAAAAGCTGGAAGTGGTGCTGTGGCTCAAGTGGTAGAGTGGTAGCCTTGAGGAAAGCTCAAGGACAGTGGTCAAGCCCTGAGTTCAAGTCCCAGGACTGGCATAAAAAAGAAAGAGAAAGAAAGAAAAGAAAGAGACATCATTACATTTAAATAACTAAGATTTTGGGTAGCATCTGTTTGGAAACCACTTTTGATTTAGGATCTGAAAATTAAATTGGGCTGACATTGGTGGCTCACATCTGTAATCCTACGAACTCAGGAAGCTGAGATCTGAGGATCACGGTTTGAAGCCAACCCAAGCAGAAAAGTCTTGAGAATCTTATCTCCGATTAACCACCAGAAAATCAGAAGTGGTGCTGTGGGTCAAAGTGGTAGAGTGCTAACCTTGAGCCGTGCCCAGGCCCTGAGTTCAAGCCCCACAACTGAAAGAAAATATTTAAAAAAATACATTGGATGCTGGGAGCATGGCCTAGTGGTAGAGTGCTTGCCATAGCATACATTGAAGTCTAGGTTCAATTCCTTGGTATCATATACACAGAAAAAGCCCGAAGTGGTGTTGTGGCTCAAGTGGTAGAGCACTAGCCTTGAGGAAAAAGAAGCTCAGGGACAGTGCTCAGGCCCTGAGCTTAAGCCCTAGGACTGGGAAAAAAAAACATGATTGGAGCCAGCTGCTGGTGGCTTATGCCTGTAATCCTAGCTACTCAGAAGCAGAGATCTGAGGATCCAGGGTCAAAGCTGGCCCTGGCACTAAAGTCCATGAGACTCATCTCCAATTAAGAACCAGAAAACCAAAAGTAACACTGTAGCTCAAGCGGTAGAGCACTAGCCTTGAGCTGAAGAGCTCAGGGACAGTACCCAGACCAGAGTTCAAGCCCCAAGACTGATTAAAAAAAAATTACAGTTTAACTGAAAACCCCTCATGAACTTGTAGGTACATTAATATTCTCAGTAGATGCCACCTATAAATCCGTATAAATACTTGATCATTGTCCTATCAGTGATAATTTCTGTCTTTCCCCCATACCGTGGTTCTTTACTTTGCTAGGCAGGTGGGTACTCTACCACTTAAGCTACATACACTCTAGTGCTCCACTCTACCCCTGTTTTTGTTTTCTGGAGCTGGGGCTTGAATTCAGGGCCCAGGCGTTGTCCCTGAGCTCTGTTTGCTCAAGGCTAGTACTGTACCACTTTGAGCCACAGCACCACTAATGTCTTTTTCTGAGCAGTTTATTGGAGGTAAGTCTCACAGATTTTCCTGCCTGGAATAGTTTTGAACCATAATCCTCAGATCTAGGATTATAGACATGAGCCACCAGTGGCCTGTTCCCCCCTCCCCCTTTTATTTTTGTTGTTGTTGTTGGTCGTGAGGCTTGAATTCTAGGCCTGGGCGCTGTCCTGAGTTCTTCAGCTCAAGGCTATGGCTCCACCACTTGAGCCACAGTGCCACTTCTTTTTTTTTTTTTTTTGGTAACATATTCTTCCCTCTTCCCCTTCTCTCTACTCCTCCCCCCTACTCCCCCCCATCCCTGCACTCCAGTCCTTGGGCTTGAACTCAGGGCCTAGGCACTGTCCTTAAGCTTTCTCAAGGCTAGCACTTGAGCCACAGTACTACTTCTGGCTTTTTCTGTGTATGTGGTACCGAGCTGTATATTTTACAGGCTCTACTTGACAGACATTCATATTTCTTTTATTGAATGGATTGTTAAAGCAAATCCCAGACATCATACCATTTTACCCATAAATACTCGAGGATACATCTCTAATACATGAACAATAATTTGTTAAAAGTGTTAAAATACCAAATCCACATTCAGATAATTCTAAGTATCTTAAAAATATCTTTCCAGAGAGCTTTGGATCTGGGTCCAAACATTGTCCACACATTTGACTAGTCTTTCTTTTGACTATCTTTAATTCTGGATTAATTCTTTTGTTTGTTTTTTGAGACAAGGTCTCATGGCAGGCCTGGTACTTGCTATGCTGTTATCTTACTCAGGCTGCCCTCAAACTCAAGAGTCTCCTGCCTTTACTTCCCAAATGATGGGATTCCATATGTATACTACCTAGCCTACTTTTAGATTACTTCTTTTTGATAAATTGTTTTTGGATTAGTAAAACAATCGCAAAATACTGTGAGATAGTACTTGGTAGTAAGACTCAGAAGAATGTGGTTAAGTGTGAGTCATCTAGATTTCAAATAAACTTCATTGGTCTTATTTGTATGTGTATGTTAAATGTGCTGGGGGAAAAGATCAAGTAGATTCAAAGCCTTGAATCTTACTGCAGTTACCTTGTGTCATGAGTGCATAGTTTGAAAAGATAGTTCTACAAGGCTTGTTACCAGTAACATCAAAAGCACTTCCTCATGGCCACCTCTACCTTATTTTCTAACTCCAAGACCCATCCATTTTTAAGATAATTTGCTTCTCCAAAAATCTCTGAATAACTGGGGAAATGCAAAGAAGAGAAATTGTCCAAAAATAAATGTACTCATTATCTGACATGAAACAATAACCCTTCTAGGGGGGGGTGGAGGGGAGGGTAATGAGTACCAAGACATGTGAAAGGGTATCAATGTATGTGAATTAATGCACCTTCTATCTGGCAAATATCATGTAACCCTTTTATTAATTACAATAAAAAATTAAAAAAAAGAAACAATAACCCTTCTATACAATACCTTAATAATAAACAATAAAATTACATTTACAAATTTCTAGCTGGTGATGGTGGTTCATACCTGTAATCCTAATTACTCAGGAGACTGAGATCTAAGGATTGAAATTCAAAGACAGAAAGGGCAGGAAAGTCCATGAGACTTATATCTCTCCAATTAATTATAAAAAGCTGGAAGTAGAGTGGTAATTCAAGTGGTATAGCACTATAATTGAGGAAAACACATCATCATAGCACCCCATCTCTGAGTTTAAGCCCCAGGACCAGCACAAAACAAAACAAACAAACAAAAGTCTAAATAACAAGTTTATTTTGCACTTCGTTATTTTTTTCTATTTTCTATTTTGAGTTTAACCTATTGACTTTTTATTTATTTATTTATTTATTTATTTATTTATTTATTTATTTATTTATTTATTTTGCCAGTCTTGGGGCTTGAACTCAGTGCCTGTGTACTCTCTCTGAGCTTCTTTTGCTCAAGACTCGCATTCTACCACTTGAACCACAGTGCCACTTCTGGCCTTTTCTCTTTATGTAATATTGAAGAATCAGATGCAGCGTTTCATGCATGCTAGGCAAGCACTCTGCTACTAAGCCACACTCCCAGTCATAACCCAGATTATTTTACATTAAAAAAATATTGTTGGGGCCGGGAGTTTGGCCTAGTGGTTAAAGTGCTTGCTTAGCATGCACGAAGACCCGGGTCTTCATGCATATATATATATATATATATATACACACACATACAAAAAAGCTGGAAGTGGTGCTGAGGCTCAAGTGGTAGAGCTCTAGCCTTGAGAAAGTCCAAGGACAGTGCTCAGGCCCTGAGCTCAAGCCCAGGACTGGCAAAAAAAAAAAAAAAAAAAAAAAAAAAGCTTGGGAGCATGACCGAAGAGGTGGAGGGGCTGCTTACAAGTGCAAAGGCCTGACTTCAAAGAAAAAAGTTCAAAAAAATATTGTTATTATAAAGATGATATATGAGATTTTGCTTAGAGTTTTGTTTGTTTGTTTTGACACTCCCTGGCTTGCTCAAGTCCTGAGAACTGATCTTCAGCTTTCTCAAGGCTAGAGCTCTATCATGTGAGCCATAGCACCACTGCTAGCTTTGAAAAAAAAAAAAATGTCTGAGGTACCTAGGCATTGAACCTGGATCTTTGTGCATGCTAGGGAGCACTCTACCACTAGGCCAAACTCCTGCTCTGCTTAGGGTTTTTGTTGTTGGTTTTGTTTATTTGCTCAAGGCTAGAACTCTTCCATTTCAGCCACAGCATCGTTTCTTGCTTTTTCTGTTATATAGTACCAAGGAATAGAACCCAGGGCTTCATGCATGCCAGGCAAACATTCTACCACTAAGCCACATTTCCAGTGCTTAGTTGTTTTTTTGCCAGTCCTGGGACTTGAACTTTGGGCCTGAAGACTGTTCTTGGGCTTTATCAAGGCTAAAGCTCTACCGCTTAAGCCACAGTGTCACTTCTGGCTTTTTCTATGTATGTGGTATTGAGGAATCGAACCGGCATCTTAGTGCATGCTAGGCAAGTGCTCTATCATTAGGCCAACCTCCTGGCCCTAGTTTTTTTTTTAATGTACTAATCATTAATTCAGTAATAATCTCTCCTCAGCTGTGTAACTCTCCTCTCCATATGTTAAAACACAATTGGTAGTAATTCACTTTCCTTTTCTTATGGATGCTCAGACCTACTGAGTAGAAGGTATAGGTGAGTTTTAGTCATTTTATAATACTAAATTTTGCATCCTGAGCATTCACAGGTTTTCCTCAATAGCAGTCTCATTGAAACCATTTGCCCATGGATACCAGGGTTCTGCTGTAGTCTCAGATATTGTAAAAATTCATCCCATGGCATAAATGCTTATATTTAACTAGGATGCTATCTCACACATCATGATGGAGTGTTAAGCAACATATGCTTTGTGCAGCATATAGCTTCCCCCCATACTTTTTTCTTAGATAGAGTCTCACTATGTAGCCCAGGTTGGCCTTGAACTCATCATTATCTGGAGTGCTAAGAGTATAGGCATGTATGCTAAGATTATAGGCATGTATGCTGATTCTAGGCATGTACCTGGCCAATAAAGCTTTCTAAAATCTGGACTTTTTTTTTTAAGTTCATTTCAGTGTTTAAAGAAAAGATTTGGGGCTTATATTACCCTTTTTAATACTTAAGGAAGAAAGACTCAAACTCACACAGCAGGAAAAAAAAATGGTGGAGCCTAATTTAATACTGTGGTGGCCTGCTTTATCATGCCATCAGCCAGGTCCTTGCCCTCGACCTTTTCAGGGTTACTGGACTTTTGTTCTTCCTGCTGCTTCAATTTGCTTCCTTTGCTGACTTTCCTGTCATTCCTATGTACCCTGACTTTGTCTTTTTTTTTTGGTCCGTCCTGGGCCTTGAATTCTAGGCCTGGGAGCTGTCCATGAGCTCTTCAGCTCAAGGCTAGCACTCTACCACTTGAGCCACAGCACCACTTTCAGTTTTCTGGTTGTTAATTGGAGATAAGAGTCTCATGGATTTTAGGGCTGGCTTTAAATCTGGATCTTCAGATCTCAGTCCCCTGAGTAGCTAGGATTACAGGTATGAACCACCAGTACCTGGACAGCTTCAGTTCTTTAATCCTTTGTGCTGGGTAAAGATCCTCTGATCCCTGCCCTGAACTCTGCCCATCTCCTTTCAGATCAGGCTGGGCTGTCCTCCATTTGAGACTTACTACAACCACACTGACACTGGTTTTCCACTTTTGCTGAGCCCAAATTTAAAAAAAAATTTTTTTTTAAAAATCTGCTTCATTCCTCTTTTTTTTTAATCTTTTAAAAATTTTTTTAAAATTCTATTTATTTATTTATTTGTTATTAAAAATCTACTTTCAGGGCCAGGAATTTGCCCTAGTGGTAGAGTGCTTTCCTACCATGCATGAAGACCTGGGTTCAATTCCTTGTTACCACATATATAGGGGAAAAAAAGCCAAAAGTGGTGCTGAGGCTCAAGTGGTAGAGCTGTAGCCTTGAGAAAGTCCAAGGACAGTGCTCAGGCCCTGAGCTCAAGCCCAGGACTGGCAAAAAAAAAAAAAAGAAAAAAAGCTACTTTCAGAGCTCATATCTGGATAAGGAGAGATATTTCAATATGTCTCACACAGTTGATAAGCTGGAGTCTTTTTTTTTTTTCCCCCAGTCTTGGGCCTTGAAATCAGGGCCTGGGCACTGTCCTTGGGCTTTCTCAAGTCTAGCACTCTACCACTTGAACCATAGCACTTTCAGCGTTTTGGATGTGGTCGCGAGGAATTGAACCCAGGTCTTCATACATGCTAGGCAACCCCTCTACCACTAGCCCAAACTCCTGGCCCATCTTTCCTCTTCTTGGGAAGCTGCACAGAACTTTCCCATGTCCCTCAAGCTCTGCACCTTGTTCCAAGTATTTTGCTTTGTTTCATCTTGTACATGCTTCCACCTTTATTCTAGCTGCTTCTATTGCACATACAGGATGTGTGAGCTGTGCCACCTCTCCACCCTTGGTGGGCAGCAGCTAGTAAGTAGAGCGCCAGCAGCTCCCAGACTTCCTGCTATCCCTGTGGAAGCTAATGCCCCAGGGGGGTGTGCCCTACTCCTAAGCCTTTTGTCTCCTGGTATGACATAGCAGGTTTTTTTTTCCCCCTCAATGTCATGATGACTCACTTTTTAAAAATAGTCTTTGATGTGTCAAAACTGTTGAAAGTCTAGTCATTGTATTGACTGGCTCTCTTTCAGTCACATGCATTTTTACCTCCTGAAAGAAGCCCTAAATATATTAATTAGGTAAGATCTTACTTCCTGAAACCACGCCCCACACTTCATTGTCTTTGCTTAGCTGTTCTCACTTTACCAGTGCAGCCTGTCACCACACAGCAGCTCAAACAGTCCATCCTCCATGCTTCCCATTTTTCCCATCAGAAGCTCCTTTGTATCTGAGCTCCTGCAGCAACTCCAGAAATTTGTAATCTATGTTTTGTCTCTCTATGATCCTTCTAACAATTCACATATTATGGTTTCAGAGACCATATCTAGTCTTTTCAGTAGAATATATTTGGAAAGTTAATGAATTCAACTTCAATTTAATAGTTTCTCCAAAGAGAAAGTTCTTGAAACAAGTCCACTGTCTCAACAGCTTCCAATTTCTCATTCATAACTTAGTCCTTAGAACCGGGCTGTTGCAGAGAAAATGACCTACTAAAGTTATAGATGCTCTCTGTCTTTCCTCTTTCTTTCAGGCATCAGCTCTTCACCTCTTCCACTACATTTGAAAAACTCTATTTGCCATCCATTTTCACTTCCTCTGACTACTTCTCATCAAACTTTTCCCCCTCTATATCTTCAGGAATCTTGTTTACTCACATTTCATATCTTTGGGATTAAGGTCGGGAGACAAAAGAAACTGAGGGACTAGCACTAGCAGTTAGATCCCCTTCAAAATCTAGGTAGTGAAGAAAACAAAAGAGAGGCAAGTGGCCACATGATCAATAAAATAGCAGTTCTGCTAACAAATCAATAACCTTCCAAAGTTGAGGGCCTTCAACATTAAGTAAAGCTGCACTGAAGAGCACAGCTTCGATTAGACCTCTGGTCCACAAGGCCCTCTACTTCTGAGTTCAGACCCTGTGACAGGTGACAAGTCTACTATTACCCCAGACATTAAGAAGGCAGATTGCCCTTGGACATTAAAGCATAAGGCCAGCAAGGAGGAGGGGAGCTCCCGCCACTGTAGAAAGCTCCAAGGTAGCAAGAGACAGGAAAAGATCTTCAATTCTAGAACAGGCCTCATGGAAACTTGAGGAAAAGCCTAACTCCAAGGCCTCACAAATGGCTGATTGTCAGAAATACTGGACTGGAAGAACATTCTGGATCTAAAACAGTTCTTTGAGTGTATCATTGCCTTTAATAGCCGGGTTGTCTTTCCCCAGCTGTGTCTCCTAATTCTTCCTTCATTCTGTGCTTCCCAGTGCAAAACTCCAAAAGACAGACCCTGTCTGCTTCACAAATGGATAATCAATATATGTCCTTGAGCTAGGTAGTCTCCCACAGTACAGTCCTTGTAAGTCTAGTGGCTTAGACATGATAGATATGTCGAATGTATACTTGACAGACAGTATTCCAAAATGCAGTTCATTCACTGCATACTTGATGCTTTAGAAACCTCTCCAATATGGCTAAGACTGAGCTCCATTCTCCTTCTTACTCCATTACATTCTTTGTATGTGTTTTCATAAACCAGATGCAGGAAACATCTGACCATAATAAAAGATTTCCAGTAAATTCTAGATTTCTTCATTGAATAGTCATGTGCAGCAAGGCTACGTTGTAGTTTGGTCTGATTCCATTTGGTCACTTGTGCAACATACCACATGGTGCCTTTGGCCTGGGAGCCAGAAGCAGCCAGAAACTGAGATGCCTGAAGTAAAAATGGCATATATTTGTAAGCTCAAGAGAAAAAAGTCTGAATATTCTTGCTCTGTTTCTTGAAAAGTAAACTTCTCAATTTATTGAATACAAAGTTTCTCCATTAGTTTCTCCATGTTTTACAAGTAAAATAATCTTACATTCTTCAGAATAAACAGAAATAATGTTAGTCAAGCTGTTTATGAAGTCCATGCCTTTAATCCTCAAAGCAAAATTAATCTCATCTTATACAAAACATGAATATGTCATTCACTCCCTCCACTTGTATTATCTGAATACTAAAAGCATATTCTCTTAAGATCATTGCATTGCCATTGAAGATGTTTGCAAAGGCTCTGATCATTATTCCCAGTAAGACTACCACTTCCTGGTGCTTCCACCTTAAGTACCCTTATCATATTTTATTTTAAACATCTACTAACTTTTCTATCTTCCTTGGTTGGAAGGAAAAACTGTTTCTTACTGGACTTATCTCCCTATCTGGCATAGGGCCTGGCACAGCACACGCACTTGATAATATTTACAGAAAAGAAGGAAGAAGAAAAAGAAAGGCAAAATTCCATTGAGAGATTAATGTAGTAGATATAAACTAGAAAAATGACCTCTAACTAAAAAGCTGAGCAGTCTTTCAGAAAATACAGTAAATACTGAAGGAGATCGAGAACTCTCCACCAGTGAGTTAGAGGTTACAGTTTTAGAACTGGACTAAGAATTTTTTTGTTCTTGCTAATTTTGTGGTATTGGGGTTTGAACTCAGAGCCTCATGTTCAGCAGTACCACTTGAACAACGCCTCCAGCCCTGCCATGTGCTGGTTATTTTGTGTACACAGTCTAGTGAACCTCTCTGCCCAAGCTGGCCCTGACCCATGATCCTCTAGGTTTCATCCTGCTGAGTAGCTAGAGTTCTAGCTACTGTGAGCTACCAGCACCTAGCTAGAAAGTTATTTATAAAAGTTATTGAAAGTAATTAAATTTATTTTGAGATTAGATTTTACTATGATGCTCAGGCTTGCCTTGAACTAGATTCAAGCAATCTTCCCACCTTAGCTTTCCAAGTATCTGGGACTATTAGTGAGCTTCTCCCCTTTTCTGCTTAGCTTTCCCCTCAACCCCCCTAATAAAAATAAGTACATTTATTCTAGAATTTTTTCAGAAATACTGAGAATAAACATAAGCTACAATTTTACCTCCCTGAGATAACCAGATAAACATTTAGTCATTTTTAGTCTTCAGTAAGCACTCGACTTTCAGCTAAGTTAATTTTTTACATTAGATTAAAAAGTTGTTTTTTTTTTAAAAAAAAAAATAAAAAGTTTTTTTTAAATTGATTTGCCCGGGTATACTGGCTCACATCTGTAATCCTAGCTATTCAGGAGGCTGAGATCTGAGGATCAAGGTTCAAAGCCAGCCCAGGCACAAATGCACCTAAGACTCTTATCTACAATTAACCTCTAAAAAATGGGAAGTGGGGCTTGGCTCAAGGATAGGGCAGTATCCTTGAGCTGGAGAGCTCAGTACAGTGCCCAGGCTGAGTTCAAGCCCCATGACCCACCAAAAAAAAAAAAAAAAAAAAAGATTGATTCAAGATTGCTTTTGAGGGGCTGGGAGTTTGGCCTAGTGGTAGACTGCTTGCCTAGTATGCTGGAAGACCAGGGTTCAATTCCTCGGTATCACATACATGGAAAAATGCCAGAAGTGGTGCTGCGGCTCAGGTAGTAGAGCTCTAGCCTTGAGAAAAACTCGGGGACAGTGCTCAGGCCCTAAACTCAAGCCCAGGACAGGCAAAAAAACAAAAAAGATTGCTTCTGAGTATGAAGATGGAAAATTGCAATTGGAAAAATTCTTGTCAACTGCAATAAAAATTCTTTTTTTCATTTTTTGCTCATGTGGGCAGTTAGATCCTTAGGAGGTCTGTTCTGGTCCTCCAGGTGAATGTGATTTGTCACCTAGAGACTTCAAAGCATGCTTTCTGTACTCACCCTGTGCTGCCATTGCATGTGTGAGCACTTTCCTCTTCCCACTATATGGCCAGGCTTGAATCCCTGCAGCCTCACAAGACAAGGTTGGTTCTGTGTTGACTTTATCTTGAACTTGGAATGAGAACCAGTATCCAGAATGGACCTTATCCCCCTCAGTTTGTAAAATTTACTCAGATAATGTCATCTTTTTATTTTTTAAATTGTTATTACTAAGGTGTTGTATAGAGGAATTACAAGTTCAAAAGTCAGGTAATGAGTCATTTCTTTTTGGGCAATGTTATCCTTCCTTTGCTGTCCCCCAGTTTTCCAATAATGTCATCTTTAGTTGAAAGCAAGGACATTTAGCAGTTTATTCCTTAGCTTAATTGAACACATTTTGTGTATTAGTCACTGAGCAAGGCATCAAAAGACTTAAAATGAAGAAACAATTCTTGTCCTCAGGAAACTTTCAGTTCAATGAATGAAAAAGAGAAATCAGCACAGATCTGTAGTGTAGTCTAATTAGAAGTGCATTGTTCATTAAGGAAGATAGAGAACAGAATTGATCAGAGAAGGCATCAAGAAGAGCAGATGTTGCTGGGTACAGTGGCTCACATTTAGCTACTTGGAGAATCACCAAGGCCAACCTGGGCAAAAAAAAAAAAAGTCATGAAACCAGTAAAAATTAGGTATTGTGATAAATGCCTATCATTCCAAGCCTTCAGGAAATGTAAATAGGAGGAGCAAGATCCTGGCTTGCCTGGGCATAAATGTGAAACCCTATTTCAAAAATTATCAAAATGAAAAGAACAAGGGTCTAATTCAAATAGAGCAGCTGCCTAGTAAGCACAAGACCCTGAGTTCAAACCCTAATACTGCTAGAAGGAGGAGAAAAAGAGGAGGAAGAAAAGAAGTCTTTTTTTCTTTCAGTCTTGGGCTTGAACTAAGAGCCTGGGCATTGTCCCTAAGCTTTTTTGCTCAAGGCTAGTACTCTACCACTTTGAACCATAGCTCAACTTCCTGTTTTCTGGTGGTTAATTGGAGATAGGAGTCTCATGGACTTTTTTTTTTTTGCCAGTCCTAGGCTTGAACTCAGGGTCTGAGCACTAGCCTTGGGCTTTCTCAAGACTAGAGCCACAGCACCGCTTCCAGCTTTTTCTATGTATGTGGTACCGAGGACTCGAACCCGGGTCTTTGTGCATGCTAGGCAAGCACTCTACCACTAGGGCAACCTCCCAGCTCTCTCATGGTCTTTCTTACTGGCTGACTTTGAACCATGATCTCCAGATCTCAGTCTCCTGAGTAGCTAGGATAATAGGCTGGAAGGAGGAGTCTAAATAGAAAAGTAGATTTTTTTTATTTTATGTGTGTCTGTGACTAAAGGCATAAGGGTACACATCTTTGGGAAATATAAGTAGTTTGGTATGTCTGGAACATGAGGTATATTAGAGATATTAGATGAGGGAAAAACAGGTGAAGAACTTGAATGTCAGACCTTTGCCTAATAGGCTACAGCAGGTCAAGGAAGGTTATTTTTTATTAGCGTATATAAATCAGTCATACTGTGCCGGGGCCTACTGGCAGCAAATTGGGGTTCCTGAAATAGGGGGCAGGGACTGGAAAAAATAGAAGAGAGACAAACACATCGGGTCCGGGAGGTCTGCAGCCCAGGCAAAAACTGCCGCGCCCCGTTTATTCTCAACTCAAAGCTTATATCCCTTCTTGAGACCAGGGCACTGCCAGGTGTTACATCCAGATGGTTAATCAGGGAACTGTTGGGGGTTACATTCATATGGTAAATCTCAGATCAATTGAACAGGAGAAGGCCAAAAAACAATAAGACAATCAAGCAATTATCTGATGCAAATCAAAGTACAGTTTGATTCCACTCTTGCTCCCAACAATACTGCTTTTAGTAGTATTAAATATTTATCTGGTATTTATCAATTACACAGTCCAGTGTACTTTTTAGAAAAAGCAGTAAAAGGACAGAGGGAAATAAGCTAAATTGGAGGCTAAGGGGGTGTGTGTGTGTGTGTGTGTGTGTGTGTGTGTGTGTGTAGTCATCACCACAGCAAAAAAGGATAGATGTCTAGAAAAGTAAATAATGGTGATGCCTGGGGCTGGAGGTGGGAGCCAGAATCAACTCTGAATGATTTATAAACTTAAAATGAGTGAATTTTGAGGAATAAAGATTATACTTTAATAAATCCCTTTAAAAGGAAGAGGTGAGACTTGAGAAATGTTGATGAAGGAGACCTTGCTTATATGAACCAGGATGTTCAACCATCTGGTCAAGCCAAGGGTCCTAATTATGCATCACATTTTTGTGAAACAATGACAACTCTGTCTTTTCTACAGGTTTCAAGAAACCTGCAGGTTTCAGTGCATATGGATCTGCCCTTAACTGGTAATACAGAATATTTGTCTCCAGTTCTTAAGCAGAAACCATATCCTCCAGCTCCCTGCCACCTGGTTTCTTAGTAAAACTATGGTTGTGAGGAAATGTATTTATGAAGAATTGCCTGTGATTTATGGTTCATTTATTTCTTTGGGCTCTGTGATTCAGCAAATAATTACTAAGTATCAGGTGTTAGCTGGTAGCATAGCAGTGAATAAAATAGATGTGTCTGCTTTTTTTGGCGCTTATAGTCTAGCCCTGAGAACAGATGCTATTTACAGTTATGATAAATGTTGTATTAAATTTCCAATTGTAATTAGATAAAATGACATACAAACCGATCTAAAGGACAATGCTGGGATGAGTTTGGTTATAGATGCTGACATTGCTTTATAAAGAGCGAGTCTTTTGAATCTTATCCCTTATGGGTCTGGGTTATTTTGGGCCATACTTCATATTGGTGCCCCTTATAATTATAATTTTTGAGCTATACATTAATTTTGTGCCATTATTTTAGATTGACTCGTATAATTGCCTTATGATTCATAGCTACTCAGCAGAAATTAGGCATGGTGGCACATGCCTGTAATCCAAGGAGGATTACAGGTAGATAGAGACAAGAGCAAATTTCAAGGCCTGCTCAGGAAAAAAAAAGTTAGTGAAACTATATCTTATAAATATATAATACAGAATAGCTAATTATTAGTATGTGCCTGTAATATTAGCTACAGAGGCAGAAGTAGGAGGATCATGGTCTGAGGCTGGCTCCAGGCACAAACATGAGATGCTGTCTGAAAAACTAAGACAAAAGGGACTCTGAGTGTGGCTCAAGTGGTAGAATACCTGCCTAGTAAGTGTAAAGCTCTGAGTTCAGACATGAGCAGAGAAAGAAGGAAGGAGGGAGGAACAGTTATAGAAGATACAGACTTATACAGAGGAAGTTTTCTCTGATCATTGTAGTGTTGGTTTGGACATTTGGTCTTTGAGTTGTTCTTAAATGTCCTGCCCCTTTTCAGGTCTCCACATGTGGCCTCCTCTCTGCCTAGCATGCCTATTTCATTCTTTATAAGTTTGACCATCACCCTTTCGCTACTAGTCCAAATATTGGAGTGTCAGAGAAGCCAACTTCCCATACTCAGTCTCTAATTAAATAATTTATCCTTTGATAACCTTTCTCTCCCAGATTGATGACAGGGAGATCTATGAGGGTAGAGAACAAGTTTTTTTTTTTTTTATGTTTGCTGCCATATTTCAAAATTATATGATAGAATCTTTACATAGTAGATGCCCAGTAAGTATTTTCTAAACATATGAATGAATGCACACATCATGAGCACTGAGTTTTGGAACTGTTCATTTCTTCTTTTTTGCTTTGGCTGTTTGGGAGCTCATACCCTCCTTGATTAACACTGCAATGTTTGTAAATGGCATGCATTTTTGCACTAACATTTCTCCAATCTATAATACTTTTCTTTCTTTGGTTGTACTTGTTTATTCTATATGCGTTATAAATTCTTACAGTCCACTCAGTGTTTTTAGAAGAAAAAGTAGCAAACAATTGAATATAGAAGTAGAAAACAGACAAAAAAGGGGAAATGTCAGTGCCTTTAACTTATTGCAAAAGGGATGTTTTATTTTGCTTTGTTTCAACTAAGAAAAGGCAAAAAATCCCCCCTAATCTGTTAGAAACACTTCTAGAATACAGAAGGTTTACCTCTGTCTTGAGTTGTTCCTTATTATTGGCAGGAGACAAGGGATATTGGGTGGCTGGGTCTGCTGGCGCACTGGATGGATGGTTCTGGACCTTCACTGAGTTCCATCCTGTCTGACTCTTCCCTAGACAGTTTGGGCAGAGCTAGCAGGAGCTTGTTGTGTTACTGTAAGAAGGAGAAAGAAATGAACTTGTCCTCTTGTGTTACAGATTCAGTGGTTCTTTCCTTTGACTCCGCTGGACAAACACTAGGCTCAGGTACCAATTCTTCCCCCCTCTGTCATCTTTTTGGCTCCCAATATCAGCTGTATCTATAGTGGATCTAACAAGGTGAAAGTATGTGGGGGAAGGCAAAGGACTATTACAGAGCTGTGGGAGTCTCCAGTTTCCTAGGGCTTCACAGTAGACCAAAAAGTAGAGGGACAGATTGTTTAGAGCATTTTTCCAGTTGCTTTGAAAGTGTGCACTGATTGGTTGGGCCTAGTAGTATACATTTGTTCTGTTAGCTACTGGGAAGGTGAAGCTGGAGGACCAAGTGTTTAAGGTCAGACTGAGCAAAGTTAGCAAGACTCTGTCACAAAACAAAACAAAAGTATGCTGTGATGCATAGCAACAAAATGTCCAGATTCACTGAGTGTGGTGGGGCACGCCTGTAATCCTAGCTACTCAGTAGGCTGAGATCTGAAGATCACGGTTCAAAGACAGCCTGGGTTCTAAAGAACAGTAAGACTCTTATTTCCAATTAATCACTAGAAAATGGGGAATGGGGCTATGGTTCAGGAGTAAGGTGGTAGCCTTGAGCTGAAGAGCTCAAGGCCAACTCCCAGGCCCCAGGGGTAGGGCAATAGCCTTGAGCTGAAGAGCTCAGGGGAAGTGCCCAGGCCCAGAGTTCAAGGTCCAGATAAAAGGATGTCTGTTTCCTGTGTTCATGTCCTACCACAGAGAGTGGGACATCGGGCATCAAGAGACTACAGCCTGGGCACAGTAGGCCTCAGGGCTTTCTTGTAGAGTGTGAAGCTCATTTGGTTTGCTGAGAACATATACTAATGTGTTTGTTTTGTTTTGTTTTGTTTATTTGACAGTACTAGGTTTTGAATTCGGGGCCTTTAGCTCGCTGGACAGGCAGCTTTGCAGTTGAGCCATACCTCCAGGCCACCATTCCGTGGAATGTTTATACACATTCTCCACATGCTAAAGTACTGACCTCCTCCAGGAGAGGAGTACCACTCTTGACTGTATACTTGTGTCAAATGCAGGCAAACAACGCATGCCCTCTTTTTGCTGTGTTTATAGTATAGGGCACACAGAGTGGTACATCATCCTTTGACTTAGACTCACCAAGCCAGAAGAGGACAGCTTTTCTAGTTGGGGGCAATCTACCTGCCCCATACCTCAGTACACGCTGGCAGTAAGCAAGGAAAGTGGCTGTTTTGACTCCTCAGCATGCTGACCCTGTTGGAGCTCTAACTGACTTTGTATGGGGAAAAGCATCATTATACATTAATCCCATGTATTTAGTGGATGTTGTATGCGTGTATGTGCATACACACATAAACACACCATTAAGTTCAGGCAGTTGTGGCAGAGTAAAGAAGAAAGATGCTCAGAGAATATGGTTATGGCCACTGTGCACCTACAACGTGTGCCTTGTGCTGAGGATTTCATGCACCTAACAGTTACTCCTCATGATTCATTGCTTTTAGACCTTTGGTTGTAGTAAAGAAACGCATGCTCAAAGATATGAAATAACCTATTCAAGGCCATTCAGCTCCATGTGAATCAAGAGCTCATCGTCTTCCCTTCCAGCTATTATCTCACAGCTCATATGCTTCACATACCTCCACTAAAGTGGTGCTTCAAAGCAGCACTTCCAGATAGAGTAGACAAACAAGAAGATGTCCCCAGTAGACCCAATAGTTGTGTCTATTTGTTATAGAAAGAGATTGGTTAGTTTACTACATTAAATTAGAGCATACTAATGTGGCTCATATCAAACATCATTAATGCTCATGTGTTCTTAGGTTTGTTGCCAGGAAAATAGAAATAGGGACAATAATTTTGCCTGTGAAATCTTAAATGAGACTTGAAATTTAAAAAAAAAAAAATGTCTAGCCAGGCACTGGAAACTCATGTCTATAATCCCAGCTACTTAGGAGGCTAAGATCTGAGGATCTTGGTTTAAAGCCAGCCCAGGCACAAAAGTCGATGAGATGTCTATCTCCAGTTAACCACCAGAAAACTGGAAGTGGTGCTATGGCTTAAGTAGTAGAGAAGTAACCTTGAGCTGAAGAATTCTGGGACAGTGCCCAGGCCCAGAGTTCAAGCCCCACAACCAAATTTAAAAAAGAAAAAAGAAAGAAAGAGGCTGAAAACTTTAAATTTGTCAGAGACTCACATATACCTAAGCATAATAAACCTCAAAATATCCATATCCAAATAAACCATAATCAAGGTTTTGAAAATTAAAACAATGAAACAAATGTTTTTTTTTAATCCTTAAAAACAAACATCTGTAAAGAAATAGATTCTCTTAATCAAAAGGTATTTAGATAGTGGTTGACAACGTTTATTTAATTCTTGTTGGTCGAGGGGCTTGAACTCAGGGGCCGGGCACTGTCCCTTAGCTTTTTTCACTCAAGGCCAGCACTTTACCACTTTGAGCCACAGTATCACTTCTGGTTTTCTAGGGATTCATACTTTCCTGCCCAGGCTGGTTTTGAACTGTGATCTTCAGCCTCCTGTGTAGCTAAGATTATAAGCATGAACCATTGGTGCCCAGCCTTGACAGAGGTTTTTATTCCAGAACAAAGAACTACAAAAACCAATGGGAATGAAGAAACAAATTAGAATCACAGAAATGAGTGAAAAACTTGAACAGGCACTTTGTGAAAAAAGAAACCCATGTGGCCAATAAATTTATATTAAGATATTCAATTATATTAGTATTTGGAGAAATGTAAACTAAAAACTTAATGAAATATCACTACATATCTCCTGAGCAGTAAAACTTGTAAAGTTTTAACAGTCTAGTGTGAATAAGGATATGATGCGGTAGAAACTCCTCTGGCTAGAGGGCAAATTGGTACAGCCATTTTTGAAAAATGATATTAGTATCTAGTTAATTTGAATATGTGGGTATGGGTGTGTGTTTTGTGACCTCACAATTTCCCCTTTAGGTATTTTACTACAGAATACACACACATGCACAAGCTGCGTGTATCAGAATAACTGCATTGGTTATATTGCCAAAAGCAATCCACATACTTAAAGTGAATATGCAAACTCTTAAAATAAGCAAACACAGAAACTTTTATGTATTTATGTATTTTAAAGACATTGTTAGGTGAGAGAAATCAGATAAAAATATATTACGTTTTCCCACTTATACAGAGTTCAAAAACAAGTAAAATTAAAGCATTTGTTTAGATGAAGAATTCAGTATTAAAACAAAAGCAAGGAATTAAATTCTATAATCACTGGGATGGAGATATTCAAAGGTATGTGTAAAGAGATAGGGACAGGGGCTGGGAGTTTGGCCTAGTGGTTAAAGTGCTTGCCTAGCATGCACAGAGACCCGGCTTCGATTCCTTGGTACCACATACATACAAAAAAGCCGGAAGGGTGCTGAGGCTCAAGTGGTAGAGCTCTAGCCTTGAGAAAGTCCAAGGACAGTGCTCAGGCCCTGAGCTCAAGCCCAGGACTGGCAAAAAAAAAAAAAAAAAAAAAAAAGAGATAGGGACATAGGAGCCTCTAGAATGCTGGTATCTTCTTTCTAGTTATCTAAGTGGGATTACTAGGGTTTTCCTTCTAAACTATGTACTTGGAGTTTTTTGGTGGGGAGTTGGCAGTACTAGGGTTTAAACTCAGGGTTTTGTGCTTGCTACTGCCCTGCCACTTGTTTCACACCTCTGCTCTTTGCTGGTTATTTGGAAATGCAGTCTAATAGGCTTTTTAAACTGGGGTAGCATCAAACTATCATCCTCTAGATTTCAGCCTCCTGAGTAGCTAGGATAACAGGTGTAAGCCACTGCTACCTGGCCATTCTCCATATTTTTACATGTACTAACTCAGTTTCAAACTCTTTAGATACTATTGTATCTCAAATTTTCAGTTTAAGGAATGGACATATAACTAAATATAATAACTTGTCCAACAGCAAACATCAAGTAAATTGCAGAATCAGGATTTGCAGTTAGGTACTCTGGGTTGAATCCATATTCTTATCCAAATAGTTCCTGCCTTTTCTAGTCTCATTAATTTTTAGTTCTTGATCCTTAGTTCTTTCAGAGTTATAAAAGGACCTTAGAGGTCATGTACAGTGGTCATGCTAATCCAAGCTACTTGGGAGGCAGAAATCAGATGGATCATAATTTAAGCCCAGCCCAGGTAATTAGTGAGATCCTCATTGCAACAGACAAGCTGAGCATGTTGGTCCACACCTGTGATCCTTGCTGTGCAGGAGGCAGTAGATAAGAGAGTCACAGTCTGAGGATGGCACTAGGCAAACATAAAATCTTATTTGAAAAAATAAGTGAAACAAAAAGGTTGGGGTTATTGCTCAAATTGCGCTATGTTCAAACCCCAGTTCACACACGAATATCTACGTACTGCTAGTTTTCATATTTAAATGGCTTGGACCATGGGATATGGCTCCCAGTAAAGGATAAATTAAAGGTGATTTAAAGTCAGCTTTAAATCAAAACTGTGTCTCAAGGCCTGGAGTTTGGCCTAGTGGTTAAAGTGTTTGCCTAGCATGCACGAAGATCCGGGTTCGATTCCTTGATACCACATATATAGAAAAAGCCGGAAGTGGTGCTGAGGCTCAAGTAATAGAGTTCTAGCCTTGAGAAAGTCCAAGGACAATGCTCAGGCCCTGAGCTTAAGCCCAGGACTGGCAAAAAAAAAAAAAAAAAAAGACTGTCTCTCAGTTTACCTTATTTGCAGTTCTGTCTTATTCATTTTCCCATAAAGCATTTGCAGCAGTTTTGCCATCTCATGCTCTGATCAGTCCTGGTAGGAGTCATAGGAGGAAGAGTTGGGCAGAGTCCTCATAGCAGCATTGGGCGTAGCACGTTGCTAAAAACATCTTAGAACTTTAGCAAGATAACTTTGGACTTGATTCCTGGTTTGCTTTCTTTCTGTTAGTGTGGATAACTAAAAATAAGAAAAAAAGATTCCAATTCCAGATAGGACAGAGTGAGTATATATATCCTGTCTTGGTCATTGAGTACAGCTAACAACCTGAACAGAATACATTTCAGAGCTATTTGAGGACTCTGAAGCATAACATAAATAGTAGCAGACAGATTGAGAAGAAATCCAGAATTTGGTACATTACCAAACTGACTGTGTATTTCCCAGTTTTCCTCCAGTGCTGTATGATCTGAATCCAGGACTCAGCCTAACACCTAGTGGACAGCAGGGCACAACAGAAATCTCTAGTTATGGTTCTGAGTGGGGAAAGGAATTCTAAGTCTCAGATGGAGGGGGAAAGCGCTTAGATTTTTTTTTTATTAAAGAATTTACTAACATTGATTTTTACATCATATTTCAAATGATGTGTTTAACAAACAAGTATTCAAGAAGGGAATCTCTATATACAATCACAGGCACTTAGTTTTTAGAACATAATCAAAATTAGGCTAAGAGTTTGTATATCATAGGTACGTATTAATCAATGTAATAAAACATGTCTATAGAGTCATAAGTTTTTATGTCTATGTAGTTGTGTTTATATTTCCTGTACCAGGTCCATATCATTGGGTATGCAAAACCTCTTAGATTTTTAAACTCCCTTTCTGTTTCCTCATGCACAGTCTCCAAGTGGTGCCACAGTGTTGGTGGCAGTGATAGTGGTGCAGTAAGGTCTAGAGGCTTAAAACCAAGAGCCCTCTTCCGAGAAGCTGTTGTCCCAAGAGGATGGAGTAGTTTGGTTGCTTTTTTCTCTCTCTGCTTCCTACTGCTTGGCCTTAGGTTAGGAAATTCATAGCAGAATGTGTTAACTAGTTGTCTGGCAGGACCAAGAAGGGAGCCCAAGAAAGCACAGGGGAGAAAACAGAGAGTGAGGAGATAATCAAAGAAAGCAACCGCAAAGAGAAAGAGAAGTGATCCAAGGGACAAACCACTTCTCAAGTCCCAGCCTTGACACTGGGTGGCTCACAGAGAGGACACATCAGAACAGGCTTTGAAAGTGGAGTTGACATTGAAGTCACAGCCCACCAAGGGCTGGTCTCAACTTGCTGCCTGCACCCAACCTGTTCAATTGTCTTCTGAAACAAAAATAACACCCTCCACAGCATTTAAACAAGACCTAGGACTTTTTACATTTTTTATTTTAAGATATTTTCATAGCGTGATATTCAAAATATCTAGGATGTAAGCCAAAAATTTACTATCTTATGATGAACTAGAAAAATCTCAACTTACATGGCAAAGATAACATCTGGTGAGATAGCACAGATGTGGGAATAACTCAGCAAGACGTTATTGTAAAAAGTGCTCCTAAAAAAGGCAAACATAATTGAAACTAACAAGACAGAAAAATTTTAGCAAAAATGTGGGGTTTTTTTTGTTTTTTTTTGTTTTTTTTTTGCCAGTTCTGGGCTTGGGCTCAGGGCCTAAGCACTGTCCGTGGACTTTCTCAAGGCTAGCACTCTACCACTTGAGCCTCAGCACCACTTCCGGCTTTTTGCTATGTATGTGGGGTACTGAGGAATCGAACCTGGGTCTTCATGCATGCTAGGAAAGTACTCTACCGCTAGGCCAAACTCCCGGCTCCGCACTAAATAAAAATATGAGATGACATAAAAACCAGTTTATTTAAAAATAAAACAGTAGAAACAATCCAATTTGTCCAACAGGAGAAAAAAAATTTAGAAATTGAACAGAGCTTCAGGGACTTGTGGGACAGAAATTCAACTTACCCTTCATAGATGATATGATTGCCAAATGTATAAACCCAGAAAATTTATAACAAACAAAACTAACAACTAATAACTGAGTCAAGCAAAATGATTCATATATAAGGACAAAACACATAAGTTATTTGTATTCTTATATACTATTAAAGAATTGAAAAACTTTAAAAAATGTACAGTAACTTCGAAAACATAAAATTATTGTATATAAATCAAATTAAATTTGTATAGGGTGTGTATGCAAACTAGTTCATTTTTATTTTTTTTCTTCCCCCATCTATCTAACTCTACCACAAACCTAGGGATGGAAATGTGGCTTGGTGGTTGAGTGCTTGCCTAGCATGCATGAAGTCCTGTGTTCAGTTTCTCAGTGCTGTGGTGCTGTGGCTCAGGTGGTAGAGTATTAGCCTTGGACAAAAAAGAAGCTCAGGGACAGTGCCCAGGCTCCGAGTTCAAGCCCCAGGACTGACAAAAACAAACAAAAGCATAAAATCAAAACCCACAAACATAGGAGTCACCTTAATTGTTCCTCATCCTTCACCCATTCCCATTTTCTAACTTCAGAATGTGTCCTTATCCAGCCACTTCTTTCTAGCACTCACTGTTCAAGGTCTATCTCCTGGACTAATAAAAAGCCTTCTAACTGAGCTGAACTCATGAGAAGTCCCTTCTCATTGTACTTATAATAGTATTCTATAAACATAAATCAGGTTATGTCTTATTACCACTGAAATCTCTTCAGTGGCCTCATAGTACACATGGAATAAAGTCCCAGGTGTAGCACTAAGGCTGTACTTAATGACTCTTTATCTCCAAAGTTACACAGTAGTTCACTTCCACCCACTGCCCTCAAGCCACTATACCAAGATGCCAACCCCTTTCCTGTTTCAGGGCTTTTGTAGTTACTGTTTACATTGCTCCTAGCTCCTGAACTAGTGACTATCTTACAGCTTCATTCCAAACTCACCCTCCAGAAAGGCCTTCCCAGACCACTTTATCCAAAGCAGGCTATTTTCCTGATATCCTGTCTTCTGAAAAACTCTTACTTTCATTTGTCTTTAGCCCTCAGACTTTGAAAGCATCTTCTTATTTATTACATTCCATCAGTCTCTCCTACTAGAATATAGGCTTCATTTGGCCAGGGCCTTATTTGACTTGGTAGAACAGTTTCTGACAAATGGTAAGTGCTTAGTAAATATTGACTGAAAAGTAGAACATTAGAAACATTAGAAAGTAGAACATTAATAGAACATAAGAAAACATAAGTAGGACATTAGAAAAAGTATTAATCACTTAATGAATATTTAAGGATAAATAAGTAATGTTACATCATGCAGTGGAGTATGTGGTCATTATATTGACATGTAATATGTCCACAACAGTCTTGCAACTGTTCTTCCCAAACTGGCCTGGAAACACAATCTTCCTGATTTTAGCTTCCCAAATAGCTTTAGATGCTAGGCACACACCACTTCACCTAGCTCTGAATTGAGACGAAGTCTTCCAAATATTTCTTCTGGGCTAGCCTAGAACCTTGATTCTCATGATCTCAGCCTCCGCAATACCTAGGATTTGGGTGTAAGCTACCAGCACCTAGCCTGAAGTCTTCTTTACAAGGGCACTAATCTCACTCATTAAGGCAGAGCACTCATAAAATAGTTACCACCTAAAGGTCCTTTTTTTTGGGGGGGGGGAATCCTGGGGCTTGAACTCAGGGCCTGAGCACTGTCCTTGGGCTTTCTCAAGGCTAGAGCTCTACCACTTAAGCCACCGTACCACTTCTAGCTTTTTCTGTGTATGTGGTTTCAGGAAATCTAATCCAGGGCTTTGTGCATACAAGGCGAGCACACTACCACTAGTCCACACTCTTGGCCCGAGGTCCTACCTCTTATGAGCATCATTTTGAGGATTTCCATATGTAAATGCTGCAGAAGACACCAACATTCAGCCAAAGCTGTAAGGATATCTGCCTTGCTAACCTACCAGGTGGCAAGCTCCATGCAATTGAAGCCACAAACTATTTAGTGAATCATTTTTTTCTAATTTCTGTGCCAGCTGTTCTTTGACATGCTGTCACTCATGATCCTACATTTTAGTGAGGACGCCCTGGTATGGTGTGAATGCAATTGATATCACGAATACAAGTGAATTCACCTCAGTTACTCAGCCCTAGACATCACGTGCTGTTTTCCTAGGACAGATACAACGATCTTTTGGCCTTTTGCTTATGCAGGGGCCAGGGCTCTTTTCATAGCCTGTGATCTTTCACTTGACAACAGAAAGGTCCTATAGTCATTGGTCCATTGGTCCCTTACAGTGGTGCTACATTGGGGCGTAGCTATGGAGAGCCTGTCCCCCATGGGTCTCTGTCCTGTCAGACACCTCTTGCCAGACCTCTTATCTCTCTCCCTCTCCCTCTCCCCCTCTTCCTCTCCCTCTCTCTCTCCCCCCCTCTCTCTCCCTCTCCCTCTCTCTCTCTCTCTCTCTCTCTCTCTCTCTCTCTCTCTCTCTTTCTCTCTCTCTCTCTCTCTCTCTCTCTCTCTCACACACACACACACACCCCACACATGTTAGTTACTAGGTTAGTTAATTTAGTCTAGGTCACTGGGGTTTGCTGTTTGTTTTATAAAACAGCTTTTCCTATTTTAGTTTGTCTTTGATTAATTGATCTCATGTTGAGTTTTATTTCCCTGGCTTGAAATGATGTGGGAGTCATTTGCACTTTGGCCAGCCCCTCTCTCATGATTCATATGTGGCATGGCTTGGGCCTTTTGACATCACCCCTGGGGCAATGGGTAGGAGACGTAATTGCTTTCACATCAGCTCTCCTAAGATGAAGGTCTATTTTTTATTTCCTGTGAGAGTCAGTGTGTCATAAAGAAAAGAAGATTTAGACCTGATTCAGAGTTAAACCTGATTTAGCTTCCCCTCTAGTCCTTTAATTGGGGGGATCTTAAATATGTTACTTCCCCTTTCCCTGCCTCATCTAAAAAATGTACATAAACCGTGCCTTTGTCTTGGTGGGCCTGAACCATGATCTTCCAGCTTATACTTCCTGCCATATGTGGGGCGACAGGTACAGGCCATCACAACTTTTTTGTTGAGCTGTGGTCTCATAACTCCCTCCACACCCCTTTTATCGGCTGGTCTTAAACCATGATCTTTAAAATCTACTGTCTAGTAGTTTGCATTCCATACATGAGCTATGGGCAGCTGGATCCTATTAATCCTTTTTAATGATACTCTGTTTAAAAATATGCAGTGGGGTGGGCGCTGGTGGCTCACACCTATAATCCTAGCTACTCAGGAGGCTGGGATCTGAAGATCTCGGTCCAAAGCCAGCCCAGGCACTAACGTCTGTGAGACTCTTATTTCCTAGAAAACCAGAAGTAGCACTGTGGCTCAAAGGGTAGGGCAGTAGCCTTGAGCTGAAGAGCTCAGGGACAGCATCCAGGCCCAGAGTTCAAGTCCCATGACTGACCAAAAAAAAAAAAAAAGTCAGTGGTTATCATTAGAAATAAATTTTGTTCACCCAAGTAGCTAATAAAAAATAAGCTGTTTTTACACTGGTGTAGAAATTTACAATAATTAAATTCTATTTATAGCATACAACCATTTTTTCTCTCAAAATGATGATATTGGAATTTCTTACAGCAATACTATAAACAATCAAATCTAGTGTCATTCTCTTATCTTAAGTATCTCAATGCAAAGTTCATTGCAAAATTTACCCTAATTTTCAGAGTACTTATGTGCATCTGGTTTAGAGACTATAAAGGCTACAGTAACTACGAATATGCATGAATACAGTATATGCGAGGACAGGTGTTTTGTCCTCTGCCTGCAGCTATGCTCCAGAGGGTAACCTTACCTAGCCTACCCATGTCTGCTCTGAGACTCTTAGGCAATCCTCTGCTCCAGGAGCTCCAGGACAGGTGCTCTTTCAGCTCTTTCAACCTTGGCTAGAGGCTTGGTTCTGTGCTAGAGACCTTGTTCTAACTGTAGTGAGGACTTCTTCCTGAGATAGGAGTCTGTAATTTCCCTGAAACAGTGACCTGTGAACCCCTGGGGGCAGAGATTCCCTGGGCCATTTCAGGTGGTCTTTCAAGTCATAATTATCACATAATGCTACCAAGATTTTCCTTCCTTTTTCCACTGATGATTCTAAAGAAAGACTGGGTACTCCTTGTATTTTTTTTTTTTTTTTTTTTGCCAGTCCTGGGCTTGAGCTCAGGGCCTGAGCACTGTCCTTGGACTTTCTCAAGGCTAGAGCTCTACCACTTGAGCCTCAGCACCACTTCCGGCTTTTTTCTATGTATGTGGTACCAAGGAATCAAACCCGGGTCTTCGTGCATGCTAGGCAAGCACTTTAACCACTAGGCCAAACTCCCGGCCCTCCTTGTATTTTTTAATGAAACTATGCACCTGCACTAAACTATACTTGTAGAAATTGTCACCTATTTTTTTTTTTTTTGTGGCCACACAGAGAGAAAGGGAGGGAGAGTGAGAGGGAGGGAAGGAGACTAGTTTGAATGAAGCAGCAGAGATTACTTATTTGAAGTGCTGAGGATTGAACCCAGGGCTTCACATATGCTAGACAAGCACTCTACCATTTAGCCAATACCTGTAGCCCAGCAATTATTAAATTCATTTGTGTTCTTCTTTAAGTACACAGTTTTAATATTCAGTGTAGTGAAGTAAGTATTCATGGCACCTTTGCTGATTACTGAGTACAGCAGTTGCCTTAAGGAAAAATGCTGGTGTGCCTGTGTTGCCAGCCAAACTCTACATTTTTCATGGAATAACTATTTTTACTTAAAAGAACAACCTTTGGCCAGACTGGCATTTGGAACTTCATAGTTAGACAGACATTTCCTCATTGATGACAGTGAGCATATTCCTTCAGGGGAAGTAACTGGCAGTGTTTGTTGCCAGTGATTAAATGGGAACATTCTAGTGAGATTTGGGAAAATGTTTCTGCTGGATAACTTCCCAGTACTTAATTTAATCAGACAAAAATGGGGGAGTGACCCTTTGTTGGGCCTCCCAGGTGGTCAGTATCAGAAATATCCCCTGCATTCTTGAAAACAAATATGCATTCTCCATTTGTTACATGTAAGGTTCTCTGTCAGTTCAGGTTTAGTAATTGCTCTGTCACATCTGAATTCTCACAAATTCAGTGATCTTTTAAAGCAGTTTATGCATTTCTCATCATGATTCAGGATAATTGTGTTTGTCCCTGTAATTCTGTTGATTCTGCTTTGTGTAAGAAAGGTATTATTAGGTGCCTACACACTTGGATGTATGCCATGGTTTTGTTTAAGCCCAGTTTTCAAAGCTTTCAGAAGTTTGTATAATTTCTCCATTTCCTCCCCCAATAATTTGTCTAAGTCTTTACTGTGACTTAAAAGACAACATTCTTTAAAGGGCCAATGGAAGAATTAACAGTTAATTTCAAAGGCTTTAGCATCTGGAAAAGCACTTGTCGGTCCTCTTCTCTTCTCTGTTGCAGGTGCAGGAGGAAAATGGCACAGATTTGTATCACCCAGGCCATTTCCCACCAGGCACCCAGCAGAGGACGTGTGCTCCTCAGTGGTGGTTCCTGTAATCCTGGGTGGAGGCAGGAAGCCTAAGCCAACCAGACTAAACATTTCTCCTTCATGGCAGCTGCTGGCTTGTTTGTTGCCTGAGAGGAGAGCCTCTTCTGGTGATAAGAAAGCTTCATATGAATATCTGTGTTCACTGTGTCTGGTAATATTCTAGGATGACAATTCCACGTTTTTATTACAAATTTGGGATCTGTGCATGCTGGCAAGACTAAGACTTTCCTGTCAGCTACCCTGTCACCTATCCTGGCTTTCCATTTAGCTCTCTCTCTCGTGTACACCTCCTAAAGATTATATTAAGCTTTCCTTCTAATCAAGAAACTGAACAATGCAAATATCAGATCCTCAGAAATATGAACATGTGGCTGGAGCGAAGATCAAAGCCTTAGTCAGGTAGAATCCATGATTAGAGGCTCAAAAAGTCTTTGTAGAGGGAGTTCATAGTCCAGGCCTTCATAAATAATGAGAAGGAATTACTCTGGCAAATTGGGAGTTCTCAGTAGATATTATTATCAGCTCTAAATGAGGCGTCAAATTCTAAACAAAAGAAAAGCCCCAACCAAGCCAGTCATAGTGGCTTATACCTGTAATCCTAGCTACTCAGGAGGTTGAGATCTGAGGATTGTGGTTCAAAACCAGCCCAGGCAGACTCTTCTTTCCAATTTAACCAGCAAAAATCCAGAATTGGCTGTATAGTTCAAGTGGTAGAATGCCAGCCTTAAGAGAAAAACCCAAGCAAAAGTGCAAGGCCCTAAGTGCAAGCTCCAGTACTGGCACCAAAAATCAAAACCCAGAAAAAGGAAAAAAAAAAAAAAAAAAGGAAAGCTACAACTACTATGTAAGACAAGGCAATCTAGTTCTAAAATTTCTATTATAAGTGACTATAATTTTTATTATCCTAGAGGTATCAAGAACTCCTCTGGACTTTCCATATGAAGAACATTTTAAGGGGACAGGAGTGAAAATGAAGGTGATTTCTGTGGTTATCCCCCAATCTATTTTGAATGTATAAAAAACCTGCTGCACTGACTTAACAAGGCAGTTAGCATGGTTCGGTTTTGTTTGTGTGTTAATGGTTTCCATACCAAGCTTTGGGTAGAACCAGAGTGCTTAGGGCTTCGAGGGCTGCCAGAGCACACCAGCATGTCATCAGGCTTCCCGCTCTCCCTCTTCTAACTTTACCTTCTGGAGGAGCTTTCTTCGTAACTCTGGTAGCATGACACCAGCAACTGATAGATGAATATCTTCAGCTTTGCTATGAAAAAGCCACTGCAACTAGGTCCCCTCAGTTCTGATGGCAAAATCCCAGGGAAAGGGCCCGCTTGCAGCAACTTTTCTCTCCTGACCTCAGACGTTGAGGAGAGAGGTTAGTGAAAATGATGAGTCCCCATGATAGACATGGTTAGAAGGAGCAGTTTCTCTCCATAAGTACCTTAGATACCTGACCCAAG
This sequence comes from Megascapheus bottae, assembly GCF_031878675.1. Classification (NCBI taxonomy): domain Eukaryota; kingdom Metazoa; phylum Chordata; class Mammalia; order Rodentia; family Geomyidae; genus Megascapheus; species Megascapheus bottae. The sequence goes on along the minus strand of NC_143514.1, from coordinate 56,386,724 downwards.
GAAGAGAAGGCCTGGTTCCTTTCTCTTTTCCTCTTCTCCTAGTTGTTAGCTTCAATTTCTACCCTTGGGATAGCTAGAATGGAGAGAAAGCACCAGGAGCACTCTCTGGATCTAGCATGTGTTTAACGCTATCTCTTATAGTCATTTTGCAGACCCTGTTCACCTTGGGTACCTTGCCTCAATCTTGCTGGTCACTTTCATAGCTTATAGGAGTCCAGACATCTGCTCCTGCCTCTAAGCAGCTTGTTGGGACTTGTTAACCACCAGGTAGCTGTTTTGGGAAAGTCATTAGACACCCCTATCCTAGCCCATTCACACATCCCTTTCTGCAGTAGATTTTGGGAACACTGGCTAGCTACTCTCGCCTACATGCTACTCTCTCCTACACTTGGCCAACCCATCTCACTATGCTCTTAGATTTGTCAAGTAGAAAGCCCTTAAATTTTATTTTGAAACAGTCTTGCTAAATTGCCCAGCATGGCCTCATTTGCTGTCCTTCTGGCTCAGCCTCCTGAGTAACTGGAATTGTGGTCATGTACCATGCCTGGCCAGAGTTTGTGTTTAATACAGTTATAATAAGTGCTATAATATGCTGCAAAGGGAATTCTATGTTCCTTCTCTGATGCAGTTGTGTTTTTGCTTGACTTCCCAGATGTTTGCGCTTACAAGAGGAAACACCCTCACAGGCTTCTCCGAAAGGCATCTACCAGGGCATGGGAGCATTGTGGGTGCTTAGGTCTGAGGAATACCAGTCACCCCAAGGTTGTCACCATATAGAACAAGTGACACATATCTAGCAAGTTGATAAGATTTCCTTTGCATGGGAGGACAACATAGGAATGATAAAAGAGTTTTAAATTTCAAATTTTTTACAAGTTGTGGTTTTTGTTTGTTTTCATTGAAGACTTCTTTGTTTTTCCTACCAATTTTTAAAAGTCCTTGATTTGTTAAGGCAAGTCTCATTTATTTGAATCATAGCAAATCAGGATTATGTGAAGAAAGTATCACTTGCCCAGGGAAATTCTCTTGGGAACCCAGGTAATTTCTGTTATGTGTCCTAGTTGGTATCTTCAGTGTTAAAATGGTCATCTTTTCTCACTGCAGCTCAGCTGATTGGGGAAGCCAGCAGTCTGGCTTCACTGACCTTGCAGAACGACTCCCGTGTAGTACTTGGCAGCGGGTATAACTTCCCTCTCTTGGTCATTCATTGCTTACTCTGTCTGTAGACAGAGTTCCTCGAAAGCCATGCTTCCCAGCCTTTCCCATCCAGCTTTTCATCTTGATATTGTATTTTATACTCAGAGTGAGCCAGCCAGCTGACAACTGCAATCATAGACTACCCACACATACTCACCAATCGTTCAGTATAAGAAATAGTCCTATGGTACTTCCATCATTTTCCTTATGCAAAATGCTTTGGTTTGTTTGTTGACACTGTGAACCATGAAATCAGTACTTTGCATTTAGTTTTAGCCATGGAAAATCTTGGGGACAGATCTGTAATTTTGCACCAAGCACCTTTGCTGTTTTCCCCCCTCTTAATTTTTTTAAAGGTTATTGTTCATACAAGTCTGTAAAACTGCTTCAACCTCACTTTATAATGAGGCAAGCAAAATGTTAATGAAATATTTGTTGCAAATATCTTACCAAATTATTTTTTAAGATTATCAGAGATTTCTTCTTTATATAATCAAGAGATATCAGTTCTCTGTGATTAGCAGGGAAAGAATTGCTATTGTGACTTGAAGACCCCTTAGCTACTAACATCTTTATCCCACAGTTACCCTGGCTCATTCAGCAAACATTGTGTTCTGAGCTTAGAAAAAAGAGATTGCCTCAGATCTCTTTTTTTCTCCAGGGTCCATTTCATTGTTTTCCAAATTCTAGTATGCAGGAAGGCATTTCTAGACCTGGTTGAAAATACTGTTTTCATTGAATCTGGCTGTTCACAAAATAGATGCTCAACAAATATTTTGAGTTAAATTTACTTGTAATTTACATATTTAGTTCTGTTATTTGAAGCAGTTGAATTAGATTCTTGTCTAAGGGCTCTCTTCCCCTGATCTAGGTTTGGGAAATGTAACCTGTTAATAGCAGCAGTGGTTTGACCTCAGTGACATTTTCTGCTTTTCTTTTTCAGAGTATGATCGGTTGGGCTTCCTTCTAAAGTTGGACTCTAAACTGTGAGTAGAATGAGCAAATGCCTCCTCACTGTGGTAGCCTGTGCTGAGGTCTAACTTTGAAGGGTAACCTCACTCCCCCCCCCCCCCCCCAGTTGTTGCAAGCATCTGCTTGCAGGCTGGCAACAGAATGTTGATGCATGCTGTAATCTGCAGGGGCCTGGGCAAGATGGAGTGATGGGTACAAATATAAAGTCTTAAATTTGCCTCACTAATGATGCAGCTCATTAGTGGAGGAGGCCACTGCCAAGAGTTAAGGGACCAAGAGGTGTGTCCCTGGAAAAGCTCCTAGAGTAGAAAGCAGTTGAGTTACAAAGTTATAACTTAAAGTTGGTATGATTAATCTACTGTCTTCTCCAGCTTCAAATTCTGTCATTCATGCCACAGATTAACCTGCCTCTCCCTTTCTCTCTGTAGATCTTATTACTTGTACCTGGAATTTCCTTTCATTGCTGGTCCTCTTAGAAAACAACAATTTCATTTCTTCCCTATACAACATTAATCATCTCTTTATGTTTCCTTTGAATTTTCCACTTGTTACCAATCATCTTTCTATACTATAATTGCCATGATTATTAATTTTTTAATGACACAAGCTCAGAGCCAGTCACAGCTTTGTTTAAATCCCAGGTTACCAGCCCCGCACCAGTAATCCTCATGCCTGTAATCCTAGCTACTCAGGAGGATGAGATCTGAGAATCATGGTTCATAGGAAAGTCCATGAGACTCTTACCTCCAACTAATCACCTAAAAACTGGAAGTGGCAATGTGGCTCAAAGTGGTAGAGTGCTACCCTTGAGCAGAAGAAGCTCAGGGACAGTGCCCAGGCTCTGAGTTCAAGCCCTAAGACAGGCAAAAATAAAACAAAACAAAAAAATTTCCAGGTTACCACTTATTCTCTTTGTAATTTTGGGCAAGCTGCTTAACCACTTTGAATCTATTTCATGTATAAAATATGATGACAATAGACATACTTTTCAGGATTGTTGGAAGGATTAGGATTAGTTGAAGTGATTAACTCATAGGGGACTTTCAAAATACTGAATATTTAATCTTCCAAGATTCTTCCCTGTTCTAGCCTTCTTGGTCTTTCTAGAGGTTAGGATAGCACAGGTACATACATGTTTGTAAGTTAAGTCAGTATACCTGTACGTAGGTAAATGGATGGATGATAAGTGGATAGCTGTGAACTTCACCATTTGGCTAGCATGCTTAAACAATTCCATTACTACCTCCTAAGGCTTGTTTCTGGGTGAAATCATCTTCATGTACCTATGTCCCTTGTCCTGATCAAGACAAACATAATGGAAAATGAGAATTGCATCTCCTTTCTTCTCTTGCATAAGGTCTTATCCATAGTACCTCAGATGGTGTTGGTAATACCTGCACACCAGGAGCTATTGGGTTTTAATGATTTATCTGGCATCTGCCTCCTTTTCTTAGAATCTGGTACCTCAGACTATGAGTTCAGACATACTAACTCTCCTAGCTTTGATTCATCATGGAGGTAATTAGAAGAGAAGAATGTTCTATTCTCTTCAGAAGGCTAGAGGAGAGAAGTCAGCCACATGTTACTATCTTGTACTAGAAAACTGTGGGCTTCACTCTTAGAAAAGTCTTAATTTACTATCTAGGGAATGGGGCTTGGTTATACTAGAAAACTGTGGGCTTCACTCTGAGAAAAGTCTTAATTTAGTGCTCTGGGATAAAAAGAAAATGCATGAAGTATAATTGATAATAAAACACCAGCAGAACAGAAAAGATATAGTAATTACTAAGTTGAATCACATTGATGAATAAAGAACATGTTATTGAGGACATGCTAACTACAGAACGTAAGCTGCCTTCAGCAGTGAGGGAAGAGGGTATGCCTGCTCTGCTGTCCTGACAGTTACATTCTGCAAAGGTTGGTTTGTAGCTTGCTGCTGAATACCAGACTGGTTTGATGGACCACCTGAGTCAACTTGGTCTTTGGCCAAGTTGTTGGCTTGCCCCATTTCATTTGACCCACAGTAAAGTACAAACTAGAACTTTCTTGCCTCTTGCTACAAAGGCTTTTCCATTCAGTGTTTCCCTCAATGGAATATATAGACAGGTGAAATGTCTTCCAGGGAGAAGTTTCTTTTCTTTTTGAATATATTTTTATTGTAATTAATAGAAAGGTTACATTTTATTCACCAGATAGAAGGTACACTACTTCACAAACATTGCTACTCTTTCTCATGTTTTTGTCCCCATTTCCCTCCCCCTACACTCATCTTGTTTTCCCCCATTCCCTCTCCTATTTCAGATCAATAAACATATGCAATATATCAGATAACAAGGTAAGATACCATAACAATATGATATTACCAAGGGACAGCAAAAGAGATGAGAAATAACCTAGTACATTAAGAACAGCAATCACACATTATATGGCTTTTGTTTCTATATTCTGGAGGTCCTTTCATTTAGCTTCATCCTATATGGCCTTATGCATCTAGGTTTTGCCCTATTGTAAACCTCTGCTAGGAGAGTTCAAGGTTTATACTAATTATGACAAATGAGGGAAACCACTGAGCCTATGTCCCGTTGAGTCTGGCTTATTTCACTTAATATGATTTTTCCTGAGTCTTTCCATTTCCTTACAAATGGGGCGATGCCGTTCTTTCTGATGGCAGCATAGAATCCAGGGAGAAGTTTCTAAGTTAAAGTTTTGCTTTGAAGAGTAATTCTTTAGCAAACTGTTGATATCTCTTTGCAGGTCTTTCTCTGTCTATGTTTTGTTCATTTCTGATGTATAGGAAAGGACCTGAACTTGGATAAGGATGAACTGGATTTGAATTCTACAGCTTAGTGTTACATGGCCTTAGTATTACATTTTAGCTTTCTGCGTCCTAATTTTCCTTGGTGGAAAATATAATTAGCTTGTACTTCCTATAGGTTTATGAGGAATTATTTGAAAAGATTATATAAATTGTGTATAAGTAGTTGAGTAGTAACTCACACCTGAAATCCTTCTACTCAGAAGGAACAATTGAGGAGGGTGATAGCTCAAGGCGAATCTATCTAAGTAAAATGTTTTCAAGGCTACATCTCAACCAGTAGCTGGGTCCAGTGGTGCACATCTGTCATGATAGCATGAGGTAGAAATTGGTAGGACTGTGGTTCCAGGCCAGCCAGAGCAAAAGTTTATAAGACTTACTTTCTAAAGAAAAAGCCTATCATCTCAACTAAGTATATAAATAGTATTATTGTCTAGGCAAGTCCGGGCAAAAAGTGAGATTTTTGCCTCAAAAATAATTTGAGCAAAAAGGGCTAGAAATTTGGCTAAGGCTGCAGAATGCCTGCCTGGCAATCACAAAGCCCTGAGCTCAAATCCCAGTGCCACCAAATAAAATTATGAGGCTTAAAAATTAAGGGCTTAAAAAAATTAAGGGCTTAAAAAAAACTTATCTTCACTTGGGTTAATTAGCCTGCAGCATCAACATTTACATGTTCTTGAAATTTTTCAGCCATTTTGTTCTTTAAAAATTTCTATGCCCCTCTCTCTACTCTGCTACTATCTGTATTACTTTTCTATTACTGGTCAGATTTTGACACTCTCCTTTTAGCCTCTGGATCTGTTGCTTCCAAATTTGCCACCTTTTGATCCTTTCCACACTATAATCCTGAGAAGACTCACAATAAGGATAAACTAGAAAATCTGTCCCACCCCGCAGAATGCAGGAAAGATTACCATAGCTCCCAATGAATTGGTGTAAAAGTCAGCAAAACAAAAGCACTTGGTATTTGATGCCAGGATTCTCATTCAAGAGTTCTAGGGTCTCCTGAGCCCATGAGCTCAGCACAAATTGTTCTAAACTTGGCAGTGCCTCCTGGCAGAAGCAAAAAATCTCCAAAGAAAGAGGTATATTCTTTACCTGACTTATGTAATTATAACCTCACGATATACCACCTTCATAATAACAATAACAATTTTTTAGAAAATGTGTGGATTTCTCACAGGTAACTATTTAAGGAAACCAGTGCTGAGTATAATAATAATAATAATAATAATAATAATAATAATAATAATTAAATACACAAGGAACCAAGTTCTTCTAAGTGAGAACCATGAAGAACAATGGGCAACAAAGAAGAACTCTGAAAGATTTCACATATTAGAATTATGAAACACAGTTTATAAGTAAATAAACAAATTACATTTAAAGAAATAAAAGAGGGGCCGGGAGTTTGGCCTAGTGGTAGAGTGCTTGCCTAGCATGCACAAAGGCCCGGGTTCGATTCCTCAGTACCACATACATACTGAGGCTCAAGTGGTAGAGCTCTAGCCAAGGACAGTGCTCAGGCCCTGAACTAAAGCCCAGGACTGGCCAAAAAATAAATAAATAAATAAATAAAATAAAGGATAAAACTGAATTGTGTACATAGGATTGGGAAGTACAGTTAAATGTTGTGACTTATGCCTACAATCACAGCTATTCAGGAGTCAAAAATTGAGAGGATTGCTATTGGAAGCCAGCTTAGCCAAAGTTAGTGAGACTCAGTCTTCATTGACACATCTGAGGCTTGAACTTGGGATTCACAAGCTTGCTTGACATTTTTACTCATACCTGGCACTCTACCCTTTGAATCTTCTTACTGTCTTTTTATATGCTAACTCATAACCTCATGCTTGTTTGGATTGCTTGCTTCCCTGGTACTTTACTCCCCTGAGCCACTCCTCCAGCACATCTTTTTGCTGGTTATTTTGGAGATGGAGTCTCTCAGATTATTCTTCCTGGGCTGGCTTCAAGCTGCCATTCTGAGGATCTCAGCTTCCTGAGTAGATAGAATTACAGGTGTGAGTTACCAGCCTGTCAGCTAAAACCTTACCGTTTAACTTCAAGATGTGGCATTCAAAGACAGTACTTCTTGGTGATTAAAAATTGGGCTGTGTCCATGCCACCATTGGCTCCTGTTTTCTTAGTTATTCAGGAGACAGGTCTGAGGATTGCAGGTCAAAGCCCAGGCAGGAAAATCCAATCCATAAACTACTTCTGTGCTGTGGCTCAACTAGTAGAATGCTAGCCTTGAGCAAAAAACCTTAGTGACAGCACCCAGGCCCAAGTTCAAGGCCCAGGACTGGCACAGAAGGGAGAGGGACCATGAGCCAGGTGCCAGTGGCTCACACTTGTAATCTTAGCTACTCAGGAGGCAGGAGGCTAAGACCTGAAGATCATGGTTTGAAGCCAGCCCAGGTTGGAAAATTAATGAGACTCTTACCTTCAGTTAATCACCACAAAGCCAGAATGGAGCTATGGCTCAAGTATAGAGTACCAGCTATGAGCCCAAAAGCTCAGACACAGTGCCTGGGCCCTTAATTCAAGCCCAAGGACTAGGGCACACGCACAGGCATACATGCGTATACAAAATAGGCCATGATAATAGTCAAATCTCTTTTTAATTTTTTGTTGGTCCTGAGGCTTGAACTCTGGGCCTGGATGTTGTCCCTGAGCTCTTCAGCTCAAGGCTACCACTCTACCCCTTGAACCACAGTGCCACTTCTGGTTTTCTGGTGATTAATTGGAGATAAGAGCCTCACGGACTTTAGTGTCTGGGTTGGCTTTGAACCATGATCCTTAAATTTCAGCCTCCTGAGTATTTAGGATTATAGTCGTGAGCCACTGCATCCGGCCCTAGATTTTATTTCTTGCCTTACTCAGTAAATATTGCTCAAAATCCACCTACTGTATGCTTTGTAAATAGTACAGAAGTGAAAATTGTAATCCATATGCATAGCTGTATAAGATTTATTGGCGAGGACATCTTGTAACTAAAATCCTAGTGAATGGGAGGGAGTGGATGATAAGAACATCAAGGGAGTAAAGCTTAGTATTTCTGGATTGCATAAGCAGCAAACAGATTAAAAAAAAAAACAGAATGGTTATGGATGGTGGTTTGAACACATAAAAAGTGTATGAAGATGACAGGCATTCCCAGGGTTCATGATGATAGATGAAGACTCATCACAAAGGACGTTAAACATGATGCCTTCAGAGGAGCCCTGGGTTTCTTTGAGATCAAAAGATACAAGGAACATTCACTGAAGAGGCTGTCAATACCAAGGAGCAGGATCTCATAGAATATAAAGGAGAGAAGCAATGACATGAGCTTGAGAAAATGAGGTAGAGAGGTATAACCAGAATGTGGGCCTGGTAAGTCTGTGAGTACTACCTTAAGGATGCCCAGAATTTATCCTGTCTATCTCTAGGGTTGGGCTACTTAATACATACTCCTAAAGCTAAGGATTCAAATCTGGTCTTTCAAGAGACTCCAGGCTCTCTGAAGAGTCTGCTATGTGACTGTTGTTGAAGATCCTGCAGGTTTAAGTGGATAGTTAGGGTAGGACTCACAGATAGGCATTGTGTGAGCAAAAACTCGAAGCAATGCAAGGTGATCACTGTCTTTATCTCAGGGCAAAGCATTCCAGGCAGAACCTTAAAGAAATCTCAGTCTCAGGAAAAAAACAACACCATGCACCAGAAATGTGCCCTTTGGTCTGGGAGAATGTTCAGGCATTTAGACCCTTTGAAGGAACCATATCCTGATATTCAGGTATGTGGTTTCTGGGCTATTGTGAGCCTTCTTTAATATAATTTTATTGTTATTATTAAGGTGTGTACAGAAGGGTTAACTTTTCGCAGATCAGGTAATGGCAGTGGGATATTTTATAGTTACCAGATGTACAAGACCATGGAGACTTCAATACCCAGTCTATAATTTCACCGGGAATTCCATCTGGAGACCCAACGATATAAAAGCCCAAATGAGCAGCTTTTAATCTGTGAAGCACTATAAAAACCAGATGAGTTGTAAAATGCCTGTAAATGTGGGGAAATCTAAAATACAGCTGAAGGAAGCAGAGTCTAGTGGCAAACATCTGTAATCCCAGCTTCTCAGGAAGCTGAGGCAGGAGAATCATGAGTTTAAGGCCAATATGGGCCACATAACCAACACTTACTCAAAAAAATAAAAAACACAGTTTGAAGTAAACATACTAATTCCAAGTTCCTGTGCCACAGTGGGAAGTTTATATGCCTCTGCCATACTGAGTTCTTTATATGTTACCTCGTCCTCACACCAGTCACCAAGATGATATGATCCAGTCTCATAACTCTACATGTCACCTGCACTCTAATGACTCCCAAATATATCAAATCTAGCCTCCAGAGTCACTAGCTAGTTGTCTCCTTCACTTGGATGTGTTTTAGGCTTCTTACAGTTAACATGTTCAAAAACAAAAACTCTAGAATTACCTTCCAGAATCTTTCCTATCCCAGAAATTGGCAGCCTTTTCTTTCCATTTGCTTGGCACTGGTGGCTAGTGCCTATAATCCTAGCAACTCAGGAGGTTAAGATTTGAGGATCCTAGTTTAAAGCCAGCCCAGGTAGACAAAGTCTGAGATTCCCATCTCTAGTTAACCAGCAAAAAGCCAAAAGTGGAGATGTGGCTCAAGTGGTAGAGTATTAGCTTTGAGTGAAAAAGTCAAATGAGAGTGTGAGGCCCTGAGTACAAGACCCAGAACTGGCATAAGATAAAGAAAGTCAGATATGGTAGTGCCTATTATGATCTCAATTGCCCAAGAGGCAGGAGGATCATGGCCCAGGCCAAAACAAGAAGCCTTGAGAGCCAGGTACGGTGATTCAAGCCTGTAATCCTAGTTACTCAGGAGGCTGAAATCTGAGGATCAAGGTTCAAAGCCAGCCTGGGCACTACAAAGCCTTGAGACTCTTATCTCCAATTAATCACTAGAAAATGGGAAGTGGGGCTGTGACTCAAGGGTAGGGCGGTAGCCTTGAGCTGAAGAGCTCAGGGACAGCGCCCAGGCCCAGAGTTCAAACCCCATGACAAAGAAGAAGAAGGAGGAGGAGGAGGACGACGACGACTTAAGGTATGTCTCAAGTTGTAGACCCTGAGTTCAATCTCTAGTACTGGAAAGAAAAAAGAAGGAGGAGGAGGAGGAGGAAGAAGAAAGCTTAGTTTTGCCTATGATTTTGCTTGGCCATGTGCCTTTGGACCTATGTTGAGGACAAATTCATGATAAAGGAGCCCATGATGGAGAAAGTTGGTCACTTCTTGGCAGCTTGACAGTGAAGAGTGACAGAAGAGGGGCTAGGGTCCCAAAATCCTTTACAAAGTCATGCTGTGTCTAAAGATCTGACTCTCTCCTACCAAGACCTGACTTTGCATGTATCAGTACTAGAAGAATATGAATATAAGAAATGGGAATGCAGTAGGAAGGACCTACTCTGAATTTCTCCATCTCCTGCAGAGACTCACTCCAAGACTTCCTGCTAATACTACAAGGGCAGGAAATCTTTTTTTCTGCCAAGTGCCATTTGGATATTTATAACATCATTCAAGAGACCTACTAAATTATCACTATAGTCAGACAGGCATAGGTAGCAGACAAAAAGCATATGTATCTGTCCCATCATGTACCAAATGATTTTATGGACCTTATATAGCCATACTGGAGATAAGTTCTACCACCTTCCAACAGTACCATCAGATGGGTGCCAAGCCTTCACCACGCAGCCTCTTGTGAGATCAAGACACTTAAGATCTAAATCATTCCTCATGGAACCAAAATGATCCTGTTAAAACACAAGATCTTATCGCTTCTGTCATCAGAATGCTGGGGTGGCTCTTTCTTTCTCTTAGAATGTGACTCAGTCTTTCCAATGTAAAGATTAAGCTTAGGGATTAACTGACCTAAATTCTGGTTTTCTAAATCCTACTACTGTCCTTTTCATTATTGTTTCTTATTGGACTCATTTTTGGTGCCTTAAATATCTAAGATCCTGTCATGGACTCTTGGCATTTTCTTATTTCTTTATCTGGAATAATCCTCCCCCAAATACCTCCAGAATTTGTTCACTTCTTGCCTTTCACATTTTAGCCAAAAATACCACCTTCATAGGAAGGTCTTCCCTGACCACCCCATATAAAATTCTCATTCCATCCCCCATTGGCTTGCCATATTCTTCGGCTCTTCATTGGTATTGAATGCTCCAGACATCTACCTACTTGTTAAATATATGGCTTCACACAAAAGAAGGAAGACAGGGGGTATTTTATCCATTTTTCTAGAATATTTTCTAGAATCTATCACATAGTGATGGCTCAGTAAAAGTTTGTTGTGTGAGTTGATGGATTGGTTGATCATTCTATAATAAATGATATTTAAGTACATTTTCACAAATAGGTTGATTAAAAAGGTGTAGAAGCTGAGCGCACTGTAATCCTAGCTACTCAGGAGACTGAGATCTGAGGGTCGTGATTCAAAGCCAGCCTGGGCACTAAAGTTTGTGAGATTCCTATCTCCAGTTAACCACCAGAAAACTGGAAGTGGCACTGTGGCTCAAGGGGTAGAGCCTTAGCCTTAAGCTGAAGAACTCAGGGACAGCGCCCAGGCTTAGAGTTCAAGTCCCATAACCCACAAAAAGAGGGGGGGGACTAAAAAATTTACTGTGTTCACAGAACTGTGTATGTTAAAACCAGTATTTGAATCCTTTTATGTCTGGCTCCGACTTCCTACTAATCAACAGTTTTTTGTTTTTCTCAAATTCACATTGTTGGTTTCATTGTAAGTTTGAACAACTACAATGTGCACTTTATAGGGTCAGAACTTTGAATGCCCTTCTCACAGTTATATTCATAGTGCCTAATATAGTATCTGTGGTGCACCAATGTTTGTTGAATCGACTAAGAATATAGTTGGGGGTATGAGTAAGAATTTTTTTTTTTTTTTTTGCCAGTCCCAGGCTTGAGCTCAGGGCCTGAGCCTGTTGTTGGACTTTCTCAAGGCTAGAGCTCTACCACTTGAGCCTCAGCACCACTTCCGGCTTTTTTCTATGTATGTGGTACTGAGGAATCCAACCCTCGTCTTCGTGCATGCTAGGCAAGCACTCTACCACTAGGCCAAACTTCTGGCCCCATGAGTAAGAAATTTTAATGCTAACAAATAATAACAAACCCAGATCCTTCAAGTATCAGTACTAGAAGAGTTTGTTAGAGAATGGGAAGTACAATGGTAACAACTGTTTAAGCGGCCTCCACTTCTATCTAACCCTGAATTTCACCATCTCCTGGAATCTCTCAATCCATGACATGCTGCTATCACATTGACTCCAGAAAACATAGCTTCTCCTTCTCTTTCTCTCTCCAAGTAAAAATCATTATTATTATTATTATTTTGCCAGTCCTAGGGCTTGAACTCAGGGCCTGGGCACTGTCCTTGGCCTTTCTCAAGGTTAACTCTCTACCACTTGAGCCACAGCACCACTTCTTGCATTTTCTGTGTATATAGTACCAGTGAATTGAACCCAGAGCTTCATGCATCCTATCCTAGGTGAGCATTCTACCACCAAGCCACACTCCCGGCCTGTAAAAATGATCCAAAAAAAAGTGTATTAAAAAAAATAATACCCGTGTCTGTCCTTAAATGACATAAAGAGAGACACACGTCCTGGAACTAATGAGCTTATAGGAAGGTTGCAGGATATAGGCTTAATATAACATTTCTTTTTTATACACCAACAATGAATAATTGGAAATTCTTACTTCCAAATTACCAGCAAAAAGCCAGAAGTCATGGCTCAAGTGGTAGAGTACTATGAGTAAAAAAAAAAAAAAAATGTGAGTCCCTAGTTCAAGCCCTCGTAACTGGCACAAAAACAAAACAAAATCCAGTGTCAGCCAGGCACCAGCAATCAGAAGGTGGCAGTTCAAAGCCTTTCCCTGGTAGGAACGAGACTCTGATCTCCAATTAAATATCCACAAAAAAAGCTGTGATTCAAAGTGGTAGAGTGCTAGCCTTGAGTTCAGGGATAGTGCTCAAGGCCTGAGCTCAGAACCAGCACACACACTCACACACTGTGTCACATTAGCACACACACAAAAGGAAATGTGTGACAAATGTGAATGTGTAACACATGTTAATAGATAGCTAGATAGATAGATGCATAAAACTAGTCAAAAAATTGAATTCAGATAATTGGAAAGAGTCCATGTTGTAGTGGAAGTCTTGGTACTATTAAGATGTTAATTCTTATCATATGATCTACCAATTCAATATAGAATCCCAGCAACTTATTTCGTGGAAAGGCAGAAGATCCAGGTAGCCAACAATACTGATAATGAACATTGTTGCAAGACTGATACAGCCTGGTTTTAGACTCTAGGCTAAAGGAATCAAGATAGCAGATGCTAGCCTTAGTTCAATGTTCCTCCTTTTCTGTCCTCAAATTTTGGTAACCTCCTACCACAGCAAATGTTGGCGACAACCAAATAGACTGGAGAGAATTCAAATAAGAAAAGTGAAAATGAAATTGTAATAATTCAGATGAACCTAAAAGTGATAGGAAAAGCAGAAGCAGAGCTTTAATTGCCATTTGTATAACCTTTTTCAGAATCTTCAGACCTCCGTGATAGCAGTGCTCATTGATCTTCCCATTAGTCCCACCAAGGTACATTATTACAACTATTTTAAGAGTCTTTCGTACTTGAAGTTATACAACTAGTAAAAGAAAGGGCTATTTATTTACTTATTTTGCTGGTTCTGGGGCTTGATCTCTGGGCCTGGGTGTCATCCCTGAACTCCTTTTTGCGCAGGGACACACTACCATTTGAGTCATAGCACCCCTTTCAGCATTTTCTCGGATTAATTGGAGATAAGAGTCTCATGGATTCAGCCATGCCTGAGCTGGCTTCAAATTGGAATCCTCATATCTCAGCCTTCTGAGTAGCTAGGATTACAAGAATAAGCCACCAGCACCTGGCATGAAGCTACTTATTGAAGTCCAGTCTTTTTACCTTTAAGTCAATCATTCTCTCTACCAGAGAAAGTGAGGGTTTGGGGAAAATAGAAGAATGGGTTTGAAGTCAGCTTTTTCTTGTCAAAAGTGAAACTAATACACTTGTCTTTAGAGTAAAACTTCTTTTAGGATGAACAGGACCTCAGCAAAATATTTTTTATAAGGCTTCTGCCTGTATGAAGTAGTTGATGGGTTTATGTAAAGTCTAATGATTTATTTTGATGAGTATTTAGAACAATAGAGAAGATATAAATATTTTGCATGTGTTACCATCTCTTTATGTGTCGTTTTTTGTTTGTTTGCCTACTTTTTGTATAGGACTTGGATGCAACTCAATACCTAAAGCTTTTGCTCACTGACTGGTTCTCTACCAACTATGCCACATCTCCAACCTCTCATTTTTGGGGCAGTTTTAAGAACTGTGTTTTTGTTGTCATATCCTACAACAATAAACAAATAGCAATGCTGCCTTTACAGTACCATGGTTTTTTGTTTTTGTTTTTTGTCAGATGTGGGACTTGAACTCTGGGCCTGGGCGTTGTCCCTGATCTCTTCACTTAAGGCTACCTATTGCCCTACCCCTTGAGCCACAGCACTACTTCTGGGTTTTCTGGTGGTTAACTGGAGATTAAAGTCTCTGAAATCCTAGCTACTCAGGAGGCTAAGATCTGAGAACCAAGGTTCAAAGGCAGCTGGGCACTAAAGGACCTGAGACTCTTATCTCCAATTAACCTCTAGAAAATGGGAAGTGGGGCTTGGCTCCAGGGTAGGGCAGTAGCTTGGAGCTGAAGAGCTCAGGAACAATGCCCAGACCCAGGGGTAGGGCAGTAGCCTTGAGCTGAAGAGCTCAGGGACAGTGCCCAGGCCAAGTTCAAGCCCCATAATCCATACACACACACAAAAAAAAGTCTCACGGACTTTAGTACCTGGGCTGGCTTTGAACCTTGATCTTCAGATCTCAGCCTCCTGAGTACCATGGTTTTTGAGGCCTGTTTTATAGATAATAGTACAGATCTGTGTGTGTGTCTGTGTGTCTGTGTCTGTGTCTGGTTTGTGCCTGTGTGTGCCAATCTTGAGACTTTGGGCCTGCATGCTGTCTTTGAGTCATTTTTTGTTTTGTTTTGTTTGTTTTGCTCAAGGTGAGTGGTTTGCCAGTGAGCCCCAATTTTTAGTGGTTAATTGCAGATCAGAGTGTCACAGACTTTGCTGCCCAGGTTGGCTTTGAACCCAAAATCCTAAGTAGCTAGGATTATAGGTATGAGCCACCAGCACCCAGCTAGATTTTATCTCTTTAGTTTTCCAGAACCATTTATTTCAGCTGCTGGCGTTAGTACTCTGGATGCTGCATTGTCCTTCCCATTCCCGATGTGCATAAGTAATTCTCACAGGTGGTGACTACTTTGATAATGGCGACCAAAAATGTAAATGTTACCTAGGATGTAACATTTTTCTGGTCATGTTAAATTCATTATTTGATAATTCAGTTGTGGATGTAGAACAGTAATCAGTCTTTGAACTGCCTCTCTTCTTGGACTCTTCCAGCCCCACAGCGCTGCTTTGCATGATTATGTAAAGCTAGATTGGATCATGAGATCTACTGTCAGGTTCCGGGTTTGTTTTTAGTATGTTAATCTCATGTTCTTTTACTACCACCCAAAGAGAGGGTGTGTTTTTATTTTTAAAGAAATGAAAAATGGAATCAAAATCAAGTTGGAGCAGACCCAACTCTGAATCTGTGAGAGTTGTCTGTTTAGAACAGGCTAATGCTGGGAGAGCATCCTCCCAACCAAGATGAAGGAAGTGACCAGGAGTCAAAGCTACACTGCAGTAATGTCAGCTCCAGCATCCTGACCAGATAGGAACATGGCCTGGTACAATAGAAGATGTTGCAGTGCCCACAGAAAGACAGCACCTCAGAGCGGAGAAATACAACAAAAATCCAAGCAGGCCCTCTTTTCTGAAAGTGAGAGAAGAAAGACATGGATAGTGCTTTAGAATATATCCCCGATGGCTAGACAAAAGCTGGGGTAGAAGCTGTGGAAAAACTCACAGAGAGCATAGCACCAGTGACATCCAGAGTGGAGTGGATGGAGGGGGGCACTGGTATCAGTACAAGAAAAGCCAGCAGACTGGGAGTAGTTGGGTCAGAGAGGAAGCCATTACAGGAGACAAATTATCCTTAAAGAGAATAATTTCCGTCTTGGAGTTTGAGAAGAGCTATGACAGTATTAAGTATTTTTCTTACACAAAGGCTATATTTCAGATGAAAATTAAAATGGGCAAGTTTAATGAACAGAATAAGATCACTAAAACTAAAGCAGCTTCTTCCATTTCCAAAATCATGTCACTGTTGAGAAATAACTGGTAAGTAATTAGAAAAATGTATCCTTATCAGGAAAGACAGTATTGGAGATGCAGTGAGTTCTGTGAGGAGGGTCTCTTCTCCACATTCATTCCTACACGTCCTCCCAGAATGCTAATATTGGCTAGCTTTGAAAATTAAGCTTGATTTCTCTGTTAGGCAGTGTGGTGAGTGTTACATACACAATCTCCTTTTTCCATCAGCAATGCGTTGAAGTCTAATCACTAAATTAGCATGTAAAAAGGGTGGGGTCACAGTACAGGGATGATCTTCGTTCAGCCCTTTCTGAAATGTTTTTAGAAATTAGACTCTCACTTACAAGATGCCTACCACTCATGTGCAGCTTTCTCAGAATAATCCTTAAAGTTCTTTCCTTCTTTTTTCCAACCATCACCCCCATCACACGTCCTGTTTATTTTCCTAGCCTCAAAAACTCTTCTTTACCCTGGTTCCTCCCTCTAGCTATTGCTACATTTCTCTTATCTTCTTTTATAGCAAAGTTCCTAAAAATAACCTTATGTTCTATGACTCCAGATCCTCTTCTCTTTCATCCAGTGGAGTCCCCATACTCTAGTAAAATGGCTTTGCAGAGATCAACAGTGGACTCTGTATTGCAAATTCCCAAGTGTTAGTTCCAGGACACACCTTATTAGCTTGCTGTCATATAGCTGGTCCCTGTATTCTTTTTGAAACATCTTTGGCAAGTGGGTCATCACACACTCATATATATATATATATATATATATATATATATATATATATATATATATATATATATATATATAGAAAGAGGGGGAGGGACGGGGGGAGGGTGATCTTCACCACAGCCTGGGAATTGTGCCATTCCCATTGCACATGAGGAAGCTGAGAATCAGATTTTCCATCACTTGCCCAAGGCCACACAGCTTGTCAGTGTCCTCTGTGAAAGGTTCTCATTCCAGATCCTACATTCTTTGGTTTACAACCCATTGCTTGGCCTAGTTCTCCAAACTTGGTCCTCAGTAAAGCAGATGAGTGAAAGTAAGGTTCCTTCTTTTGGGTTCCAGTTTGGCTGTCTGGATTTCCTCTGTAGAGCATGTGGTTTACACTCTTCACCCCAGGGGCTTGGTAGTCACGTTCAGAGCACAATGGGTGCTCTTACTGGTGAAATGCTAAGTCTCTCACAATGAAAGGCAAAGAAGGAGAAGAACAAGGGCTAAATGATCCCATCAGACATCTGTGGGGCCTCCTGGCATTTGGAGTGTGAGTGCCTTAGAGAAACTAACCATTCTAGCCTGAGGGAATTGGTGACCATTAATCTTGGTGGTTTTGACCGCTGACTGCCCCAGAGGTCTCAGCCTGCTATATGACTCAGAATCCCCAACACTCCCCCTATTCTTCTCTCACTGGGACAGTGAGGAGGCCATGTCTGAGGCATTTTAATTTGGTAATAATTGACATGGCCCACTGTACCCAGACTTGCTTTCTAAATGATAGTTGATTCGTGTTTATCATCTCTGATATTTGACTACCTTGCACTGCTGTGAGAAGAGTTATCTTCTGCCTACCCCCCCTGGGGTCTGGCTTTCCCACCAGCTGGTTAGTATTCTGTCCAGTTTTGATGGCCTGTGCCCAAGAGCCCCCAACTGTTCCTCAGCCATTTGAGCATCCTCTAAGAGCTGAGGGTGTAAACTGGGGAGAGGAAAGATATGGCCAGAGGTCTGTGTGTACATAGAGTACTACAACACTCAGTGTTAAAAATGAGAAGTTGACCTCTGTCTTCCAACTTCTTTGTGAAACTTTTGGGAATTCAGAAAGACCACAGGAACTCATACAAGTTGGGCAAGCAGAGGGTGGGGGTCCAGGAGATATGCATGGATGATCTCAAAATGCCACAGCATTTGTGTACAGACTTTCAAAAAGAAGGGTGAGGCCTTCCTCTTTACCCATCTCTGGTCACATTTGCTACTCCTATGTTGCCACTGGGCTCTGTGCCATCTTCTATGATCATGTTGCTGGTAGTTTCATGACAGTGTTACATGCATGGTGTTACAGAGCGGTGGGTGCAAGTGTAGTGCTTACTCCTTGCCAGCTCAATCTTGGGCAGGGCACTTCATCTTTCTGAGCTTCCATGTGCAGATTAATAATGCACAGCACCCGGACTCACAAGGTTGTTGAGACGAGTTGCTGAAAGCTGTCCAGAATGCTTTAGTCATTGCCTAGTCCAAAAGCTTCCAGTAAGCTCCATAATTGCACTGACGTTTATATTTCATGTCCAAAATACAGCTGTTTACATAAGAAAATATTGTTTTTCTTCTCTTAGAATCTTTGACTTTCTTTTGCCTACCAAATAAGTCCCATCTTGTCACTCAGCATTTGCATTTCAGAGTCTGGATTTCCTTGATAGCAAAGACTAAAATGTAGACTTCTAAAAGAAACAACTATGGAAACAGATGAATTTGTCTATAATCAGTAAACCACTATTTATGTATGGCCTCTATTCAATAAACCGCTGTTTATGTAAGGCCTTGGACTAGGACACCAGGCGTGCATCTGACAACACCTAACAGGTGGTGGCATTGTCATTTCTGACTTCCCAGTTTAGATACTTATCCCAAACTGACCCATACCCTAAAACCCTGGAGAAGGTAGCACTTAGGGCCACTTTGCCATTGAGCCCAGCCCATTTGAGCAGCTGGACACTAGAGGGTGGGCTGTGGGCCCAAGGGGGAGGTAAGAGGCTGAAACTCAGATCTGTTAGTAGGTCAGGTTCACTCAGGTACCCCAGCAGGCAGGGCCTTTAGCCCCATGGTCACTGGGCCCATTCACGAAAGACATCCTAGTCTTTTTTCAATTGCTTGGAGTAGAATTGTGGTAAAGGGTGGTGACTCCAGTCCCACTGAAACCCAGTGATGTGAGGGTGGCCTGGTTATAATCATATAGCAGCAAAGTCAAGTTTAGAATACAATCTTCTGAAGTATTTGTCATCTCTGCCTGTGGCTTTCTGGTATTTCCTTGTCTGCAGTTAGGAGTTCAAGAATAATGTCAGGTTCACTGTGCTTTTTAAAAAGTTATGGGGTCTTTGGGTACCTGTCTATGCGCAAGGTGCTAGAGATAGGGAAGAAATCAGACTCCCATCTTGGGAATTTGCAGTATTTACAAGGAGACATGGTACCAACAATTTGACCCCACACTATATCAATGATGTGCTTGAGCATGTGATGTGGATGGAGAGGCAGAGGCTACAAAAGCAGAGAGGCACTTAGCCCAATTTGTGACCCAGGAAATTATTCCCAGTGAAGCTGCAGTCTGAGTTTAGTTGTGAAAACTAAAGTTGGAAAGGAATGAGTTCTGTCAGAGAACAGAAGAATACCTTCAACTAAAAATCAAGGGTATATCAACCCAGTAACACACATGTATGTACCTCCATTCAGATCCTGTGAATGATTCCTCCTAGGTGGGTCATAGAGGGGTAGAAAGAATAAAAACAGAAGAAGATAGACGTGAAGAGACATGCCAGGCATGTGAAAAAGGAAGTTTCTGTGTCTGTGTCAAGGCCTGACTGTTTTGTGGTCTAGCACTCTGATGGCCCTCTGCCATTATCTGGTCCAGGAGAAAGCAGCAGTAACAGTTCCTTAGTGGTGAACATGTGTATCTTGGATGAAATCTGAAAGAGGTCTTACAAGGCAGAGTTGAACAATAAAAAAAGAAAAAAACCATTGTCATAGGGCTCACAAATGGTAGACGGAAAGGCAGCCATCCAAGGCAGAAAAGAAAAAGTTGAATGACTTGACTAGTTCCTGTCTCCTGCATTCCAAGGGGTCCTGGAGTCAGTAGGTCATATCCCTGACTACTCCTATCTGATTAACATCTGGCAGCTAGGTAGGGGAGAGTGTGGTGGACTGGTTGAGAACAACCAGTCAGAAACTGGGACTGGATTGGAGTGCTTAAGGGACCAGTAGGAGGCCTTGATCATTGCCTGTAACTGGACTATAGATATCTGGACTATAGAGTGTAGATGGGAGACCCAAGAAGGTGCCAAGACAAACTATCCTGAATCAAAGACTCACTATTAATAGAAATAGCAGGTAGCAAAGGCAATAATCTGTTGGGGTCCTTCGTCCCCAGTCCCTCTCTTCTAATAGGAGGGATGGGGAGAAACACACCCCGACAAGTCCAAGCCGCAAGAGGAGAGGGCCCACTGTCCTCCCGCACTCAGCCTTCTTTCCCTGGAGCACGAACAGAGACACCACGCAACTTCATCAAGGCAGGAAAAGCTCTCTCTACAAAAAAAAAACAAAAAACAAAAAACAAAAAAACCCTCCTGAGGAAGTCCCTCCAGCTAATATACCCTCACTCTAGGTCCCAGCAGAGAGTGAGAAATAATAACACATTTGTAACCAATTGTAATCAAGTCTTGCGCCCTGCCTCTTGTGCCTTGCCTTGTCTCAGCAGAAAGTTATTAGACATGGGGTTACTCGGCCCCCAACAATAATCTAAGTTCTTATCCATTTAGAACAAAGACAGGTTTGAACATTAGATAGGCATGCTGCTGAACTATTTTCTTTTGGCCTCTGGACTTGGTTATATTTGAAAGGGCAAGCACAAAGTGACTCCAGTTAGGTTCTGCCACCATCCTGTCTTACCTGCGTCGTTTTTTTCTAACTGCCTCTGGATGATTTACTCCTTTCTAGTACCCCTCATCACCAGGACTAACTTTGTTCCAGGGTATCTGGGAGGTCTTCTTGCTGGGATGTGCCTCATTTGGCATTTTTGTTATTTTCTGGGATGGCATGTCCCAGTTGGCACTTTTGCTCACACAGAGGGCCTGTAGATGGAATCACTCAATAGACTTAGAGGAGGGACATTATGGTAAAATGACAGTGTAGTGGTTGCACAGCTAGTAGTGATAAAGATGGAAGGTCCAATGTGGGGTTCCTTCAGCTGTTTGGATCCAAGAAACAGGAGGTCCTGTGGGGAGTGGGGAGAGAAGTGGAAGGGATCCAGCAACTCCTGGCACTATTCTGTCCTGGGTTTGGGAACCAGATGTAAGGGTTGCCAAAAGCAGACCACCACATGGTTCAGGCAGAAAAGAGTTTGTTTAGGAGGGCCAAACTGTCGGGCCACACTCTAGAGTATAGGGTGTTTGACTAATAGCAGAGGGAGATTATATAAAAAAGGGTGAGAAGGAGGTGTGACCATAGCAGATGAAGAAGTGACCTCCGTGCCTGGGCAACCTCCTACTAACCTCTAGGTGCACAGTGATCAGTTAGCTTGGCAGTTATAGGTGATGTGCAGGAACTTCTCAGGAGGGCCCTGTGCAGTTTTGCACAGAGAGAACAAAGGGGAAGGAGTCTACCTGTGAGCCTTTTTTTTTTTTTTTTTTTTTGCCAGTCATGGGACTTGAACTTAGGGCCTGAGCACTGTCCTTGGACTTTTCTCAAGGCTAGAGCTCTACCACTTGAGCCACAGCACCACTTCCAGCTTTTTTCCTCGATATGTGATACCGAGGCATCAAACCCAAGCCTTTGTGCATGCTAGGCAAGTACTCTACCAGTAGGCCAAACTCCCGGCCCATGTGAGCCATTTTTCACAGGCAGACCTAACAATAGTGATTTCCTCAGAATCAGTCATGCTTATTACAAAGAATGTGTGAAACTTGTATGTTTCTTTTACAGATTTTATTGAGGGGCCTTATTTATCAGTCTACTCAGGGATTTGGGGATTTTCCTTCCACCTCTAAAGCCTTGGTGTAGAAAAATGTCTGAAGTGCTAATTGTAGGGCATGAAACGTTTTTCAAGGCTTTAGCCTCTTCAGGACGTAATATAACCCATGGACCTGACAAGTTGTGACCTTCCTTCTCTTCCCACAGGCCTGCTGAGTTAGCCACTAAGTATGCAAACTTTTCAGAGGGAACTTGCAAGCCTGGCTATGCTTCAGCCCTGATGACTGCCATCTTCCCTAGGTAAGTGCTTCTGCTTTCTCAGTTGCCTAGACAGCCTGGTCTGTGGCCCAGGAATAATCAGAAACCTGGCCTCTCACGGTATATCAAGTTCTCCTGAGGAAACAAGGTAATGCCTTTTGTGTATAGAAATCTACACATGCCTGGAAAGGATTTTGCTTTTGTCAGTTAGACCCAATCCCATTCAGGGTCTGCACCATGCCTTATCCATCTGCTTGTTGGACTTGGACCTGACAGTGCAGCTTGTTTGGAGAAGATAAAGAGAAGGTAGGTCACCCCACAGAAGCTAAGTATCGGGAACTCTGATGTAAGGCTGCCAAGTGGAGACACTAGTTCTGGTATCAGTGGTCAAACAAAGCTGAGACCAACTGTCCAGCCAGGCACTGGTGGCTCATGCCTCTAATCCTACCTACATAGGAGGCTGAGATCTGAGGATCGAGTTTCAAAGCCAGCTAAGGCACAGAAGTCCGTGAGACTCTAATCTCCAGTTAACCACCAGAAAACCAGAAGTTGCACTGTGGCTCAATGTGGTAGAGTGGTAGCCTTGAACTAAAGAGCTCAGGGACAGCTCTCCCAGGCCCAGAGTTCAAGCCCAACAATCAACAAAAGAGAGAGAGGTGGGGGGGGGAGGGAGGAAGAGAGATCCAAAGCAGAAAACAATAAATATTTCCTGAGGTTGTCCAAATTTAGCTCTTCCATTTTGCATTCTGGAAGTCTTGATTTCGATTTCCTTGATGTCAGGCTTGCCAAAGAAATCTGTGCCCAACCAAATATTGCTAATGGGCTCTGCTCTGTTGACCCTCTCCTTCCTTGTCTGAAACTTTGGTGTAAGAAGGGGATCCAAGAGCTTAAGTTGTCTTGTCTTGGATTGCTTTGAGTATGTCAGGATTACTTGGTGATAGAAAAGTGATGGAAGCTTGTGACTGCAGGATAATGAGGAAGGACTGTTCAGGACCCTCTGGGAATTGGAATGTAGCACTTGGATCATTGGAAGGAAGAGTCCTGAAGATGGTTGTGCCCACTGCAGGAAGGACTTGCTTCCAACCCTTAGAAGGCTGAGGTTAGGTTACACAATGTTCTTGCAAAGGAATGCTGTTCAGGTATTGGGTTGGATGCTCATTTTCTTGTCTAATAAGCAATTCCACTTAGCTTCTTGAATAAAGCAGAGGTTACATTGTGAGTACCGGGTGCTTGGGTAGAGGTCTCTTTGTCCCAGATCTGCCTCTGAATTGACTCCAAATGCTTTGCTTCCTCTAGCCATTTACTGAACACCTCTAAAAATGTCTGGCATTTTTTATTACATGTTTTTACAAGCCTGAAGGTCTCTGTCCTCTGGGTCAGATATAGAGTTTTCCTTGACATGTACATAGGACATAGGTTTCTGCTATTTCTTATTGCGAGTAATTCAAATCATGAAGAAAGAAAACCCAAATAATAAAAAGGATAAGCATACTGTCTTTTCAGAACTCTTCCCTAGAAGAGCTAAAACCATAAATGGGAATTAGTTTTTACTCCTAAAAGTATATTCTAGAGATTATCTTATTACTACTTAAGTGTAGCGCATGCCCTCTCCCCCCCCCCCTTTTTTGCCAGTCCTGGAGCTTGAACTCAGGGCCTGGGCACTGACCTTGAGCATTCTCAAGACTAGCACTCTATTACTTGAGCCACAGTACCACTTTTGGCTTTTTAAGATTTATTAAAGTTTAATACTATACACTAAATTTTACTATTGTGCATGATTCTGAGTTATTTTTTTCTTTTGCCAGTCCTAGGGCTTGAGGTCAGGGCCTGAACACTGTCCTTGGGCTTTCTCAAGGCTAGAGCTCTACCACTTGAGCCACAGCACCATTTCTGGCTTTTTCTATGTAGGTGGTACCAAGAAATCGAACCTGGGTCTTTGTGCTTGCTACTCATGCAGTCTTCCTACAGTCCAAATTCAGGGCTCTAATCCTGTTTTGACAAATGCATTCTTTGTGTAGCCACCACAACAATCAGTAGTAGCACATTCTTTCACCCCCAAAGTTTCCTGTGTTCCTTTATGGTTTGCCCCTTTCCCAGTTCCCTGGTAACCACTGATTTATTTTCTATCTTTGCAGTGTTTCCAGAATGTTATAAGGCTAGAATCATATAGAATTGTAGCCTTTTGAGTTGATTCCTTTCATTTATTATAGTGCTTTTTCATTCATACATTTTTTATGTATAACAGTTGTTTGTTTCTTTTTGTTACTGAGTAGTACTCTCTTGTTTGGAATATAGTATATCTACTCAAAGGTTTAAAAAGGATTAAGTCCAGTTTTGGCATGAAGAAACCCACTGTATTATTTCAAGTTTTTGTTTGGACAGGCATTCATTTTTTTGTAAAAATTTATTATAAAGGTGATATACAGAGTGGTTACAGTTCTATGTCAGGAAATAGTACATTTCTTTTTAGAAATGTCACCCCTTCCCACATTCATTTTTCTTGAGTAAATACCTAGGGATATAATGACCAGGGTCCTATATTACAGTTCATTTGATTTGGTAAGAAATTGCCACTGGATATCAGTGGCTCACACCTGTAATCCAAGCTACTCATGAGGCGGAAATCTGAGGATTGTGATTCCAAGCCAGCCCAGGCAGGAAAGACCATGAGACTCTTATCTCCAATAAACAACTCAGAAAAAGCCAGAAGTAGCACTGTGACTCAAGTGGTAGAGTGTTATCTTTGTGCCAAAGAAGCTTAGGAATAGCACCCATGCCCAGAGTTCAAGCCCCAGGACCAGCAAAAAAAAAAAAAAAAAAAAGGAAAAGAGAGAAAGGAAGGAAGGCGGGAGAGAGAGAGAGAGAGGGAGAAAGAGAGAGGGAGAGTGGGGGGAGGGCTAGGAGTGTAGCCTAGTGGTAGAGTGCTTGTCTAACATACATGATGAAGCCCTGGGTTCAATTCTTCAGTATCACGTATGCAGAAAAAGCCCAAAATAGCACTGTACTAGTAGCAAAGCACTAGCCTTGAGCAAAAAAGTATCCAAGAACAGTGCTCAGGCCCTGAGTTCAAGCCCCAGGACTGGCAAAAAAAAAGAGAGGGAAAGAAAGAGGGGGGGGCACATATAAGCATTACACCTTGTGTTCCTCCCCTAAGAGCATCCTCCTCTGGTCTCATTGTGTGTGAATGAATGCCTGCAGTCCTGTATACTTTGTCATGTCTCTACATGTTATAGATCTGGCATAATTCTAACATGATTGTACTGTTTTGATTTCCCACTAGCATGACAGTCCCACTTGCTCTGCATACTTGCCATCATCATTTTAATTTTAGCCACAGCAACTCATTGTGCTTTTAATTAGCATTTATGTGCTTATTTTCCATTCTGTTATCTTTATGGAACTATCTGTTCCAATCTGTTACCATTGTAATAGTTGTTTATTTTAATGAATTTTAAGAGTTCCTTAAATATTCTAGATTTAACCTGTGTCAAGTGGTGATTTGCAAATATTTTCTTGTCTTTCTTGTGATTATCTTAAGTATGTCTTTCATAGATTAGAAGTTTTTAATATTGATAAAGTCCAGCTTACCAATTTTTTTCTTTTACGAATTATGCTTTTGGTATCATGTTTAAGTCATTTTTCCCTAATCTACAATCAGTGGATTTTCTTTTGACATGAAAATCCAGAGGTTGGTTTATTTATTATGCATATCAAATATGATATCCCATTGCCCAACTTGGTTTCAGAGCTACTTAGTCTCCATTCCATTGTGGCATGTGAACATTAGTTTCTTATCACATAAAAAATGGCTAGCCTCAAGGTGCCAATCTATTTCTTTCTGTCTAAAACCATCCACACATAGACCATGTCTCATGAACTGAGTTGTCTGTTGCCCTCATTTGGGCTGTTTTCCTCTTGTGTTATCCTCTTCCTTTGCTTCTAGCATTTGTTGAACATTTGGAGGGCCATGTCCACATTTCAAGTACACACTG